>NC_060192.1:36163279-36205779 GCF_021184085.1 Oncorhynchus gorbuscha | reverse complement strand
TGGGAGACTAGTCAGGATCGAGGGAAAGATGAACGGAGCAAAGTACAGAGAGATCCTTGATGGTCCTTCTGTAGCTCAGTTGGTAGAGCATGGTGCTTGTAACGCCAGGGTAGTGGGTTCGATTCCCGGGACCACCCATACGTAGAATGTATGCACACATGACTGTAAGTCGCTTTGGATAAAAGCGTCTGCTAAATGGCATATATTAAAACCCGCTCCAGAGCACTCAGGACCTCCGATTGGGTCAACGACCCTAAGCACACAGCCAAGACAACGCAGGAGTGGCTTCGGGACATATCTCTGAATGTCCTTGAGTGGCCCCGCCAGAGATCGATCTTGAACCCGATCGAACATCTCTGGAGAGACCTGAAAATAACTATGCAGCGACGCTAGGCTGTAACATAACAAAATGTGGACAAAGGGGGGTTCGAATACTTTCTGAATGCAATGTTTACGAATGCATGTCAACAGAACAGTAACAGATCTTACAGGATGGTATATGAGGTGACTACATCACATATCAAGGAGAAAACACCAAATGCCCTCTGACCTCTGTGTTGATCTCCTTGCCGCCCGCGCTGGTCTTCCTCCCTTAGTCTTCAGCTCCATATTCTCCTCTTCTTCCTCTTCCTCCTCTTCTTCCTCCTCTCCTCCCTCATCCTCTTCTTCAGGGGGAGGAGTTGCCTTCTTCCGGCCCCGGCCCCTCCCCTTAGCTGGAGTTTCCTGATTGGCTGGCGCGGCCTTCGTGGACCGCCCCCTACGCCCTTTTTTGGGCGGGCTGTTCTGCTCGTCTTCCGTCTGGGCGTCGCCGAGTCGGGACTCCTCTCCCCATTGGTCCTCGGGGTCAACTGCTACTGCCTTCTTGCGGCCGCGCTTGGGTTTAGGAGAAGGGTTGTCATCAAGGTTACTGGAGGCGGCGCCTCGTTTACGGCCCCGGGGTTTGTCACTGTCCTGTAAAGAAGGCCGTATTGTCAACGAAGTGCTATTTGACTGTAAGGAGACAGTAGTGTCAACGAAGTGCTATTTGACTGTAAGGAGACAGTAGTGTCAACAAAGTGCTATTTGACTGTAAGGAGACAGTAGTGTCAACGAACTGCTATTTGACTGTAAGGAGACAGTAGTGTCAACGAAGTGCTATTTGACTGTAAGGAGACAGTAGTGTCAACGAACTGCTATTTGACTGTAAGGAGACAGTAGTGTCAACGAACTGCTATTTGACTGTAAGGAGACAGTAGTGTCAACGAAGTGCTATTTGACTGTAAGGAGACAGTAGTGTCAACGAACTGCTATTTGACTGTAAGGAGACAGTAGTGTCAACGAACTGCTATTTGACTGTAAGGAGACAGTAGTGTCAACGAACTGCTATTTGACTGTAAGGAGACAGTAGTGTCAACGAAGTGCTATTTGACTGTAAGGAGACAGTAGTGTCAACGAAGTGCTATTTGACTGTAAGGAGACAGTAGTGTCAACGAAGTGCTATTTGACTGTAAGGAGACAGTAGTGTCAACGAAGTGCTATTTGACTGTAAGGAGACAGTAGTGTCAACGAAGTGCTATTTTACATTTACATTTAAGTCATTTAGCAGACGCTCTTATCCAGAGCGACTTACAAATTGGTGCATTCACCTTATGACATCCAGTGGGACAGTCACTTAACAATAGTGCATTTGACTGTAAGGAGACAGTAGTGTCAACGAAGTGCTATTTGACTGTAAGGAGACAGTAGTGTCAACGAAGTGCTATTTGACTGTAAGGAGACAGTAGTGTCAACGAAGTGCTATTTGACTGTAAGGAGACAGTAGTGTCAACGAAGTGCTATTTGACTGTAAGGAGACAGTAGTGTCAACGAACTGCTATTTGACTGCAAGGAGACAGTAGTGTCAACGAAGTGCTATTTGACTGTAAGGAGACAGTAGTGTCAACGAACTGCTATTTGACTGTAAGGAGACCGTAGTGTTAACGAAGTGCTATTTGACTGTAAGGAGACAGTAGTGTCAACGAAGTGCTATTTGACTGTAAGGAGACAGTAGTGTCAACGAAGTGCTATTTGACTGCAAGGAGACAGTAGTGTCAACGAAGTGCTATTTGACTGTAAGGAGACAGTAGTGTCAACGAACTGCTATTTGACTGTAAGGAGACAGTAGTGTCAACGAAGTGCTATTTGACTGTAAGGAGACAGAAGTGTCAACGAAGTGCTATTTGACTGTAAGGAGACAGTAGTGTCAACGAAGTGCTATTTGACTGTAAGGAGACAGTAGTGTCAACGAACTGCTATTTGACTGTAAGGAGACAGTAGTGTCAACGAAGTGCTATTTGACTGTAAGGAGACAGTAGTGTCAACGAAGTGCTATTTGACTGTAAGGAGACAGTAGTGTCAACGAACTGCTATTTGACTGCAAGGAGACAGTAGTGTCAACGAAGTGCTATTTGACTGTAAGGAGACAGTAGTGTCAACGAACTGCTATTTGACTGTAAGGAGACCGTAGTGTTAACGAAGTGCTATTTGACTGTAAGGAGACAGTAGTGTCAACGAAGTGCTATTTGACTGTAAGGAGACAGTAGTGTCAACGAAGTGCTATTTGACTGTAAGGAGACAGTAGTGTCAACGAAGTGCTATTTGACTGTAAGGAGACAGTAGTGTCAACGAACTGCTATTTGACTGTAAGGAGACAGTAGTGTCAACGAACTGCTATTTGACTGTAAGGAGACAGTAGTGTCAACGAAGTGCTATTTGACTGTAAGGAGACAGTAGTGTCGACTGAGTGCTATTTGACTGTAAGGAGACAGTAGTGTCAACGAAGTGCTATTTGACTGTAAGGAGACAGAAGTGTCAACGAAGTGCTATTTGACTGCAAGGAGACAGTAGTGTCAACGAAGTGCTATTTGACTGTAAGGAGACAGTAGTGTCAACGAACTGCTATTTGACTGTAAGGAGACAGTAGTGTCAACGAAGTGCTATTTGACTGTAAGGAGACAGTAGTGTCAACGAAGTGCTATTTGACTGTAAGGAGACAGTAGTGTCAACGAAGTGCTATTTGACTGTAAGGAGACAGTAGTGTCAACGAACTGCTATTTGACTGTAAGGAGACAGTAGTGTCAACGAACTGCTATTTGACTGTAAGGAGACAGTAGTGTCAACGAACTGCTATTTGACTGTAAGGAGACAGTAGTGTCAACGAAGTGCTATTTGACTGTAAGGAGACAGTAGTGTCAACGAAGTGCTATTTGACTGTAAGGAGACAGTAGTGTCAACGAAGTGCTATTTGACTGTAAGGAGACAGTAGTGTCAACGAAGTGCTATTTGACTGTAAGGAGACAGTAGTGTCAACGAAGTGCTATTTGACTGTAAGGAGACAGTAGTGTCAACGAACTGCTATTTGACTGTAAGGAGACAGTAGTGTCAACGAAGTGCTATTTTACATTTACATTTAAGTCATTTAACAGACGCTCTTATCCAGAGCGACTTACAAATTGGTGCATTCACCTTATGACATCCAGTGGGACAGTCACTTAACAATAGTGCATTTGACTGTAAGGAGACAGTAGTGTCAACGAAGTGCTATTTGACTGTAAGGAGACAGTAGTGTCAACGAAGTGCTATTTGACTGCAAGGAGACAGTAGTGTCAACGAAGTGCTATTTGACTGTAAGGAGACAGTAGTGTCAACGAAGTGCTATTTGACTGTAAGGAGACAGTAGTGTCAACGAAGTGCTATTTGACTGTAAGGAGACAGTAGTGTCAACGAAGTGCTATTTGACTGTAAGGAGACAGTAGTGTCAACGAAGTGCTATTTGACTGTAAGGAGACAGTAGTGTCAACGAACTGCTATTTGACTGCAAGGAGACAGTAGTGTCAACGAAGTGCTATTTGACTGTAAGGAGACAGTAGTGTCAACGAACTGCTATTTGACTGTAAGGAGACCGTAGTGTTAACGAAGTGCTATTTGACTGTAAGGAGACAGTAGTGTCAACGAACTGCTATTTGACTGTAAGGAGACAGTAGTGTCAACGAAGTGCTATTTGACTGTAAGGAGACAGTAGTGTCAACGAAGTGCTATTTGACTGTAAGGAGACAGTAGTGTCAACGAACTGCTATTTGACTGCAAGGAGACAGTAGTGTCAACGAAGTGCTATTTGACTGTAAGGAGACAGTAGTGTCAACGAACTGCTATTTGACTGTAAGGAGACCGTAGTGTTAACGAAGTGCTATTTGACTGTAAGGAGACAGTAGTGTCAACGAAGTGCTATTTGACTGTAAGGAGACAGTAGTGTCAACGAAGTGCTATTTGACTGTAAGGAGACAGTAGTGTCAACGAAGTGCTATTTGACTGTAAGGAGACAGTAGTGTCAACGAAGTGCTATTTGACTGTAAGGAGACAGTAGTGTCAACGAAGTGCTATTTGACTGTAAGGAGACAGTAGTGTCAACGAAGTGCTATTTGACTGTAAGGAGACAGTAGTGTCAACGAAGTGCTATTTGACTGTAAGGAGACAGTAGTGTCAACGAACTGCTATTTGACTGTAAGGAGACAGTAGTGTCAACGAACTGCTATTTGACTGTAAGGAGACAGTAGTGTCAACGAAGTGCTATTTGACTGTAAGGAGACAGTAGTGTCGACTGAGTGCTATTTGACTGTAAGGAGACAGTAGTGTCAACGAAGTGCTATTTGACTGTAAGGAGACAGAAGTGTCAACGAAGTGCTATTTGACTGTAAGGAGACAGTAGTGTCAACGAAGTGCTATTTGACTGTAAGGAGACAGTAGTGTCAACGAACTGCTATTTGACTGTAAGGAGACAGTAGTGTCAACGAACTGCTATTTGACTGTAAGGAGACAGTAGTGTCAACGAACTGCTATTTGACTGTAAGGAGACAGTAGTGTCGACTGAGTTGGATTTGACAGTTTGTTACTTTGAGGGTAACTGACTCAACGCTTGTTTGGGTTACCCAAGAACAAATAGATATATTTCCAAGTGAAAATACACTTTCTCAGCAAATGAGTCTTACTTATTCTTTATCCCCTTACACTGTGTATAAGACAGTAGTTTTGGAATTGTTAGCTAGATTACTCGTTGGTTATCACTGCATTGTCGGAACTAGAAGCACAAGCATTTCGCTACACTCGCATTAACATCTGCTAACCATGTGTATGTGACCAATAACATGTGATTTGATTTGACTTAGTGGCATAGTAAAAGGACATGTTGTGGATTCCTTCCCCTGTAAACAGTGTATGGATAAAGGTACGGACAGAAACCATTGCTTTGGTTTTACCCCGGCCACTGTTTACCAATGCTAACGTTTTAGCATTTGTGATATAAAAACCAATGCGGGTCAATATCCCTGATATTAGCATTTTCACATTTCATGTACAAATCATCTTAAAAAGAACTTCATGGAGCTACACAATACATTTCAGACTCACCTTTGTGTCGGAGGCGTCTCCTTTCTTCATGATATCTTCATTCTCACTGTGGTCCTCTGCACTGTCATGTCTGGGACAGGGAGACAGGAGGACAGGTTAGAGACACTCATGTCTGGGACAGGGAGGTCAGGAGGACAGGTTAGAGAGACTCATGTCTGGGACAGGGAGACAGGAGGACAGGTTAGAGACACTCATGTCTGGGACAGGGAGACAGGAGGACATTGTTAGAGACACTCATGTCTGGGACAGGGAGGTCAGGAGGACAGGTTAGAGACACTCATGTCTGGGACAGGGAGACAGGAGGACATTGTTAGAGACACTCATGTCTGGGACAGGGAGACAGGAGGACATTGTTAGAGACACTCATGTCTGGGACAGGGAGGTCAGGAGGACAGGTTAGAGACACTCATGTCTGGGACAGGTTAGAGACACTCATGTCTGGGACAGGTTAGAGACACTCATGTCTGGGACAGGGAGGCAGGAGGACAGGTTAGAGAGACTCATGTCTGGGACAGGGAGGCAGGAGGACAGGTTAGAGAGACTCATGTCTGGGACAGGGAGGCAGGAGGACAGGTTAGAGAGACTCATGTCTGAGACAGGGAGGCAGGAGGACAGGTTAGAGAGACTCATGTCTGGGACAGGTTAGAGACACTCATGTCTGGGACAGGGAGGCAGGAGGACAGGTCAGGTCTAGGGTAAGAGGTGTGTGTACCTGGTCTTGGTGCGTTGAGGAGAGCTGGGGTTTGAGGTACTATCCTCGTTGCTAGCCGTCTCCATGCGTGATGCTTTACTCTGGATGGGTTTGCCTGCTGAGGCCAGGGGCTTGTTCACCGCTCCTAACACGTTAGCTGCTTTAGGCTGGGGGGGGGGAGGGGGATATGTAGAGGTGAGGGGAGGGGGATATGTAGAGGTGAGGGGGAGGGGGATATGTAGAGGTGAGGGGGAGGGGGATATGTAGAGGTGAGGGGGAGGGGGATATGTAGAGGGGGAGAGAGGGGGGATATGTAGAGGTGAGGGAGGAGAGAGGAGAGATATGTAGGGGTGAGGGGGAGAGAGGGGGATATGTAGAGGTGAGGGGGAGAGAGGGGATGTGTAGGGGTGAGGAGAGATGTGTAGAGGTGAGGGGGAGAGAGGGGGATGTGTAGGGGTGAGGAGAGATGTGTAGAGGTGAGGGAGGAGAGAGGGGGATGTGTAGGGGTGAGGGAGGGAGGATGTGTAGGGGTGAGGGAGAGAGAGGGGGATGTGTAGGGGTGAGGGAGGAGAGAGGAGAGATATGTAGGGGTGAGGGAGGAGAGAGGGGATGTGTAGGTGTGAGGGAGGGAGGATGTGTAGTGGTGATGGAGGAGAGATGTGTAGGGGTGAGGGAGAGAGAGGGGGATGTGTAGGGGTGAGGGAGGAGAGAGGAGAGATATGTAGGGGTGAGGGAGGAGAGAGGAGAGATATGTAGGGGTGAGGGAGGAGAGAGGGGGATGTGTAGGGGTGAGGAGAGATGTGTAGAGGTGAGGGAGGAGAGAGGGGGATGTGTAGGGGTGAGGGAGGAGAGAGGAGAGATATGTAGGGGTGAGGGAGGAGAGAGGGGGATGTGTAGGGGTGAGGAGAGATGTGTAGAGGTGAGGGAGGAGAGAGGGGGATGTGTAGGGGTGAGGAGAGATGTGTAGAGGTGAGGGAGGAGAGAGGGGGATGTGTAGGGGTGAGGGAGGAGAGGGGGGATGTGTAGGGGTGAGGGAGGAGAGAGGGGATGTGTAGGGTGAGGAGAGATGTGTAGAGGTGAGGGAGGAGAGAGGGGGATGTGTAGGGGTGAGGGAGGAGAGAGGAGAGATATGTAGGGGTGAGGGAGGAGAGAGGGGGATGTGTAGGGGTGAGGAGAGATGTGTAGAGGTGAGGGAGGAGAGAGGGGGATGTGTAGGGGTGAGGGAGGAGAGAGGGGGATGTGTAGGGGTGAGGGAGGAGAGAGGAGAGATATGTAGGGGTGAGGGAGGAGAGAGGGGGATGTGTAGGTGTGAGGGAGGGAGGATGTGTAGTGGTGATGGAGGAGAGATGTGTAGAGGTGAGGGAGGAGAGAGGGGGTGTGTAGGGGTGAGGGAGGGAGGATGTGTAGGGGTGAGGAGAGATGTGTAGGGGTGAGGAGAGATGTGTAGAGGTGAGGGAGGAGAGAGGGGGATGTGTAGGGGTGAGGGAGGGAGGATGTGTAGGGGTGAGGGAGGGAGGATGTGTAGGGGTGAGGGAGGAGAGAGGGAGATGTGTAGAGGTGAGGGGGATGTGTAGGGGTGAGGGAGGATGTGTGGGGGTGAAGGAGGGGGATGTATAGGGGTGAAGGAGGGAGGATGTGTGGGGGTGAAGGAGGGAGGATGTATGGGGGTGAAGGAGGGAGGATGTGTAGGGGTGAAGGAGGGAGGATGTGTAGGGGTGAAGGAGGGAGGATGTGTAGGGGTGAAGGAGGGAGGATGTGTAGGGGTGAGGGAGGGAGGATGTGTAGGGGTGAGGGAGGGAGGATGTGTAGGGGTGAGGGAGGGAGGATGTGTAGGGGTGAGGGAGGGAGGATGTGTAGGGGTGAGGGGGCACAGGGAAGAAGGGAAGAGAGGAAAGGTCAGATCAGAACAGGGGAGTCGAACTCATTTTTCTCACTTATATCTCCCCTCCAGAAATGTATTTTCTAACTTTGGTGATTATTAATTAGCCAGCTTGACACAGTGGAGACACTGCATGAATGTAGATCCATTATTTCTACACAGTTTCAATTTGGGTTTAGTAATTTTAAAGTATACTATATATATACAAAAGTATGTGGACATCCCTTCAAATGAGTGGATTCCGCTATTTCAGCCACACCTGTTGCTGCTGACAGGTGTATAAAATCGAGCACACAGTCATGCAATCTCCATAGACAAACAGTGGCAGTAGAATGGCCTCCGTGACTTTCAACGTGGCACCGTCATAGGATGCCACCTTTCCAACATGACAGTTCGTCAACTTTCTGCCCCGCTAGAAATGCCCCGGTCAACTGCAAGTGCTATTATTGTGAAGTGGAAATGTCTAGGAGCAACAACGGCTCAGCTGCAAAGTGGTAGGCCACACAAGCTCACAGAACGGGACCTCAGAGTGCTGAAGCGTGTAAAAATCATCTGTCCTCGGTTGCAACATTCACTACCGAGTTCAAAACGGCCTCAAAGCAACGTCAGCACAATAACTGTTCGTCGGGAGCTTCATAAAATGGGTTTCCATGGCCGAGCAGCCGAACACAAGCTTTAGATCACCATGTACAAAGCCAAGCGTCGGCTGGAGGGGTGTAAAGCTTGCCGCCATTGGTCTCTGGAGCAGTGGAAACGCGTTCTCTGGAGTGATGAATCACACTTCACCATCTGGCAGTACGATGGACGAATCTGGGTTTGGCAGATTCCAGGAGAGCGCTACCTGCCCAAATGTACAGTGCTAACTGTAAAGTTTGGTGGATGAGGAATAATGGTCTGGGATGTTTTTCATGGTTCGGGCTAGGCCCTTAGTTTCCAACTTTGTGGCAACAGTTTGGCGAAGGCCCTTTCCTGTTTCAGCATGACAATGCCCCTGTGCACAAAGCGAGGTAAATACAGAAGTGGTTTGTCGAGATCGGTGTGTAAGAACTTAACTGGCCTGCACAGAGCCCTGACCTCACCTCAACCCAACCAACACCTTTGGGATGAATTGGAACACCGTCTGTGAGCCAGGCCTAATCGCCCAACATCAGTGTCCGACCTCTAACATATTGTGGCTGCTCACTAACATATTGTGGCTGAATGGAAGCAAGTCCCCGCAGCAATGTTCCAACATCTAGTAGAAAGCCTTCCCAGAAGAGTGGAGGCTGTTATATCAGCGATGCTCCAACATCTAGTGGAAAGCCTTCCCAGAAGAGTGGAGGCTGTTATAACAGCGATGTTCCAACATCTAGTGGAAAGCCTTCCCAGAAGAGAGGAGGCTGTTATATCAGCGATGCTCCAACATCTAGTGGAAAGCCTTCCCAGAAGAGTGGAGGCTGTTACAGTAGCAAAGGGGGGACCAACTCCATATTAATGTCCATGACCTTGGAATGAGATGTTCAACGAGTAGGTGTCCACATACTTCTGGTCACGTAGTGTATATATTTTGTTATTTTATTACTAAAACTACCCCCCTGGGTTAGAACCCCCCCGGGTTAGACAATTTATCCCACTGTTGGCAAGGGCTCCAAATCGCTGATTCTACCAACCGAAGTCAAGCAAATTAATACCATGGGCAGTCGTCCTACCGTTAAAGCCTGTCTGAATGAATACCATGGGCAGTCGTCCTACCGTTAAAGCCTGTCTGAATGAATACCGTGGGCAGTCATCCTACCGTTAAGGCCTGTCTGAATGAATACCGTGGGCAGTCATCCTACCGTTAAGGCCTGTCTGAATGAATACCACGGGCAGTCATCCTACCGTTAAGGCCTGTCTGAATGAATACCGTGGGCAGTCATCCTACCGTTAAGGCCTGTCTGAATGAATACCGTGGGCAGTCATCCTACCGTTAAGGCCTGTCTGAATGAATACCGTGGGCAGTCATCCTACCTTTCCAGGTGTAAAGAAGGACTTCATCTCTGGGGGGAGATAGTTCTTTGTGTTGCTGAAATTCTACAGAAGAAGAGATGTTTAGTCAGAATGTGAATCCATTGAATGGTTTTATTTGCAGATTAGAGCGAGCACACACACACACACACACACACACACACACACACACACACACACACACACACACACACACACACACACACACACACACACACACACACACACACACACACACACACACACACACACACACACACACACACACACACACACACACACAGAGGTCTTCACAGATCTTTCCAAACCGGATTACCCGACCCGGGATGTTGTCGTTGATCCCGGGTCGGATCCTGCTCAGTGGCCACGGACTTCGGATTTGTGTGAAAATATGTGAAATACGGACCAGATCCCAAATTATATTTGAATAATTTAAATCTTAAAACAGCTTAGGCCTAAACCCAAATTTCACACATTTAATGATTATCCTCTTAAATTATTGTAAGGGGGTCCTAGTCTATATAAACAGGTCTCTCCTAGTCTATATAAACATGTCTCTCCTAGTCTATATAAACATGTCTCTCCTAGTCTATATAAACATGTCTCTCCTAGTCTATATAAACATGTCTCTCCTAGTCTATATAAAGAGGTCTCTCCTAGTCTATATAAACAGGTCTCTCCTAGTCTATATAAACATGTCTCTCCTAGTCTATATAAACAGGTCTCTCCTAGTCAATATAAACAGGTCTCTCCTAGTCTATATAAACAGGTCTCTCCTAGTCTATATAAACAGGTCTCTCCTAGTCTATATAAACAGGTCTCTCCTAGTCTATATAAACAGGTCTCTCCTAGTCTATATAAACAGGTCTCTCCTAGTCTATATAAACAGGTCTCTCCTAGTCTATATAAACAGGTCTCTCCTAGTCTATATAAACAGGTCTCTCCTAGTCAATATAAACAGGTCTCTCCTAGTCTATATAAAGAGGTCTCTCCTAGTCAATATAAACAGGTCTCTCCTAGTCAATATAAACAGGTCTCTCCTAGTCAATATAAACAGGTCTCTCCTAGTCAATATAAACAGGTCTCTCCTAGTCTATATAAACAGGTCTCTCCTAGTCTATATAAAGAGGTCTCTCCTAGTCTATATAAACAGGTCTCTCCTAGTCTATATAAACAGGTCTCTCCTAGTCTATATAAACAGGTCTCTCCTAGTCTATATAAACAGGTCTCTCCTAGTCTATATAAACAGGTCTCTCCTAGTCTATATAAACAGGTCTCTCCTAGTCTATATAAACAGGTCTCTCCTAGTCTATATAAACAGGTCTCTCCTAGTCTATATAAAGAGGTCTCTCCTAGTCTATATAAACAGGTCTCTCCTAGTCTATATAAACAGGTCTCTCCTAGTCTATATAAACAGGTCTCTCCTAGTCTATATAAAGAGGTCTCTCCTAGTCTATATAAACAGGTCTCTCCTAGTCAATATAAACAGGTCTCTCCTAGTCTATATAAACAGGTCTCTCCTAGTCTATATAAAGGTCTCTCCTAGTCTATATAAAGAGGTCTCTCCTAGTCTATATAAACAGGTCTCTCCTAGTCTATATAAACAGGTCTCTCCTAGTCTATATAAACAGGTCTCTCCTAGTCTATATAAAGAGGTCTCTCCTAGTCTATATAAACAGGTCTCTCCTAGTCTATATAAACAGGTCTCTCCTAGTCTATATAAACAGGTCTCTCTCCTAGTCTATATAAACAGGTCTCTCCTAGTCTATATAAACAATCTCTCCTAGTCTATATAAAGAGGTCTCTCTAGTCTATATAAACAGGTCTCTCCTAGTCTATATAAAGAGGTCTCTCCTAGTCTATATAAAGAGGTCTCTCCTAGTCTATATAAACAGGTCTCTCCTAGTCTGTATAAACAGGTCTCTCCTAGTCTATATAAACAGGTCTCTCCTAGTCTATATAAACAGGTCTCTCCTAGTCTATATAAACAGGTCTCTCCTAGTCTAAAAACAGGTCTCTGTTCAATATAAACAGGTCTCTCCTAGTCTATATAAACAGGTCACTCCTAGTCTATATAAAGAGGTCTCTCCTAGTCTATATAAACAGGTCTCTCCTAGTCAATATAAACAGGTCTCTCCTAGTCTATATAAAGAGGTCTCTCCTAGTCTATATAAACAGGTCTCTCCTAGTCTATATAAATAGGTCTCTCCTAGTCTATATAAAGAGGTCTCTCCTAGTCTATATAAACAGGTCTCTCCTAGTCTATATAAACAGGTCTCTCCTAGTCTATATAAACAGGTCTCTCCTAGTCAATATAAACAGGTCTCTCCTAGTCTATATAAACAGGTCTCTCCTAGTCTATATAAACAGGTCTCTCCTAGTCTATATAAACAGGTCTCTCCTAGTCTATATAAACAGGTCTCTCCTAGTCTATATAAACAGGTCTCTCCTAGTCAATATAAACAGGTCTCTCCTAGTCTATATAAACATGTCTCTCCTAGTCTATATAAAGAGGTCTCTCCTAGTCTATATAAAGAGGTCTCTCCTAGTCTATATAAAGAGGTCTCTCCTAGTCAATATAAACAGGTCTCTCCTAGTCTATATAAAGAGGTCTCTCCTAGTCTATATAAACAGGTCTCTCCTAGTCAATATAAACAGGTCTCTCCTAGTCTATATAAACAGGTCTCTCCTAGTCTATATAAAGAGGTCTCTCCTAGTCTATATAAAGAGGTCTCTCCTAGTCTATATAAAGAGGTCTCTCCTAGTCTATATAAAGAGGTCTCTCCTTGTCAATATAAACAGGTCTCTCCTAGTCAATATAAACAGGTCTCTCCTAGTCTATATAAACAGGTCTCTCCTAGTCTATATAAAGAGGTCTCTCCTAGTCTATATAAACAGGTCTCTCCTAGTCTATATAAAGAGGTCTCTCCTAGTCTATATAAAGAGGTCTCTCCTAGTCTATATAAACAGGTCTCTCCTAGTCAATATAAACAGGTCTCTCCTAGTCTATATAAAGAGGTCTCTCCTAGTCTATATAAACAGGTCTCTCCTAGTCTATATAAAGAGGTCTCTCCTAGTCTATATAAAGAGGTCTCTCCTAGTCTATATAAAGAGGTCTCTCCTTGTCAATATAAACAGGTATCCCCTAGTCTATATAAAGTATGTCCAAGTCTATATAAACAGGTCTCTCCTGGTCTATATAAACAGGTCTCTCCTGGTCTATATAAACAGGTCTCTCCTGGTCTATATAAACAGGTCTCTCCTAGTCTATATAAAGTGGCTTTCTGAAACATTAAGTTGTTCTTTGCTGATGTGAAGATGAAACTGAATGAAAGAGGAGAAACCGACAGGTCAGTTGTCTGTACGGGCCTCATTTACCTATTAAGATATTTTATTGATTAGTTTACATTTGGTCTATTTAGTGGGCTATTTAATTTACTTAAATACATCTGTTAACTAATGTTGAATGACTCAAATCAAGTGGAATATCTCTCAGCGTAAACATGAGGCTCATTCATGCGCTACTTAAAAAATATACAAGTTATAGTATAATGCAAAATTACTGATAATATCTTCCCGATCGTCTGTATAGTTGGATAGAGAATATTTTTGTCAAACAGAGTCGTCATAGCGGGAATTACTAACCTTAACATCCCAACGGTTGGAAATGAAATGGGTGACCGCATGAATTTGAAGCTTGCTGGTCAAACAGGCTATAGCCTACCTTGAGTCTAAACCCATGTTCGTCAAAGCAGTTAAATAAGATAGATGTTAACAGTGCACAGTAAAATAGCCTACAGAACAGCCTAAGAGACGTCCTCTATGTCCTCCATCTAACTATAGGGATGTGAAAATACTAAACTATAGGGATGTCATTATGAAATTACTAAGCTATTACTACAGAAACAACCCAGAGTCCAAACTATTTTGCTGGCTTGACCTTCAATTAAGCTGGATTTGTGATATTTTGGATCCATTTGGGTCCGATACAGACAGACCCAATTTGCATCCGATTCTCGCTCATCTCGAACATACAGTATTTCGGATAGGATCCGAATAGGTTATTGATTGTTTTGAATGAAATGTCTGGATCCTGTCGGGGTCGAGTGATAATTTCGAGGATCCAATTCGGATCTGAATTTGGTGATCTGAGAAGACCTCTAACTAAGACACCTACCTTGTCAGGCTTGGTGAAGTAGCGTGTGGGAAGGACAGGGTCTTTGGGAGACTCCAGACTGTAGGTGGTGCTCTTAGAGATGATGATGTTCATGGCCACGTCACACACCGTGTACAACTTCTGTAGAGGGAAAGAGAGGGTGTGAGAGTGTGTGTGTGTGTGAGCGTGAATCTGTATGTGTGAGCGTGAATCTTTGTGTGTGTGTGTGTGTGTGTGTGTGTGTGTGTGTGTGTGTGTGTGTGTGTGTGTGTGTGTGTGTGTGTGTGTGTGTGTGTGTGTGTGTGTGTGTGTGTGTGTGTGTGTGTGTGTGTGTGTGTGTGTGTGTGTACCTCGTTGATCTTGGCGTCGGCAGGAGCCTGTGCATCCTTGGTCTGTTTGATGTTCTCCACCATCTTCCTGATGAAGGCATGGCTGTTGTTCTCATTCTTAGACATGATGATCTCCAGGATGAACCACAGAGACCTGGGGAGGGGGAGAGGAGGTGGGAGGAGTGGAGAGGTGGGAGGATTGGAGGAGGCAGGCGGAGTGGAGAAGGGGAGGAGGAGGGAGGGAGGGAGGAGTGGAGGAGGGAGGGTGGATGGGATGGAGGAGTGGAGGGGGAGGAGGAGGGAGGAGGAGGAGGAGTGGAGGGAGGGAGGAGGAGGGAGGGAGGAGGAGGAGGGGGGAGGGAGGAGTGGAGGGGGAGAAGGAGGGAGGGAGGAGGAGGGAGGGAGGAGTGGAGGAGTGGAGGAGGAGGGAGGGAGGAGTAGAGGAGGAGGAGGAGGAGGGAGGAGTAGAGGAGGAGGAGGGAGGGAGGAGTAGAGGAGGAGGAGGGAGGGAGGAGGTTATAGCATTTGTATCAGATATTACTCTCATCAGTTCATTATAATCATCTATGTGTTTTATGTCTCTGCGTTTTTTCTGCGCTGATGATGTTAGATAATATGACTGCCGATCAAACTGGCTGAATTAAGAGAGAGAACGATGGATGAGAGGGCTTGAGAAAGGACAGCATCCCAAAAAGACACTGATATGTCAACACAGCAGACTATATATGGTCCTTCTGTAGCTCAGTTGGTAGAGCATGGCGCTTGTAACGCCAGGGTAGTGGGTTCGATCCCCGGGACCACCCATACGTAGAATGTATGCACACATGACTGTAAGTCGCTTTGGATAAAAGCGTCTGCTAAATGGCATATATTATTATTATATTATATATATATAACAGCAGACAATATATAACAGCAGACTATATATAACAGCAGACTATATATAACAGCAGACTATATATAACAGCAGACAATATATAACAGCAGACTATATATAACAGCAGACTATATATAACAGCAGACTATATATGACAGCAGACAATATATAACAGCAGACAATATATAACAGCAGACTATATATAACAGCAGACTATATATAACAGCAGACTATATATAACAGCAGACTATATATAACAGCAGACAATATATAACAGCAGACTATATATAACAGCAGACTATATATAACAGCAGACTATATATAACAGCAGACTATATATGACAGCAGACAATATATAACAGCAGACAATATATAACAGCAGACTATATATAACAGCAGACTATATATGACAGCAGACTATATATAACAGCAGACTATATATAACAGCAGACTATATATAACAGCAGACAATATATAACAGCAGACTATATATAACAGCAGACAATATATAACAGCAGACAATATATAACAGCAGACTATATATAACAGCAGACTATATATAACAGCAGACTATATATGACAGCAGACAATATATAACAGCAGACAATATATAACAGCAGACTATATATGACAGCAGACTATATATAACAGCAGACTATATATAACAGCAGACTATATATAACAGCAGACAATGACAGCAGACAATGACAGCAGATTATATATAACAGCAGACAATGACAGCAGACAATGACAGCAGATTATATATAACAGCAGACAATGACAGCAGACTATATATAACAGCAGACAATGACAGCAGACAATGACAGCAGATTATATATAACAGCAGACAATGACAGCAGACTATATATAACAGCAGACAATGACAGCAGACTATATATAACAGCAGACAATGACAGCAGACAATGACAGCAGACTATATATAACAGCAGACAATGACAGCAGACAATGACAGCAGACTATATATAACAGCAGACTATATATAACAGCAGACTATATATAACAGCAGACTATGACAGCAGACTATATATAACAGCAGACTATATATAACAGCAGACTATATATAACAGCAGACAATGACAGCAGACAATGACAGCAGACAATATATAACAGCAGACAATGACAGCAGACTATATATAACAGCAGACAATGACAGCAGACAATGACAGCAGACTATATATAACAGCAGACAATGACAGCAGACAATGACAGCAGACAATGACAGCAGACTATATATAACAGCAGACAATGACAGCAGACAATATATAACAGCAGACAATGACAGCAGACAATGACAGCAGACAATATATAACAGCAGACAATGACAGCAGACAATGACAGCAGACAATATATAACAGCAGACAATGACAGCAGACTATGACAGCAGACAATATATAACAGCAGACAATGACAGCAGACTATATATAACAGCAGACAACAGACAATGACAGCAGACTATATATAACAGCAGACAATGACAGCAGACTATGACAGCAGACTATATATAACAGCAGACAATGACAGCAGACAATAACAGCAGACAATGACAGCAGACAATGACAGCAGACTATATATAACAGCAGACAATGACAGCAGACAATGACAGCAGACAATGACAGCAGACTATATATAACAGCAGACAATAACAGCAGACTATATATAACAGCAGACATTAACAGCAGACTATATATAACAGCAGACAATGACAGCAGACAATGACAGCAGACTATATATAACAGCAGACAATGACAGCAGACAATGACAGCAGACTATATATAACAGCAGACAATAACAGCAGACAATGACAGCAGACTATATATAACAGCAGACAATGACAGCAGACAATGACAGCAGACAATGACAGCAGACTATATATAACAGCAGACTATATATAACAGCAGACTATATATAACAGCAGACAATGACAGCAGACTATATATAACAGCAGACAATGACAGCAGACTATATATAACAGCAGACTATGACAGCAGACTATATATAACAGCAGACAATGACAGCAGACAATGACAGCAGACTATATATAACAGCAGACAATAACAGCAGACAATGACAGCAGACTATATATAACAGCAGACAATGACAGCAGACAATGACAGCAGACTATGACAGCAGACTATATATAACAGCAGACTATATATAACAGCAGACAATGACAGCAGACTATGACAGCAGACTATATATAACAGCAGACTATATATAACAGCAGACAATAACAGCAGACTATGACAGCAGACTATATATAACAGCAGACTATATATAACAGCAGACAATGACAGCAGACAATGACAGCAGACTATATATATAACAGCAGACAATGACAGCAGACAATGACAGCAGACTATATATAACAGCAGACAATGACAGCAGACAATGACAGCAGACAATGACAGCAGACTATATATAACAGCAGACAATGACAGCAGACTATATATAACAGCAGACAATGACAGCAGACTATGACAGCAGACTATATATAACAGCAGACAATGACAGCAGACTATATATGACAGCAGCCAATGACAGCAGACTATATATGACAGCAGACAATGACAGCAGACAATGACAGCAGACAATGACAGCAGACTATATATGACAGCAGACAATGACAGCAGACAATGACAGCAGACTATATATGACAGCAGCCAATGACAGCAGACAATGACAGCAGCCAATGACAGCAGACTATATATGACAGCAGACAATGACAGCAGACTATATATAACAGCAGACAATGACAGCAGACAATGACAGCAGACAATGACAGCAGACAATGACAGCAGACTATATATAACAGCAGACAATGACATCAGACTATATATAACAGCAGACAATGACAGCAGACTATATATGACAGCAGACAATGACAGCAGACTATATATAACAGCAGACAATGACAGCAGACAATGACAGCAGACTATATATAACAGCAGACTATATATATAACAGCAGACTATATATATAACAGCAGACTATATATAACAGCAGACTATATATAACAGCAGACTATATATAACAGCAGACTATATATAACAGCAGACTATATATAACAGCAGACTATATATAACAGCAGACAATGACAGCAGACTATATATGACAGCAGACAATGACAGCAGACTATATATGACAGCAGACAATGACAGCAGACTATAAATAACAGCAGACAATGACAGCAGACTATATAACAGCAGACAATGACAGCAGACTATATATAACAGCAGACAATGACAGCAGACAATGACAGCAGACAATGACAGCAGACAATGACAGCAGACTATATATAACAGCAGACAATGACAGCAGACTATATATGACAGCAGCCAATGACAGCAGACTATATATGACAGCAGCCAATGACAGCAGCCAATGACAGCAGACTATATATGACAGCAGCCAATGACAGCAGACTATATATGACAGCAGCCAATGACAGCAGACTATATATGACAGCAGACAATGACAGCAGACTATATATGACAGCAGACAATGACAGCAGACTATATATGACAGCAGACAATGACAGCAGTCTATATATGACAGCAGACAATGACAGCAGACTATATATAACAGCAGACAATGACAGCAGACAATGACAGCAGACAATGACAGCAGACTATATATAACAGCAGACAATGACAGCAGACAATGACAGCAGACTATATATAACAGCAGACAATGACAGCAGACTATATATAACAGCAGACAATGACAGCAGACTATAAATGACAGCAGACTATAACAGCAGACTCACTCCTTGATGTCTTTGAGCTGTTCAATGTCCTGGACCTTGATGTAGTCTGGGTCGTGGACCAGCAGGTGGATGGCATAGGGGACCACATACTCAGGGAGCAGAGAGAACAACTTCTCTGCAATATATATATAAAAAACAACACACAGAAAGGTTATACGCACCCTGGTCCAACAGTAACAACAGCCCACTAGTCAGTCACTGGCCTGGGGCAGGTAAACATGCATTGGGCCAGTGGATCTAATCAGTCACTGGCCTGGGGCAGGTAAACATGCATTGGGCCAGTGGATCTAGTCAGTCACTGGCCTGGGGCAGGTAAACATGCATTGGGCCAGTGGATCTAGTCAGTCACTGGCCTGGGGCAGGTAAACATGCATTGGGCCAGTGGATCTAGTCAGTCACTGGCCTGGGGCAGGTAAACATGCATTGGGCCAGTGGATCTACACAGTCACTGGCCTGGGGCAGGTAAACATGCATTGGGCCAGTGGATTTAGTCAGTCACTGGCCTGGGGCAGGTAAACATGCATTGGGCCAGTGGATCTAGTCAGTCACTGGCCTGGGGCAGGTAAACATGCATTGGGCCAGTGGATCTACACAGTCACTGGCCTGGGGCAGGTAAACATGCGTTGGGCCAGTGGATCTAGACAGTCACTGGCCTGGGGCAGGTAAAACATGCATTGGGCCAGTGGATCTAGACAGTCACTGGCCTGGGGCAGGTAAACATGCATTGGGCCAGTGGATCTAGACAGTCACTGGCCTGGGGCAGGTAAACATGCATTGGGCCAGTGGATCTAGACAGTCACTGGCCTGGGGCAGGTAAACATGCATCGGGCCAGTGGATCTAGACAGTCACTGGCCTGGGGCAGGTAAACATGCGTCGGGCCAGTGGATCTAGACAGTCACTGGCCTAGGGCAGGTAAACATGCATTGGGCCAGTGGATCTAGACAGTCACTGGCCTGGGGCAGGTAAACATGCATTGGGCCAGTGGATCTAGACAGTCACTGGCCTGGGGCAGGTACACATGCATTGGGCCAGTGGATCTAGTCAGTCACTGGCCTGGGGCAGGTAAACATGCATTGGGCCAGTGGATCTAGACAGTCACTGGCCTGGGGCAGGTAAACATGCATTGGGCCAGTGGATCTAGTCAGTCACTGGCCTGGGGCAGGTAAACATGCATTGGGCCAGTGGATCTAGACAGTCACTGGCCTGGGGCAGGTAAACATGCATTTGATGTTCCAGTTTGAAATTGACATGCTCTGTTGCCATAGAAAACTGAGGCTCTGTTTGTGTCGTCATTCTGTTACCAAACGTTGCATCCCCACAGTTGAAGGAAAAGTGTTTCTGTCAAATGTCATCAGTGAACATAGTATTAAATTAGCAATAGGCTACATTCTATAAAACGACACCTAGCATTCGTCTGGGCTAATGTAGCCTAAATTGATAGCTTCTCTCGTTTGAGAACAAGTTGTCTTTAAAAGGGCAACGTCCTATTTTGTGATGTAAAAAAATCTTAAAAAGGTCAACAAGGTAAAATAAATAATAAATAAATTGTTCACATTGGACCATGCCCACACACAGCACTTGGAAGGCATAGGACTGGTCTGGTTTCATAAAGCAGATTCAATAGTATTCTGGTCTGGTTTCATAGAGCAGATTAAATAGTATTCTGGTCTGGTTTCATAGAGCAGATTAAATAGTGTTCTGGTCTGGTTTCATAGTGCAGATTAAATAGTATTCTGGTCTGGTTTCATAGAGCAGATTAAATAGTATTCTGGTCTGGTTTCATAGAGCAGATTAAATAGTATTCTGGTCTGGTTTCATAGAGCAGATTAAATAGTGTTCTGGTCTGGTTTCATGGAGCAGATTAAATAGTATTCTGGTCTGGTTTCATGGAGCAGATTAAATAGTATTCTGGTCTGGTTTCATAGAGCAGATTAAATAGTATTCTGGTCTGGTTTCATAGAGCAGATTAAATAGTATTCTGGTCTGGTTTCATAGAGCAGATTAAATAGTATTCTGGTCTGGTTTCATAGAGCAGATTAAATAGTATTCTGGTCTGGTTTCATGGAGCAGATTAAATAGTATTCTGGTCTGGTTTCATGGAGCAGATTAAATAGTATTCTGGTCTGGTTTCATGGAGCAGATTAAATAGTATCCTGGTCTGATTTCATAGAGCAGATTAAATAGTATTCTGGTCTGGTTTCATAGAGCAGATTAAATAGTGTTCTGGTCTGGTTTCATGGAGCAGATTAAATAGTATTCTGGTCTGGTTTCATAGAGCAGATTAAATAGTATTCTGGTCTGGTTTCATAGAGCAGATTAAATAGTATTCTGGTCTGGTTTCATAGAGCAGATTAAATAGTATTCTGGTCTGGTTTCATAGAGCAGATTCAATAGTATTCTGGTCTGGTTTCATAGAGCAGATTAAATAGTATTCTGGTCTGGTTTCATAGAGCAGATTCAATAGTATTCTGGTCTGGTTTCATAGAGCAGATTAAATAGTATTCTGGTCTGGTCTGGTCTGGTTTCATAGAGCAGATTAAATAGTATTCTGGTCTGGTTTCATAGAGCAGATTAAATAGTATCCTGGTCATTCTCCTGATGTTGATATTATTGACCAGACACTGCCTGGCGTGTGTGTGTGTGTGTGTGTGTGTGTGTGTGTGTGTGTGTGTGTGTGTGTGTGTGTGTGTGTGTGTGTGTGTGTGTGTGTGTGTGTGTGTGTGTGTGTGTGTGTGTCTGTGTGTCTGTGTGTGTGTGTGTGTGTGTGTGTGTGTGTGTGTGTGTGTGTGTGTGTGTGTGTGTGTGTGTGTGCCCATCTCCCTCACCGCTGACGGCAGCGTGTTGTTTAAGGTACTCTCTCCTGATTGTAATGTTCTTCACCAGACACTGCCTGGCGTGGGCCCGCCTCTCCTTCACAGGGTCCTTGGCACACAGGGCAAACACCGCCAGGTACTCCAGGGGCAGACGCAGGCGGCACAGACCCTTATGGAGCTTCTGGGCAAAGCCCTGGCGCACCTGGTAACACTCATCCTGGCGAGAGAGATGAGGAGTGAGAGGGAGGGAGGAGAGAGGGGAGGAGGAGAGGGGAGAGGAGAGGGGGAGGAGAAAGACGGGGGGAGTGGGAGAGATGAAGAGAAAGGGGAGGGAGGAGAGAGAGGAGGAGTGATAGAGAGGAGAGAGGAGAGGTAGGTAGGTAGGTAGGTAGGTAGGTAGGTAGGTAGGTAGGTAGGTAGGTAGGTAGGTAGGTAGGTAGGTAGGTAGAGGGGGAGGGAGAGAGAGAGAGGGAGGGAGAGAGAGAGGTAGGTAGGTAGGTAGGTAGGTAGGTAGGTAGGTAGGTAGGTAGGTAGGTAGGTAGGTAGGTAGGTAGGTAGGTAGGTAGGTAGATAGGTAGAGGGAGGGATAGAGAGGGAGGGAGGAGAGAGAGGTAGGTAGATAGGTAGGTAGGTAGGTAGGTAGGTAGGTAGGTAGGTAGGTAGGTAGGTAGAGGGGGGGAGGGAGAGGTAGGTAGGTAGAGGGGGGGAGAGAGATGAATAGGTGTTTTGAATGAGGGAAGAACAGGACATGTGTGCGTGTGTTTAGTGTGGAAAGTGTTTTAGAGTGTGTGCTCTTACATTGATGACCAGGGCACAGAGTTGGTACTGCTCCAGGGTGATGATCTCATGGTAGCAGGGCTCCTGTGCCAGCTTCAGTAGGGCACACGCTGCTGCCAACCTCAGCCTGGACATATCTGGTTTACTGTGGAGGGGGGAGGGAGGGAGAGGAGGTGTGGAGAATGAGTCAGGTGTATGTCAAAGTCCTAGCAAATGCTGGTGTGTGTGTGTGTGTGTGTGTGTGTGTGTGTGTGTGTGTGTGTGTGTGTGTGTGTGTGTGTGTGTGTGTGTGTGTGTGTGTGTGTGTGTGTGTGTGTGTGTGTGTGTGTGTGTGTGTGTGTGGTGTGTGTGGTGTGTGTGGTGTGTGCTGTGTGTGCTGTGTGTGCTGTGTACCCCATCTTGCCCTGCTCTGTCAGGTCTCCATCACTGTGAAGTATAGCAGTCAGCATCCTCAGAGTGGAGTTACCAGACTTAGACAGGGTGTTCTTTACGCCCAGCAACCACCTCACCATCAACTTGATACCCTGGATCTAGAGACACAGAGAGAGACAGAGAGAGAGAGAGAGAGAGAGAGCCAGAGAGCCAGAGAGGGAGAGAGAGCCAGAGAGAGAGAGAGAGCAGAGAGAGAGAGAGCAGAGAGAGAGAGAGAGAGAGAGAGAGAGAGAGCCAGAGAGAGAGCCAGAGAGAGAGCCAGAGAGAGAGCCAGAGAGAGAGAGAGAGGGTGGGAAGGAAGGAAGGAGGGGGGAGGGAGAGGTTACAAACTACCACACCACCGCACCACACAGCCAACTACCGCACCACACAGCCAATTACCGCACCACACAGCCAACTACCGCACCTAACTACCACACCACACAGCCAACTACCACACCTAACTACCGCACCACACAGCCAACTACAGCACCACACAGCCAACTACCACACCACACAGCCAACTACCGCACCACACAGCCAACTACCACAACACACAGCCAACTACTGCATCACCACACCACACAGCCAACTACCACACCACACAGCCAACTACCGCACCACACAGCCAACTACCGCACCACACAGCCAACTACCGCACCACACAGCCAACTACCGCATCACACAGCCAACTACCGCACCACACAGCCAACTACCGCATCACCACACCACACAGCCAACTACCACACCACACAGCACACAGCCAACTACCACACCATACAGCACACAGCCAACTACCGCACCACCACACAGCCAACTACCACACAGCCAACTACCGCACCACCACACAGCCAACTACCGCACCACCACACAGCCAACTACCGCACCACAACACAGCCAACTACTGCACCACCACACAGCCAACTACCGCAGCACCACACAGCCAACTACCGCACCACACAGCCAACTACCACACCACCACACAGCCAACTACCACACCACCACACAGCCAACTACCACACCACCACCTACCGCACCACCACCTACCGCACCACCACACCACACCACACAGCCAACTACCGCAGCACACAGCCAACTACCGCACCACACAGCCAACTACCGCACCACACAGCCAACTACCGCAACACACAGCCAAGTACCGCAACACACAGCCAAGTACCGCAACACACAGCCAAGTACCGCACCACACAGCCAACTACCGCACCACACAGCCAACTACCGCACCACCACACCACAAAGCCAACTACCGCACCACAACAGCCAACTACCGCACCACACAGCCAACTACCGCACCACACAGCCAACTACCGCACCACACAGCCAACTACCGCACCACACAGCCAACTACCGCACCACACAGCCAACTACCACAACACTGCACCGCCCGGTCCATCGCGTCTACTACCGTTGTGGAGATCTAAGCATGTGCCAAAGACTGTGTTCTCGCTTAGTTGACTAAACGATGTAGCTAACTAACGTTACCTCCGTCGTTATGATGCCTTCACTAAGGAGCTAACTAACATTACCTTCGTCGTTATGATGCCTTCGCTAAGGAGCTAACTACCTTCTGTCATTATGATGCCTTCGCTAAGGAGCTAACTACCTTCGTCGTTATGATGCCTTCGCTAAGGAGCTAACTACCTTCGTCGTTATGATGCCTTCGCTAAGGAGCTAACTACCTTTGTCGTTATGATGCCTTCGCTAAGGAGCTAACTACCTTTGTCGTTATGATGCCTTCGCTAAGGAGCTAACTACCTTCGTCGTTATGATGCCTTCGCTAAGGAGCTAACTACCTTCGTCGTTATGATGCCTTCGCTAAGGAGCTAACTACCTTTGTCGTTATGATGCCTTCGCTAAGGAGCTAACTACCTTTGTCGTTATGATGCCTTCGCTAAGGAGCTAACTACCTTCGTCATTATGATGCCTTCGCTAAGGAGCTAACTAACGTTACCTTCGTCGTTATGATGCCTTTGCTAAGGAGCTAACTAACGTTACCTTCGTGATTATGATGTCTTCGCCAAGGAACTAACGTTAACTTCGTTGTTATGATGCCTTCGCGAAGGAGCTAACTAACATTACCTTCGGCATTATGATGCAGAGGTTGGGAAAGGAGGTGGAAGAGGTAGAGGAGAGAGGGGAGGTTGGGGAAGGAGGTAGAGGAGGTTGAGGAGAGGTGGGAGGTTGAGGAAGGAGGTGGAGGAGGTAGAGGAGAGGTGGTAGGTTGAGGAAGGAGATGGAGGAAGAAAGGAAACCAACCTTGGCCAGGGTTTCAGAAGACACCTCATCATCAGGAACCCACAGCTTGGTGGTCTTCTTACCTGGGATCTACACAACAACCACCACAATAAACAGAGGATGTTACAACCAGGAACACTGCGATAGCTTCTCCTCTCAAGTGAAAAGACGTAAGTGTTCTGTGTGTCTATCCGTGCCCACCCTGTCGCTCATGAGCAGGTCCTTGACTATGAAGTTGGCCACCAGTGATTTGAGCGGAGCGGCAAACTGTTCTGGGGCCAGCAGAGCCAGGTGACCCAGAGTGGTGAGAGGAGTTATCAGCTGATCCAGGTCCTCAAGGTCCAGGCCTTTATGCAGCGGCTGGGAAGAGAGAGACAAGACATTTCACTCTTTACTTTGTCATCTGTTGACACGTGTAGAACTTCAAGAGGGCAGTTTTCCCCAGACACAGATTAAACCTCGGCCCAAAAATAACTTTCAATGGAGAATCACTACTCAGAAAGCTTGTTAGGTCGCTCTTCCGGTTGGAATATAATATTTCATAATATAACATTTGTATAATATTTTATTAAATGATTGATTGATTGATTGATTGATTGATAGGAAAGAGGGCTGAAGAAGCGAAGATATTAGGAGAAAAATGACTAGATCGTAAAAGGCAGACTGGTCCTCACCTCAAAGATCTGAGCGAAGTGTGTGTCTCTGTGTGTGAACATGGCATGGATACAGTGGATGGCATATTTGGCCTGGCGAGGTGGTCCTCTCTTAGCTTTGGTCTGCAGTACTGGCAGCAGAACACTAGGGGGAGAAGAGGAGAGCATTAGACTGAGGAATTATAGGGAAATAAGAGACTCTTTTTTTCCCCCCCGGGGAGATGAGGTTTATGAATTGCCTGACTGGGCTGTGGGACAGTACACCTGTTACAGTTGGAGAGTTCAAATGGATCTGATGACAGGCCCCTCCGTCTATCAACCAATCAGCATCCAAACAACCAGTTCTATAATACACATTCATACACTAGAAGGCTGTTCTACACACTGCAGCAGCTTGTTCAATGGGATGCAATGGCCAAGAGAGCGGCAAGACTTCCTACCCCCATTGTTGGAGACATTAGCAGACTCCTTACGTTCTAATCTACAGAAAGACTGTGATTATTTAACGTGGGACTGACTATCCCAGTGGCTTCAGCCTAATAATAACATCAAGGTAACACAATCAGAGAGCTTTATGGGTAAACATTTGTGTTCAAAGAAATTAAAAATGGGGGGAAAGTCGTGAACTCACGACTTGACGCGAGGAAGGTACGTAGGTGTGTGTGTAGATGTATGTATGTGTGTGTGTGTAGATGTATGTATGTGTGTGTGTGTAGATGTATGTGTGTGTGTATATGTATATGTGTGTGTGTATATGTGTGTGTATGTATGTGTGTGTGTATATATGTGTGTCTGTCCGTGTGTGTGTAGATGTATGTAGGTGTGTGTATGTAGGTGCGTGTATGTAGGTACGTGTGTGTGAATATATCTGTGTACACATCTATGCAACACAAACATTTGACATTAAACTCACGACTTGATGTGAGGGAAGCTCTCCTCCATCTTGCTTCCTGTGTTTTTAAATATCTGCAGCGCCGCCTCGGCCACCTTCTCGTCATCCATCTTCAGACAGCCCAGCAGGGATTCAAACGTCTCCGCAGAGTGGAACGACACTGGGTGGGTGAACGACAGGACCTGGAGGGAGGGGGGGGTGAGAGAAGGGTGAATGACAGAGACAGAAAGCACAGGAAGCCAGAGAGGGGAAAAAGAGAGAGAGATACCTTGAGTAGTTCCAGTCCTGCCCTGATGGCCTGTTCGGTAGGAACTCCCTCTTCATCATCCTCAGCTGTTCCATCTATCGACTTGTTCACCTGCTTTACCAGAGCACTGAGAGGGAGGGAGAGAGAGAGGGAGAGGATGGAGGGAGAGGGAGGGAGGGGGATGGAGAGAGGGGGAGGGAATTAGAGAGGGAGGGAGAGGGATGGAGAGAAGTAGAGAGGGAGAGGGATGGAGAGAAGTAGAGAGGGAGAGGGATGGAGAGAAGTAGAGAGAGGGATGGAGAGAAGTAGAGAGGGAGAGGGATGGAGAGAAGTAGAGAGGGAGAGAGAGAGGGAGAGAGAGAGGGAGGGAAGTAGAGAGGGAGGGAGGGATGGAGAGAGAGGGAGGGAAGTAGAAAGGGAGAGGGATGGAGAGAAAGGGAGGGAAGTAGAGAGGGAGAGGGGGAGAGAGAGGGAGGAAAGTAGAGAGGGAGAGAGAGGGCGTTAGAGAGAAAAACACAATGTAAGAAAATCATAGATCAATCACCTTGTGTGTTTGGGGTTGTGCAGTAGAGTGTGTGTCAATGTGTTGGGGTGTGTATTACCTGATAGATTCTGTGTCGATGTGTACAGGAGCAATTCTTTCCAGCAGGAACTTGACCATCTCTAAGAAGGGATTACTGGGCTGTTTAGGACTGCCTAACTTCTTAGTGATGTCTCTCTGGAGGACACACACACACACACACACACACACACACACACACACACACACACACACACACACACACACACACACACACACACACACACACACACACACACACACACACACACACACACACACACACACACACACACACACACACACACACACACACACACACACGCGGTTTCTGTTAGGGAACTGTCTGAAGCCACATCTGACTGGCAGCATTTTATTTTGCCGGACCCATATGCATTGAGTAGCCTGATTATGGCGTCCACCCGCGGTGTTCAGAACGACATTTAGTTCTGTTCAGATGAGTTATGTTAGTTAGTTCATGGCAACTCATCTTCAACAGAACAGTCGAGGAGCAGCAACGGTGTGAGATCCCTTCTTACTAAAAGTCCGATGCCCACATTTTCCCCTCGGCCATCAAGATGAGTAACAGCAGCATACCACCCTGCATACCACCCTGCATACCACCCTGTATACCACCCTGTATACCACCCTGCATACCACCCTGCATACCACCCTGTATACCACCCTGTATACCACCCTGCATACCACCCTGCATACCACCCTGTATACCACCCTGCATACCACCCTGCATACCACCCTGTATACCACCCTGTATACCACCCTGCATACCACCCTGCATACCACCCTGTATACCACCCTGTATACCACCCTGCATACCACCCTGCATACCACCCTGCATACCACCCTGCATACCACCCTGTATACCACCCTGTATACCACCCTGTATACCACCCTTCTGCTTCTGAAGCTAAGCAGGGTTGGTCCTGGTCGGTTCGTGGATGGGAGACCAGATGCTGCTGGAAGTGAGTGGGGCGGCAGGGTAGCCTAGTGGTTAGAGCATTGGACTAGTAACCGAAAGGTTGCAAGTTCAAATCCCCGAGCTGACAAGGTACAAAATCTGTCGTTCTGCCCTTGAACAGGCCGTCATTGAAAATAATAATTTGTTCTTAACCGACTTGCCTAGTCAAATAAAAATACATTAAAAAGTAGTGTTGGAGGGCCAGTAGGAGGCACTCTTTCCTCTGGTCTAAATAAATATCCCAATTCCCCAGGGCAGTGATTGGGGACACTGGGTGTCGTCTTTCGGATGGGACGTTAAACGTCGGATGGGACGTGAACGTCGGATGGGACGCTAAACGTCGGATGGGACGTTAAACGTCGGATGGGACGTTAAACGTCCCATTAATGACTCTCTGAGGTCATTAAAGATCCCATGGCATCTTAAGAGTAGGGGTGTCCTGGCTAAATTCCCAATCTGGCCATCATCCCCCTCCTCTCCCCTGTAACTATTCCCCAGGTTGTTGCTGCAAATGAGAACGTGTTCTCAGTCAACTTACCTGGTAAAATAACGGATAAATAAAAATAACGGATAAATAAAAGTAATGGACAGCAAAATCCTAGCCTATGTCAATCTACTATCCCTCATAAAAATAGAAAAGTTTCCTTATTCTATTGGTCAACTTGTCGAGAAATACAAATGATACCAAACAGTTGTGGGAGGATAGATCCCAAACTCACGCTACATTTAAAAAAAATGCAACAGATCAGAATGTTTAGTTTAGAAATGTTGATAATCTATGATTTCTTCACATTATAAACTACGCAGAGCAGAAGGCTACGCACAAATGTTCGTTCCATAATGCAATTAACAGATAAACACTTGTCCACAGTGAGCGTTTTTTTCTTCCATTAGAAATGTAGAAACAGGGGAGATGTAACAACTGGCATGGGATGCTAATATAACTAGGATTATCAACAACTAGCATGGGATGCTAATATGACTAGGATTATCAACAACTAGCATGGGATGCTAATATGACTAGGATTATCAACAACTAGCATGGGATGCTAATATGACTAGGATTATCAACAACTAGCATGGGATGCTAATATGACTAGGATTATCAACAACTAGCATGGGATGCTAATATGACTAGGATTATCAACAACTAGCATGGGATGCTAATATGACTAGGATTATCAACAACTAGCACGGGATGCTAATATGACTAGGATTATCAACAACTAGCACGGGATGCTAATATGACTAGGATTATCAACAACTAGCATGGGATGCTAATATGACTAGGATTATCAACAACTAGCATGGGATGCTAATATGACTAGGATTATCATCAACAAGCACGGGACGCTAATATGACTAGGATTATCATCAACTAGCATGGGATGCTAATATGACTAGGATTATCATCAACTAGCATGGGACGCTAATATGACTAGGATTATCATCAACTAGCATGGGACGCTAATATGACTAGGATTATCAACAACTAGCATGGGATGCTAATATGACTAGGATTATCAACAACTAGCATGGGATGCTAATATGACTAGGATTATCAACAACTAGCATGGGATGCTAATATGACTAGGATTATCAACAACTAGCACGGGATGCTAATATGACTAGGATTATCAACAACTAGCATGGGATGCTAATATGACTAGGATTATCAACAACTAGCATGGGATGCTAATATGACTAGGATTATCAACAACTAGCATGGGATGCTAATATGACTAGGATTATCATCAACAAGCACGGGACGCTAATATGACTAGGATTATCATCAACTAGCATGGGATGCTAATATGACTAGGATTATCATCAACTAGCATGGGACGCTAATATGACTAGGATTATCATCAACTAGCATGGGACGCTAATATGACTAGGAGTGTTCTTTTGGTTACAAGACAATGAAAGAACATTTCTGATTTTGCTACTTTGAAGCAAGGTAAAAACATGCCTCATAATGTTGTAAAAATGTTCCGGTTTCCAACATTTCAGTATATGTTTTCAAAATGCGTACGGCCTCCAGCTCATTGCAAAGTGGTGACGCGGCGATGAAGCCTGCCTTCTGTTGCCGATACCTTTGCTGTCTGAGAGGGTGTAGCAACAGCTTTCGCTGTCTGACAGATTTTACACTCCAAGGGTTCTGTATCTGTATGCTGCATGTGTGGTAAATAAGATACATAACGAATATACACAATTTCAATCCACTATATTATGCAAATGATCCCATAGACCAATAGGCATGGCCGGTCAAATGTCTTTCCATGGACTGGTGTTAATGAATAGGTTAAAAAGCATTATGGGATTGTTTTCCTTCTTCTACCGGACAATTTACTTTATCGGCTTTTCAACAAACCCAAAATATTCCGGCCACAAGCCGGCTAATGGAAAACCGTGGCACACACACAGTATAATCACTCACACACACACCACCACACACACAGTATGATCACACACACACACACACACACACACACACACACACACACACACACACACACACACACACACACACACACACACACACACACACACACACACACACACACACACACACACACACACACACACACGCACGTATAACAGGTTACTAGGCTGTTTAGGGCTGCCTGGCTTCCTAGTGAAGTCTCTCTGTAGGAGGATAAGTAATGGGGGCCCTGGGTGGAGCAGCAGTCGGGGCGACACTACAGCCTGGGGTTCGATCCAGTCACGTTCCAGAAGACGGCCGGGCGGGTCACGTTCCAGAGGACGGCCGGGCGGGTCACGTTCCAGAGGACGGCCGGGCGGGTCACGTTCCAGAGGACGGCCGGGCGGGTCACGTTCCAGAGGACGGCCGGGCGGGTCACGTTCCAGAGGACGGCCGGGCGGGTCACGTTCCAGAGGACGGCCGGGCGGGTCACGTTCCAGAGGACGGCCGGGCGGGTCACGTTCCAGAGGACGACCGGGCGGGTCACGTTCCAGAGGACGGCCGGGCGGGTCACGTTCCAGAGGACGGCCGGGCGGGTCACGTTCCAGAGGACGGCCGGGCGGGTCACGTTCCAGAGGACGGCCGGGCGGGTCACGTTCCAGAGGACGGCCAGGCGGGTCACGTTCCAGAGGGCGGCCTGGCGGGTCACGTTCCAGAGGACTCATGACTCCACCTCTGCCTCTCCCGAGCCCATTGAGAAGTTACAGAGATGAGCCAAGGGACCTAATTATATGCTTGTGGCCACACCACCCTGAACACGCCTGTTAGGGCCTGGTTATTTTATTTTATTTTTATTTCACCTTTATTTAACCAGGTAGGCTAGTTGAGAACAGGTTCTCATTTGCAACTGCGACCTGGCCAAGATAAAGCATAGCAGTGTGAACAGACAACACAGAGTTACACATGGAGAACTGGGACAGGAGACCGCCTGGGAATACCAGGTGCCGTAAGCAACAACAACGAAAAAAAGCAACAAAAAAAAGGAAGGAAGGATAAGTAATAAAAACACATATGCAATCGCACACACACACGCTCTCTCTACTCACCACACAGACTTGGGCCTGTTTGCAGGAGCAGGCCGGTGAGACCAGGGTCTCTAGTTGGTTTCTGATCCGCTCATCATCATCCAGGACCTGGGCTAGCTTCTTCACAAAGTCCTGGGCCTTGCCTGGGTCTGGAAGGTTCCCTGGAGACACACACACATGGGGGGGGGATTTGGTTAGAGTTGAGAGTGTGTGTGTGGTGGGTGTGCACTTAGAAAATAAAGGTTCTTCGGCTGTCCCCATTTTAAAAACTCTTGGTCAACCGAATGTGATCTGTTCGTTCGACCAATCGATTGGTCAAAATAATTAAACATGCATTTTTCCATATATAGTCACCCTATGTGTTTTAATGAAATCAACTATATGCATTTGAGCTTGTCTGATGCTTTAAGCGCCACTGTTAGCTGAAGTAAGACAAATGCCTCAAGAGGGAACCAGAGATCTAGATAACCAGAAGAAAAATAACTATCCTCTTCACCTCTCCTTGCTGGCCTTCGCAGATTCTGCCATTACTCTCCTGAAGATGCCGGTAGTAGGCTACACGAGGAGTCAGCAAGCTTCCTCATGTTGAATGCAAATTTATCTTACCATTTCTACCGCTCTACCAGTTGCGGTTTTCATATGCAAATTTTCATGACAGTTTCGTTTTAATTTACAACAACGACGTCATATCTCAAAATCATTGTCATATGGTTAATCAAAATTCGACCTAAATTAATATTCTATAAATCACATTGGCTACACACGGCCTGTCTGCAACCAACTTTAAACACCGCACCAACTATTAACTTGGGTCAGGCCTGAAGCTTGCACTGGCGAACTTGCAACATTGTATAAAATATTCTGGGCCCTCAGAGTTTCCCATGCCAGTGAGCTTGGGATAGACACAGCTGTAGGCTATTTTCACAAGGGATAAGAAGCAGTGCTTGACTTGGGCAGGAGCTCACCGGAGCGGAGTACCGGCACCTCAAATGTTCTACTGCTTGAGCTCCGGTTCCTCTTATAGAATATTAGCTCAAAAGTATTGTGGATCTCCTGCATCTAACTATAAACAGTACCAGCACGCAACATGAGTAACAGAACCTATTTCAGTCCAACTCAAGAACTGATAAGAAGTAATCAGGGTTATGGAAAGGGAGAAAGATATTTCAGATACACTGAGGATCTGTTGTCATTCTAAATGGATGTTTGCTTGACGTTTGAGGTGAAGAAAATGTTACTTTGAGAAGCTCCACAGGTCATTAGTGGTGGTGCGTTAAGCCAATCAGAAGACTGGAATAATAATATTGAATACATTAACAGAAATTACTATAACCAACGTTTAAACCGCCACTCCTGAGTGGCGCAGCGGTCTAAGGCATCACTACAGACCGGGGTTTATTCCCGGGCCGTGTCACAACCGGCTGTGATCGGGAGTCCCATAGGGCGGCGCACAACTGGCCCAGTGTCGTCTGGGTTAGGGGAGGGTTTGCCAGGGGGGGCTTTATTTGGCTCATCGCGCTCTAGTGACCCCTTGTGGCGGGCCGTGCGCATACAGGAAAAACTCTGGTCAGTTGAACGGTGTTTCCTCAGACACATTGGTGCGGCTGGCTTCCGGGTTAAGCTGGTACATATTTCGGCGAATGCATGACTCGACATTCGCCTCCCGAGCCCGTTGGGGAGTTGCAACGATGACACAAGATCGAAATTGGGGAGAAAAGGGGTGTAAAATATACAAAAAGTAACAAACATTGTAGATGAGAAATGATAGGAATTAACGGTAAATATACTACTGGTGATATATGCAATGGGGAATTAATATAGACTTAAAAATCAAACAATTCACACAATGAAGTTCTGAAACAATGAACGGGAACAACTGGCAAGAGAGAGAGAGAGCACATTCTGGAGAGAGAAGTGTGCATTCTGGAGAGAGAAGTGTGCATTCTGGAGAGAGAAGTGTGCATTCTGGAGAGAGAAGTGTGCATTGTGCCTCTGAACACATGGTCAATCCCCACGCCAGCATTCGGCCGTGCACCATTTACGTTGATACGGCCTCGGCAGGAGTCGGGGCGAGAGAGAGAGCGCATTCTGGAGAGAGAAGTGTGCATTGTGCCTCTGAACACATGGTCAATCCCCACGCCAGCATTCGGCCGTGCACCATTTACGTTGATACGGCCTCGGCAGGAGTCAGGGCCCTTCACGCTTCACGGAGCAAAGCTGTTGTCAAAGTAGCGAAGTTTGTGTTTTCACCAGGATGTACCGCCCCCACCTACCGTCAACCAATCATGTCAATGCAGAGCTACACAGAGCCCTGAGCATTTTTCCAACATTTGGGAGGCGCATGGTAATGTGGTACGGAGCCGGAATTGACCTCTACGTGTCTCTAGGGGGTCCGCCATTACGCCACACCCTCCATATGGAGCCTCCCACCACATTTCAGATCAAGCAGAAATGGGCTTTTAGTCGAGGCCTCCTCAATGGATTAGTTCACGGAGATGGGCACAATATATATATATATATATTATTACTTATAATATAATAATATATATATAATATATATATATATATACTACTTAACTAAAACAATCTCGGTCGACCAACAGCCTAAGGACCAAACAATCGACTAATTGGGGTCAGCCCTAGTCCCCATAGAATCATCTTTTTAAGTTCCATGTAGAAACTTGTTGGGTTCCGTTGTAGATCCTTCAGTGGAAAATGTTCTACACATGGAACCCAAAAGTGTTCTACCTGGAACCAAAAAGGGTTCTTCAAAGGGTTGAGTGAAGTTGACTTACTCGTAATCACCATAACCTTGGCAAACACCGCCTTGCTACCCGCATCAGACTGAAAAAAACAAAAACAATATTTAGTGTTCCAATACATTTCAGTAGCAGTCTCGGAGTATATATGAACATTCAGCGCTAGGAGCAATTGATTAGCAGTACCTTGGGCTGTTTGACCAGGTCCAGGAGATCTTTGACATGGTGTCTCAACATGTTCTGACACTTCCACATCTCATTCAGAGCCCTGGGGGGGAAGAGAGAGAGAGAGAGAGGGCTATTAAAACACATAGTAAGTCGGCCACAGAGGCTCTGCTAAAGGAGGGCAGTAGCATATTACAGTAGCATTGATGAGGTATGTATGGAGGAGCCTGGAGACAGAACCTCTGCTGACTAAAGCATGTTTTCATCACCAGTAAAAAACTGCCAGCCGTTGGCGGCTAACAGCTAAGAACTGCTAGCCGTTGGCTGCTAACTGCTAAGAACTGCTAGCCGTTGGCTGCTAACAGCTAAGAACTGCTAGCCGTTGGCTGCTAACAGCTAAGAACTGCTAGCCGTTGGCGGCTAAAAGCTAAGAACTGCTAGCCGTTGGCTGCTAACAGCTGAGAAACTGCTAGCCGCTGGTTGCTAACAGCTGAGAACTGCTAGCCGTTGGCTGCTAACAGCTGAGAAACTGATAGCTAACTGGCAAACACAAAAACCGTCTCAAACTTTGGGAGGAGAGACCACCAGAAATGGTCATATCTATATCTAGTATATATCATATCTAGTGCGGAACGTAAGAACTGCTAAAGATGTACAGTCAAAGAGGAGAATAACGAATTATTCAATTATTCAGTTTTCCGAAATAGAGGCATACTAAGACAAATTAAACGTGACAGAGTGTAAATGACAACACTTTATAGTGCAGGAAATTAAGAAATGGATTTAAATGCTGGACGTGAATGATGATATTAAACAATTAATTTAGCAAATGGGCAAAAGCTGTGTGCATTAAGGAAATGGAAGCCTGGCTCAAATGGAAGCCTGGCTCAAATGGAAGCCTGGCTCAAATGGAAGCCTGGCTCAAATGGAAGCCTGGCTCAAATGGAAGCCTGGCTCAAATGGAAGCCTGGCTCAAATGGAAGCCTGGCTCAAATGGAAGCCTGGCTCAAATGGAAGCCTGGCTCAAATGGAAGCCTGGCTCAAATAGAAGCCTGGCTCCACCTGTTTTGTTCAGTGATTTAAGCAAATAAACACCCGGGCTATTAATTTAAGTTTTACGGAATACAATTACTGTGCCAGCCCCTAAGCATTAGTACATTACAGTAGCAGAAGTACAATACAGTAGCATTGGTTAAGTATAGAGGGAGCTGAAAGGTACGGAGGGAGCTGGAGTCAAAAATAGGACAAGGCCTAATTGTAAGTGTGAGACTTACTTGACAGCGTTAGTGTCCAGGGTAGGGAGGGAAGAACAGGAGACTTACTTGACAGCGTTAGTGTCCAGGGTAGCGTAGAGATAATACAAACACTTCATCCTCTCTGTGGTCTCCAGGTTGTGAGGTACCATGTACTGGGCAAAGATACGCTCTACCAACAACCTGACAGACAGAGGAGAGAGGAGAGGAGAGAGAGGATGTGAGGAGGGAGAGAGGATGTGAGGAGAGAGAGAGGATGTGAGGATAGAGAGAGGATGTGAGGAGGGAGAGGATGTGAGGAGGGAGAGAGGAGAGGAGGAGAGAGAGGATGTGAGGAGAGGATGGAGAGAGGGGATGTGAGGGAGAGAGGAGAGAGGATGTGAGGGAGAAGATGGAGAGAGGATGTGTGGGAGAGAGGATGTGAGGAGGGAGAGAGGAGAGGAGGAGAGCGAGGATGTGAGGAGGGAGAGAGGAGAGGAGAGAGAGGATGTGAGGAGGGAGAGAGGATGTGAGGAGGGAGAGAGGATGTGAGGAGGGAGAGAGGATGTGAGGAGGGAGAGAGGATGTGAGGAGGGAGAGAGGATGTGAGGAGGGAGAGAGGATGTGAGGGAGAAGATGGAGAGAGGGGATGTGAGGGAGAGAGGATGTGAGGAGAGGATGAGAGGAGAGAGGATGTGAGGAGAGGATGGAGAGAGGGGATGTGAGGGAGAGAGGAGAGAGGATGTGAGGAGAGAGGATGTGAAGAGAGGATGTGAGGGGAGGATGTGAGGGGAGGATGTGAGGGAGAGAGGATGTGAAGAGAGAGGATGTGAGGAGAGGATGTGAGGAGAGGATGGAGAGAGGGGATGTGAGGGAGAGATGTGAGGAGAGGATGGAGAGAGGGGATGTGAGGGAGAGATGTGAGGAGAGGATGAGAGGAGAGAGGATGTGAGGAGAGGATGGAGAGAGGGGATGTGAGGGAGAGAGGATGAGAGGAGAGGATGGAGAGAGGGGATGTGAGGGAGAGGGGATGTGAGGGAGAGAGGATGTGAGGAGAGGATAGAGAGAGGGGATGTGAGGAGAGGATGGAGAGAGGGGATGTGAGGGAGAGGGGATGTGAGGAGAGGATGGAGAGAGGGGATGTGAGGAGAGGATGGAGAGAGGGGATGTGAGGGAGAGAGGATGAGAGGAAGGGGGGAGGGGATGAGAGGAAGGGGGGAGGAAAGGTTATAAAGAGGAGAGAAACGAGAGAGGGAGTTATAACATTACAGGGGGATATAGGGAGCTCTATTTTATTTCAGTCTCAATCCAAACCCCTCTGACCCCTCTCCATCTTTATATTCTACCAGTCTCCCTTCCTCCTCCTCCTCCTCCTCTCTCAGCAGTGTAGGAGTCTCTTGGAGTCGATCATTTCTCATTACACTAATTTAACACAATTATCTTTTTACATCTGCCAGCACGCACTCTCTGTAATCTAACCCTTCTTTCCATTTAGACACAGACTTGTCATTGATGCTCTGTACTTCCCTTCACACACACACACACACACACTCCTACCTGTCCCACCCCCTCCCAGCGTCGTCCCCCCCTACCTGTCGTCGATGCTGTTCTGGTAGTAGATGTGTAGTAGTTTATCTTTGATCCAGGAGATCTGATTGGCTGCCTCCTTGCCCCCCTCTCCCTGGAGAGAGTACTTCTTATAGATCTGAGCCAATCCCATCATGGCCTCTTTACGCACACGCCACTATGGAGGGAGGGAGAAGAGTGGAGAAGGGAGAGAGAGGGAGGTAGAAGAGTGGAGAAGGGAGAGAGCGGAAGGGAGGGAGAAGAGTGGAGAGAGGGGGAGGGAGAGGGATAAGAGTGGAGAGGGAGGGAGAAGAGTGGAGAGAGAGGGAGGGAGAAGAGTGGAGAAGAGTGGGAGGGAGAAGAGTGGAGAAGGGAGAGAGGGAGAAGAGTGGAGAAGGGAGAGAGAGGGAGGGAGAAGAGTGGAGAAGGGAGAGAGAGGGAGGGAGAAGAGTGGAGAAGGGAGAGAGAGGGAGGGAGAAGAGTGGAGAAGGGAGAAGAGTGGAGAAGGGAGAAGAGTGGAGAGGGAGGGAGAAGAGTGGAGAGAGAGGGAGGGAGAAGAGTGGAGAAGAGTGGGAGGGAGAAGAGTGGAGAAGGGAGAGAGGGAGAAGAGTGGAGAAGGGAGAGAGAGGGAGGGAGAAGAGTGGAGAAGGGAGAGGGAGGGAGGAGAGTGGAGAAGGGAGAGAGAGGGAGGGAGAAGAGTGGAGAAGGGAGAGGGAGGGAGGGAGAAGAGTGGAGAAGGGAGAGGGAGGGAGGGAGAAGAGTGGAGAAGGGAGAGGGAGGGAGGAGAGTGGAGAAGGGAGAGAGATGGAGGGAGAAGAGTGGAGAAGGGAGAGAGATGGAGGGAGAAGAGTGGAGAAGGGAGAGGGAGGGAGGGAGAAGAGTGGAGAAGGGAGAGAGGGAGGGAGAAGAGTGGAGAAGGGAGAGAGAGGGAGGGAGGGAGAAGAGTGGAGAAGGGAGAGAGATGGAGGGAGAAGAGTGGAGAAGGGAGGGAGGGAGGGAGAAGAGTGGAGAAGGGAGAGAGAGGGAGGGAGGGGGAAGATTGAAGAAGGGAGAGAGGGGAAGAGGGAGAAGAGTGGAGAAGGGAGAGAGAGGTCGGGAGGGAGAAGAGTGGAGAAGGGAGAGAGAGGTCGGGAGAAGAGTGGAGAAGGGAGAGGGAGGGAGGGAGAAGAGTGGAGAAGGGAAAGAGAGGGAGGGAGAAGAGTGGAGAAGGGAGAGAGATGGAGGGAGAAGAGTGGAGAAGGGAGAGAGATGGAGGGAGAAGAGTGGAGAAGGGAGAGAGGGAGGGAGAAGAGTGGAGAAGGGAGAGAGGGAGGGAGAAGAGTGGAGAAGGGAGAGAGGGAGGGAGAAGAGTGGAGAAGGGAGAGAGAGGTCGGGAGGGAGAAGAGTGGAGAAGGGAGAGAGAGGTCGGGAGGGAGAAGAGTGGAGAAGGGAGAGAGAGGTCGGGAGGGAGAAGAGTGGAGAAGGGAGAGAGATGGAGGGAGAAGAGTGGAGAAGGGAGAGAGATGGAGGGAGAAGAGTGGAGAAGGAGGGAGGGAGAAGAGTGGAGAAGGGAGAGAGGGAGGGAGAAGAGTGGAGAAGGGAGAGAGGGAGGGAGAAGAGTGGAGAAGGGAGAGAGATGGAGGGAGAAGAGTGGAGAAGGGAGAGAGATGGAGGGAGAAGAGTGGAGAAGGGAGAGAGATGGAGGGAGAAGAGTGGAGAAGGGAGAGGGGAGGGAGGGAGAAGAGTGGAGAAGGGAGAGGGAGGGAGGGAGAAGAGTGGAGAAGGGAGAGAGAGGGAGGGAGGGAGAAGAGTGGAGAAGGGAGAGAGGGAGGGAGGGGGAAGATTGAAGAAGGGAGAGAGGGGAAGAGGGAGAAGAGTGGAGAAGGGAGAAGAGTGGAGAAGGGAGAGAGAGGGAGGGAGGGAGAAGAGTGGAGAAGGGAGAGAGAGAGAGGGAGGGAGAAGAGTGGAGAAGGGAGAGAGAGGGAGGGAGAAGAGTGGAGAAGGGAGAGAGAGAGAGGGAGGGAGAAGAGTGGAGAAGGGAGAGAGAGGTCGGGAGAAGAGTGGAGAAGGGAGAGAGGGGAAGAGGGAGACAGACAGCAAAACGTTGACCACTAGGAAGTTCACAACAACCCATACTAATCCATTCCTTCCTAAAAAACACCAACTCATACCCTCTTGTCCAGAGTCCTCTCCTTGACAAAGTTCAGCAGGGCGTCGTTGACCAGAGTCAGGTCCTTCTTGGCCGCAGTTACTATGGAGACGATGACGTCGTGACGAATGGCCTCCTCGGGGTCATGTGACCTGACCTTCAGGAATTCTGGGAAACGTAAGAGGGACAGATAGACTCCCGATCAATAACTGAACGTTTCACATGATTGACTGATCAATTGATTGATTGACTGACTGGTTGGTTGCCTGATTGATCAACAGTTACCAGTCTTATGCTAGGGAAGGCTGATCAATGATAACACTGATTATTGACTGACTGACTGGCTGGCTGGCTGACGTGATAGTTATCTGTGAGGTCCTTGGCCAGGTCTGTCTGGATGGTTCATGATAACATTGATTGATAGATACCTGTGAGGTCCTTGGCCAGGTCTGGGTGGATGGTTCATGATAACATTGATTGATAGATACCTGTGAGGTCCTTGGCCAGGTCTGTCTGGGTGGTTCATGATAACATTGATTGATAGATACCTGTGAGGTCCTTGGCCAGGTCTGGGTGGTTCATGATAACATTGATTGATAGTTATCTGTGAGGTCCTTGGCCAGGTCTGGATGGTTCATGATAACATTGATTGATAGATACCTGTGAGGTCCTTGGCCAGGTCTGTCTGGGTGGTTCATGATAACATTGATTGATAGTTATCTGTGAGGTCCTTGGCCAGGTCTGGGTGGTTCATGATAACATTGATTGATAGTTATCTGTGAGGTCCTTGGCCAGGTCTGGGTGGTTCATGATAACATTGATTGATAGATACCTGTGAGGTCCTTGGCCAGGTCTGTCTGGGTGGTTCATGATAACATTGATTGATAGTTATCTGTGAGGTCCTTGGCCAGGTCTGGGTGGTTCATGATAACATTGATTGATAGATATCTGTGAGGTCCTTGGCCAGGTCTGTCTGGATGGTTCATGATAACATTGATTGATAGTTACCTGTGAGGTCCTTGGCCAGGTCTGTCTGGATGGTTCATGATAACATTGATTGATAGATATCTGTGAGGTCCTTGGCCAGGTCTGTCTGGATGGTTCATGATAACATTGATTGATAGTTACCTGTGAGGTCCTTGGCCAGGTCTGTCTGGATGGTTCATGATAACATTGATTGATAGTTATCTGTGAGGTCCTTGGCCAGGTCTGTCTGGATGGTTCATGATAACATTGATTGATAGTTATCTGTGAGGTCCTTGGCCAGGTCTGTCTGGATGGTTCATGATAACATTGATTGATAGTTATCTGTGAGGTCCTTGGCCAGGTCTGTCTGGATGGTTCATGATAACATTGATTGATAGTTATCTGTGAGGTCCTTGGCCAGGTCTGTCTGGATGGTTCATAACATTGATTGATAGTTATCTGTGAGGTCCTTGGCCAGGTCTGTCTGGATGGTTCATGATAACATTGATTGATAGATACCTGTGAGGTCCTTGGCCAGGTCTGTCTGGATGGTTCATGATAACATTGATTGATAGTTATCTGTGAGGTCCTTGGCCAGGTCTGTCTGGATGGTTCATGATAACATTGATTGATAGATACCTGTGAGGTCCTTGGCCAGGTCTGTCTGGATGGTTCATGATAACATTGATTGATAGATACCTGTGAGGTCCTTGGCCAGGTCTGTCTGGATGGTTCATGATAACATTGATTGATAGATACCTGTGAGGTCCTTGGCCAGGTCTGGGTGGTTCATGAGACAGTGGGAGGCAAACTTGACACACTCCAGTCTGATGGGCACGTGGATATCATTGAACCTGACAAGAGACAAACAACAACCTCTAAAAAAAACAATGACCTTAGAAGCCTGACAATCTATGCATCTGTAACACACAGAGCTGTGTCTTACTAAACTTGTGATAACTTTTTGGGGACCAACAATTGATTCCCATTGAAAGTCATATTTACCTTAAATATAACCCTAAACCTTGCCTTAAACCTAAGCCTAAACCCTGACCCTAATTCTAAACCCAAAATAGCCTTTTTACAAGTGCGGACCAGCTAAATGTCCTGGTACTCACAAGTAGAGGTCAAATGTAATTGTCATTATTACAACAACAAAAAGTGTCCGATTAATCCTGTATCGGCTTTTTTTTGGGGTCCTCCAATAATCGGTATCTGCTTTTCTTTTTTGGGGGGGGGTCCTCCAATAATCGGTATTTTTTTTTTTTGGGGTCCTCCAATAATCGGTATCGGATTAATTGGGGACCTCTACTCACAAGTATAGTAAAACGCACACACACACACACACACACACACACACACACACACACACACACACACACACACACACACACACACACACACACACACACACACACACACACACACACACACACACACACACACACACACACACACAC
>NC_060192.1:36073279-36158279 GCF_021184085.1 Oncorhynchus gorbuscha | reverse complement strand
AGTCACAGGGGTAAAAATGAAAGCAATTAATCCCCCCCCCCCCCCAAAACACACAGGACATAGATGGTTGAGAAAAAAAGCAGATGCTCAGGTGGGCGGGGCTGAGCGTTGCTACATACAAGCCGCTCTGATCTCGTTCGACTAGCTCACTGCCAAGTTCTCTGCTGCAGAATTCAGCCCTCGAGGCTGTGTTGAGTAGATGGAGAGAGTGGGACACAGAGAGAGAAAGAGAGAGGGGGACACAGAGAGAGAAAGAGAGAGGGGACACAGAGAGAGAAAGAGAGAGGGGGACACAGAGAGAGAAAGAGAGAGGGGACACAGAGAGAGAAAGAGAGAGGGGGACACAGAGAGAGAAAGAGAGAGGGGGACACAGAGAGAGAAAGAGAGAGGGGGACACAGAGAGAGAAAGAGAGAGGGGGACACAGAGAGAGAAAGAGAGAGGGGACACAGAGAGAGAAAGAGAGAGGGGGACACAGAGAGAGAAAGAGAGAGGGGGACACAGAGAGAGAAAGAGAGAGGGGGACACAGAGAGAGAAAGAGAGAGGGGGACACAGAGAGAGAAAGAGAGAGGGGACACTGAGAGAGAAAGAGAGGGGAGACACAGAGAGAGAGAGAAAGAGAGAGGGGACACTGAGAGAGAAAGAGAGGGGAGACACAGAGAGAGAGAGAAAGAGAGAGGGGACACTGAGAGAGAAAGAAGAGGGGGACACAGAGAGAGAAAGAGAGAGGGGACACTGAGAGAGAAAGAGAGAGGGGGACACAGAGAAAGAGAGGACACAGAGAGAGAAAGAGAAAGGGGACACAGAGAGAGAAAGAGAGAGGGGACACAGAGAGAGAAAGAGAGAGGGGGACACAGAGAGAGAAAGAGAGAGGGGACACTGAGAGAGAAAGAGAGGGGAGACACAGAGAGAGAGAGAAAGAGAAAGAGAGGGGAGCGAGAAAAGAGAGAGAAGTGTATATGTGGTACATACTTGATGACCTGGAACAGGGTCCTGTAGAGCTGAGTAAAGATCTCATTGCTGTCCTCCAGCTCAAAGCAGATGTTATAGGACTTCACCCACGCTATGTTCTACAAAGAGAGAGAGAGAGAGGTTAACACTATACAGAGAGAGAGAGAGAGAGAGAGAGAGAGAGAGAGAGAGAGAGATTAACACTATACAGACAGAGAGAGGGGTTAACACTATACAGAGAGAGAGAGAGGTTAACACTATACAGAGAGAGAGAGAGGTTAACACTATACAGAGAGAGGTTAACACTATACAGAGAGAGAGGTTAACACTATACAGAGAGAGAGAGGTTAACACTATACAGAGAGAGAGAGAGGGGTTAACACTATACAGAAAGAGAGATAGAGGTTAACACCATACAGAGAGAGAGAGAGAGGTTAACACCATACAGAGAGAGAGAGAGGTTAACACTATACAGAGAGAGAGAGAGGTTAACACTATACAGAGAGAGAGAGGGGTTAACACTATACAGAGAGAGAGATAGAGGTTAACACCATACAGAGAGAGAGAGAGAGAGGTTAACACTATACAGAGAGAGAGAGAGGTTAACACTATACAGAGAGAGAGGGTTAACACTATACAGAGAGAGAGAGAGAGAGAGAGAGGTTAACACTATACAGAGAGAGAGAGAGGTTAACACTATACAGAGAGAGAGAGGGGTTAACACTATACAGAGAGAGAGGGTTAACACTATACAGAGAGAGAGAGAGGTTAACACTATACAGAGAGAGAGGGTTAACACTATACAGAGAGAGAGAGGGTTAACACTATACAGAAAGAGAGATAGAGGTTAACACCATACAGAGAGAGAGAGAGAGGTTAACACCATACAGAGAGAGAGAGAGAGAGGTTAACACTATACAGAGAGAGAGAGGGTTAACACTATACAGAGAGAGAGAGGGGTTAACACTATACAGAGAGAGAGATAGAGGTTAACACCATACAGAGAGAGAGAGAGAGGTTAACACTATACAGAGAGAGAGAGAGGTTAACACTATACAGAGAGAGGGGTTAACACTATACAGAGAGAGAGAGAGAGGTTAACACTATACAGAGAGAGAGAGAGAGAGAGAGAGAGAGAGAGAGGTTAACACTATACAGAGAGAGAGAGGTTAACACTATACAGAGAGAGAGAGGGTTAACACTATACAGAGAGAGAGGGGTTAACACTATACACAGAGAGAGAGGGGTTAACACTATACAGAGAGAGGTTAACACTATACAGAGAGAGGTTAACACTATACAGAGAGAGAGAGAGAGAGAGAGAGGTTAACACTATACAGAGAGAGAGAGAGGTTAACACTATACAGAGAGAGAGGGGTTAACACTATACAGAGAGAGAGAGGGGTTAACACTATACAGAGAGAGAGGGGTTAACACTATACAGAGAGAGAGAGAGAGGTTAACACTATACAGAGAGAGAGAGAGGTTAACACTATACAGAGAGAGAGAGGTTAACACTATACACAGAGAGAGAGAGAGGTTAACACTATACAGAGAGAGAGAGTTAACACTATACAGAGAGAGAGGTTAACACTATACAGAGAGAGAGAGAGGTTAACACTATACAGAGAGAGAGAGGGGTTAACACTATACAGAGAGAAAGAGAGGTTAACACTATACAGAGAGAGAGAGAGGTTAACACTATACACAGAGAGAGAGAGAGGTTAACACTATACACAGAGAGAGAGAGGTTAACACTATACAGAGAGAGAGAGAGGTTAACACTATACAGAGAGAGAGAGGGGTTAACACTATACAGAGAGAGAGAGGGGTTAACACTATACAGAGAGAGAGAGGGGTTAACACTATACAGAGAGAGAGAGAGGGGTTAACACTATACAGAGAGAGAGAGAGGGGGTTAACACTATACAGAGAGAGAGAGGTTAACACTATACAGAGAGAGAGAGAGGTTAACACTATACAGAGAGAGAGAGAGGTTAACACTATACAGAGAGAGAGAGGTTAACACTATACAGAGAGAGAGAGAGAGGTTAACACTATACAGAGAGAGAGAGGTTAACACTATACAGAGAAAGAGGTTAACACTATACAGAGAGAGAGAGAGAGGTTAACACTACACAGAGAGAGAGAGGTTAACACTATACAGAGAGATAGAGAGAGGTTAACACTATACAGAGAGAGAGAGAGGTTAACACTATACAGAGAGAGAGAGAGGTTAACACTATACAGAGAGAGAGAGAGGTTAACACTATACAGAGAGAGAGAGAGGTTAACACTATACAGAGATATATGGTTACCATGAAAAGTAATTCCCCTCAATGTATTTTTTATATTTCATGACTCTAAGACCAGGAAAATGTATTCAAAATAATTATGAAACTTCAGAAGCTTTGTTAAATAGGGAAAATATTGAAATATTTTTCTATATCTTGAAAAGTTTATATTTTGGAAATAAGAGATTTTCAGACAGTGACAATATGTAATGCGCAGTACACAGAAACCACCAGCACATGCTGACCCCTGACCACTTACCTCCAGCAGGTAGAAGTATATATTGAACTGATCCCTAACCCCTTACCTCCAGCAGGTAGAAGTATGTGTTAAATGACCCCTGATCCCTTACCTCCAGCAGGTAGAAGTATGTGTTAAATGACCCCTGACCCCTTACCTCCAGCAGGTAGAAGTATGTGTTAAATGACCCCTGACCCCTTACCTCCAGCAGGTAGAAGTATGTGTTAAATGACCCCTGACCCCTTACCTCCAGCAGGTAGAAGTATGTGTTAAATGACCCCTGACGCCTTACCTCCAGCAGGTAGAAGTATCTGTTAAACTGAGCACTCTTGGTGTCCTCCAGTCCTTTCAGCTGGCGAGTGATGAACATGAAGATATCCTGAAAATAACAACCACGAACACACAACCATCAATAACCATTAGAACCATTAGAAGCAGTCTACAGACCAAACACGGATGTGTTACTTTAGGCTAACTAACTGTAGCTACAGACAGAGTGAAGGGTCTAGGCTAGCCTTATTGTCTGTGGCGATCTCAATTGGCAAGAGTTGAGATCGCCAGCTGAAAATATTTTTGGGGATTCCAGATTGTTCTGGCAAATTTTCACGTAGAAACTTAATTGGGAGAAAGGATGTTTGACATGGTTTTAACATTTGTATAACAAACCAATTTTGAGATTATCATGATGAAATTGGCCATTTTGAACCCTTTTCAGTCCTATACATGCTTCCTGCAAGACAATATGATGTGTAAACCTTACATGATACAAACATCATCTTGGTGTCATTTAGGGCTGTCCACAACGAGAAAAAAAAACCTTAGTCGACCGAGAGTAGTCTGTTCTTTCGACCAATCGATTTGGTCAACATATAGACACACCTTGTTTGAATAAAATCACCTACATGTAGGCTACTGAGCTTGTCTGATGCTTTAAGCACTGCAATTTAAAAATGAAGACAAATTACTAAAGAGGGCGCCAGAGATCAATATACTCTAACCAGAAGAAATGAAAAACCTGTTCCAGACCCCCCCCCTCCTCCCGCTGTCTGCTGCTGGCCTTTGTAGATTGTGCCGTTACGCTCCTGAAGTACACCAGCGGCCGGCAACTTTTTCCATTTGGAGTGCCAAGTTATCCGACCAGTTCTACTGATCTGCGTGCCAGTTATGATTTTCATATGCACATTTTCGTGGAACAGTTTCTAGTTTATAATAATTCTCTTCATTTCGCAAAATCAATGGTATTTGGTTAATCAAAATGCAAAATAAAAATGATAAACACCTAAAAAATAAAGTTTAAAAAAGGTACTTCTATTGCCAACTATGTAAAAAAAAGTGCCTATATAAAGCCAACAAATTAAAACATAGCAGCCAGCAGGTAGAAAATATCCTGATAAAAATAAATATCCTATGAATCACATTGGCTATCCCATGTGGCCTGTCTGCAAGGAACTGGAAACATTGTAGCAACTATTGTATTTAACTTGGTTCTGCTGCTAACTGGAAACATTGTAGCAACTATTATATTTAACTTGGTTCTACTGCAAACTGGAAACATTGTAGCAACTATTGTATTTAACTTGGTTCTACTGCAAACTGGAAACATTGTAGCAACTATTATATTTAACTTGGTTCTACTGCAAACTGGAAACATTGTAGCAACTATTGTATTTAACTTGGTTCTACTGCAAACTGGAAACATTGTAGCAACTATTGTTTTTAACTTGGTTCTACTGCAAACTGGAAACATTGTAGCAACTATTGGATTTAACTTGGTTCTACTGCAAACTGGAAACATTGTAGCAACTATTGGATTTAACTTGGTTCTACTGCAAACTGGAAACATTGTAGCAACTATTGTATTTAACTTGGTTCTACTGCAAACTGGAAACATTGTAGCAACTATTGGATTTAACTTGGTTCTACTGCAAACTGGAAACATTGTAGCAACTATTGGATTTAACTTGGTTCTACTGCAAACTGGAAACATTGTAGCAACTATTGGATTTAACTTGGTTCTACTGCAAACTGGAAACATTGTATAAAATATTCTGTGCCCTCAGGAGTTTCCTGCTTCAGTGAGCTCCGGACAGACAGACAGACAGACACTGCTGTCTGCTATTTTGTGCAGAGGATAAGAAGGAAACAGGTAGGCCTATTTTATTAAGTTTCAACCGGATCAGAGCATGACATCCCCCCTTCATGCTGAGTGGTAATCAAAAGGGAGAGAGGTGGAAAATTGACAATAGTTCCTCCATGCAGCTTTTCTCAATTGATGTAAAAACAGACTTTGTTTAGTTGCTGTTTTAAAGGCGAAGAAAAACATTATTTGAGAAACGCCACAGTGACGGTGAGTTAAGCCAATCAGAAATAGTATCAGATCTCCATATGGACACATGTATAGGCCTACATTAACGTGCAGGCCATGTCGACTAGTCCTACTTCTATACATGTAAACAAGTGCGTGCGTTGTCCTTACTCAAGACTGACTGTTCCAAACAAAAAGAGGAACTAATAAATTGACAACTGGTTAATGGAATGAAATAAAACCTCAACTTTTTTTCCCTCGCAAGTGTAGCCGACAATGAAACACTTCTAAAAATTGTAAGAGTGTAATAATAATATACTGAATGCATTAAATGAACATTGTAGATTAGAAATGAAGGGAATGAACAGGAAATGTACTGCTGGTGTGTCCTCTCCTTCCACAGTGGATACAATGTCCACCATTTTTTTTTTTTAAACATATATTTGCCTAAATAAATAGACTAAATAAATTGACCAAACCATCGACCAGTCAACATGTGGTCAGCTCCGGTGTCATTCAGGCTGAAGCTCCCGAGTGGCGCAGGGGTCTAAGACACTGCATCTCAGTGCAAGAGGCGTCACTACAGCCCCTTGTTCGAATCCAGGCTGAATCACATCCGGCCATGATTTGGAGCCCCATAAGGTGGCCCAGCTTCGTCTGGGTTTGGCTCATTGTAAGAATAACAATTTGTTCTTACCCGACTCGCCTAGTTGAAGAAAGGTTACACATTATACTCCCTACTGCATGCTCTAACATATGGAGTAAGTATAGGTTCTGAAATACACATTCATTTATTCAACATCAAAAATATTATCTCAAAACAACCATTTTGATTTTGCTTCTTTTTTGTATTTTTGTGTTGTTTAAAAAAACAACAACATTGGTTATAACTACTGTATATACTCTTAAAAACACATAATATTTCCAGAGTGGCTTTCTGGTACTTTTAAAGATATGACCCTTTTTATACACAGAAATTGACACTCTGGGTCATTAACCAATCACAGCGCTCCTTTAGGATGGCACATTCAGCAAGTCACCAGCAGAGGGAGTTCTATTTGACTCCATTTTCCCATTCACTGTGTTGGTGGTGCGCATAACATTATTCATAACTTCAGAATTAGCAGAGAGCCCACTCTGGAAATATGATGTACTTGTAGAGTATACTGTTACAAACAATATGTCTTAAAATGAACAAAATCAATAAGGGTAGTTTGGAGAAATTAGTATAAATATTAGTAATTTTGAATTAAATTCATGTTTGTGCATACTCCATTTGTTAGAGGCCACTTTGAGGAGTATGATGAGAGCAAGATCATGTCTGTATCATGTACGGTTCACGGATCATAGGGTCTTACATGTATAGGTCTAAAAAAGGGCCTAAAACTGACATTTTCGTCATGATTTATTAAAAAAAAATGGGTTTGTGATGCAAACATCCTTCCTCCCAATGAAGTTTCTATGTGAAAATTTGCCAGAACAATCGAGACACTAAAAATATCTGGTGGAATCATCCTAGTTATATCTTCAGTTTATCAGGTGATATGTATGGAGAAGTTACCTTCAGTTTATCAGGTGATGTGTAGGGGGCCTCTGGGGCGTAGATTCTGAAAATGTCGGCCAAGCAGCAGGCCACTAGGAGGCGAACGTCCTTGTCAGGGTGCTTCAGGAAGAAGTCAGACGCCAGATGGAGAGCCAGGTTCAGGTACAACTCCTTCTCCTCCTCACTGTCCTGATCCATGTCCATGAATGTTTTCACCACCATCTACACACACAGAGACAGAGAGACAGAGAGAGACAGAGAGAGGCAGAGAGAGAGAGAGAGAGAGGTGGATTCATTGATTGACTGACAGGTTGAGGTAAAGCTCCCCTCTCTTACCTCCCCGTCTTCATCCATGTCCATCTTCACCACCATCACACAATCAATCAATCAGGTAGTCAAACAATAAAATCACAGTCAATCTTTATTATCCTGTATAAAGGCCGTCTTTTCCATGGTCCGTCTAGCATGGGCCACAAATTCTACAGTTCCACTGAAGAAGAAAAAAAGAGGTCCAAGAACACATCCTTGCGGGACTAAAGGAGTATAACAATACACAGTATAATAATAATAACAATAACAACAACAACAAAAATGTAGGGCTATAGCAGGGCTGTTCAATTGCCAGAACACCTGCTTTTTAAAAATTCTTCCCCATAGTATCTAATTGCACTCATCTCGTGTCCCAGGTCAGAATTAGTCCCTGGTTAAAAGGAGATGAAAACCCCAAAAAGTGTTTAGGCCGTCCAGGAGTGGAATAGAACAGTCCTAGCTATTGGGCTGTGGTCGGGCTAATAAATAGAGACATTACTGACCTTGAGTCGGCGGACCATCTCCTCCTTGGAGATGTTGCTGGAGATCTCCTTGACCCCCGGAGGGTAGGTGATCTTCCCATCGGCCGCTCGAGACTTAGAGTGAGCCATACTCCCAGCTCAGTACTCCTACACAGAGACAGAGAGAGACACAGACATTTAGAGAGAGCCATACTCTCAGCTCAGTACTCCTACACAGAGAGAGACAAAGACACTTAGAGAGAGCCATACTCCCAGCTCAGTACTCCTACACAGAGAGAGACACAGACACTTAGTGAGAGCCATACTCTCAGCTCAGTACTCCTACACAGAGACACAGACACTTAGAGAGAGCCATACTCCCAGCTCAGTACTCCTACACAGAGAGAGACACAGACACTTAGAGAGAGCCATACTCCCAGCTCAGTACTCCAACACAGAGAGAGACACAGACACTTAGAGAGAGCCATACTCTCAGCTCAGTACTCCTACACAGAGAGAGACAAAGACACTTAGAGAGAGCCATACTCCCAGCTCAGTACTCCAACACAGAGAGAGACACAGACACTTAGAGAGAGCCATACTCCTCAGCTCAGTACTCCTACACAGAGAGAGACACAGACACTTAGAGAGAGCCATACTCCCAGCTCAGCTCCAACACAGTAGAGAGACACAGACACTTAGAGAGAGCCATACTCTCAGCTCAGTACTCCTACACAGAGAGAGACACAGACACTTAGAGAGAGCCATACTCTCAGCTCAGTACTCCAACACAGAGAGAGACAAAGACACGTAGAGAGAGCCATACTCCCAGCTCAGTACTCCTACACAGAGAGAGACACAGACACTTAGAGAGAGCCATACTCTCAGCTCAGTACTCCTACACAGAGAGAGAGAGAGAGACACAGACACTTAGAGAGAGCCATACTCTCAGCTCAGTACTCCTACACAGAGAGAGACAGACACTTAGAGAGAGCCATACTCTCAGCTCAGTCCTCCTATAGTGTAATGATGCTAACAGTTAACCGTTAATCGGTTAACAGGCCAAAAATATATTTGACTGGTCATGCATACCAGTCTATAGGTCAATTTGCATAATTTAGTGGAATTAAAGTGTGTATTTTCTTTAGTCGCCATGCATGTTATTTAGCCACGTGCGCAGCATACAGAACATGGGCTATTCCGTTCAGCAAACTATCACCTGTCAGACAGCGCGATAGCAGCTCCTCAAAACGTGAGTGAAAACATGCACTTTTAAGCCCAGTCATCACGCAACAAATAACAATTCTAAATGGGATCGGATGTTAGAAATGGTTGATGACCACGAGTCACGACAAAGAAGATCTATACCCTGAACAGGCAGTTAACCCACTGTTCCTAGATCAGTGAACCCACTGTTCCTAGACCGTCATTGAAAATAAGAATTTGTTCTTAACTGACTTGCCTGGTTAATTATTATTATTTTTTAAAATTTGCAACGCAGCCTAGTGACATCATTATTTATTTTTTTACATTTGCAACGCAGCCTAGTGACATCAGCAACGCAGCCTAGTGACATCAGCAACGCAGCCTAGTGACATCAGCAACGCAGCCTAGTGACATCAGCAACGCAGCCTAGTGACATCAGCAACGCAGCCTAGTGACATCAGCAACGCAGCCTAGTGACATCAGCAACGCAGCCTAGTGACATCAGCAAGTTGTTGCTGTTAGAAAGAAGGGGGAAACGTAAGTTTGACAGAAATGTTCATCTATCACAAATGGAACCGCTCTGTTTAGAACGGTGTCTTTAACATTTTATTAGCTTCTTCATTAAAGGAGTTGAATGTTCAATAATAGGCTAGGGTGGCAGGCGGCAGGTAGCCTAGTGGTTAGAGCAGGTAGCCTAGTGGTTAGAGGCAGGTAGCCTAGTGGTTAGAGGCAGTTAGCCTAGTGGTTAGAGGCAGGTAGCCTAGTGGTTAGAGGCAGGTAGCCTAGTGGTTAGAGGCAGGTAGCCTAGTGGTTAGAGGCAGGTAGCCTAGTGGTTAGAGCAGGTAGCCTAGTGGTTAGAGCAGGTAGCCTAGTGGTTAGAGCAGGTAGCCTAGTGGTTAGAGCAGGTAGCCTAGTGGTTAGAGCAGGTAGCCTAGTGGTTAGAGGCAGGTAGCCTAGTGGTTAGAGGCAGGTAGCCTAGTGGTTAGAGGCAGGTAGCCTAGTGGTTAGAGGCAGGTAGCCTAGTGGTTAGAGGCAGGTAGCCTAGTGGTTAGAGGCAGGTAGCCTAGTGGTTAGAGGCAGGTAGCCTAGTGGTTAGAGCAGGTAGTCTAGTGGTTAGAGCAGGTAGCCTAGTGGCTGGAGCAGGTAGCCTAGTGGTTAGAGCAGGTAGCCTAGTGTAGCCTAGTGGTTAGAGCAGGTAGCCTAGTGGTTAGAGCAGGTAGCCTAGTGGTTAGAGCAGGTAGCCTAGTGGTTAGAGCAGGTAGCCTAGTGGTTAGAGCGTTGGGCCAGTAAACGGTAAGGTTGCTGGATCGAATCCCCGAGTTGACACGGTAAAAGTCTGTCGTTCTGCCCCTGAACAAGGCAGTTAATTCACTGTTCCCCGGTAGGCCGTCATTGTAAATAAGAATTTGTTCTTAACTGACTTGCCTTGTTAAATAAAAGGTTACATTTAAATAATATAGTATTTTGACTGTAAGATGATAGATAGGGTTTCTATTGTTGCATAAAAATGTCCATTCCTTGTATAGTATTTTTTTCCATCCCGTTTCCACTGATCATCCTTGAGATGTTTCTACAACTTGATTGGAGTCTATCTGTGGTAAATTCAATTGGATTGGACATTATTTGAAAAGGCACACACCTGTCTATATAAGGTCCTACAGTTGACAGTGCATGTCAGAGCTAAAAACCAAGCCATGAGGTTGAAGGAATTGTCCGTAGAGCTCAGAGACAGGATTGTGTCTAGGCACAGATCTGGGGAAAGGTACCAAAAAATATCTGAAGCATTGAAGATCCCCAAGAACACAGTGGTCTCCCATCATTATTAAATGGAAGAAGTTTGGAACCACCAAGAATCTTCAATATCTCTTACACAAAGTTGGCATGACTATGGAAATTACAGTATTCTCAATCAGGGTAGGATGAAGAAAAAGCTGAGAAGAAAAAGCTTTTTAAGGTTCAATCAGGGTAGGAAACCATATTGTTTTTAAGGTCAGGAAGTCCTGACAGAAGAACAAACACAACAATCCAGCAGTGTCTCCGTCATTCTTAAATTGACAAAGTTTGGAACCATCAAGACTCTTCCTAGAGCTGGCCGCCCGGCCAAACGGAGCAATCGAAGGAGAAGGGCGTTGGTGTCAAAGAACCTTATGGTCACTCTGACAGAGCTCCAGAGTTCTTCTGTGGAGATGAGAGAACCTTCTAGAAAGACAACCATCTCTGCAGCACTCCACCACTCCACAAATCAGGCCTTTATGGTAGAGTGGCCAGATGGAAGCCACTCCTCAGTAAAAGGCACATGACAGCCCTCTTGGAGTTTGCCAAAAGGCACCTAAAGACTCTCAGACCATTAGAAACAAGACTCTGGTTTGATGAAACCAAGATTTAACTCTTTGGCATGAATGCCAAGCGTCACATTTGGAAGAAACCTGGTACCATCCCTACAATGAAGCATGGCGGTGGCAGCATCATGCTGTGGGGATGTTTTTCAGCGGCAGGGTCTGTGAGATTAGTCAGGATACAAAGTACATAGAGATCCTTGATGAAAACCTGCTCAAGACCTCAGACTGGGGCGAAGGTTCACCTTCCAACAGGACGATGACCAAAAGCACACAGCCAAGACAGTGCAGGAGTGGCTTCGGGACAAGTCTCTGACTTGCTTCGTCATTAAATGGGTATATGTGTGTAGATTGAGAGGAAAAAAAACATTTTCATCAATTTTAGAGTAAGGCTGTAACGTAACAAAATGTGGAAAAAGTCAAGGGGTCTGAATACTTTTCGAATGCACTGTATGAAAATCATACCCGGCATAGAGATCAGTAGAAATGGTAAGATAAATTGGTATTCCACATGAGAAAGGTTGTCGACCTATTACCAGGAAGCAGGAAGTTCAGGACAGTGACAACGGCAGAATCTGCGAAGGCCAGATGGAGCAGGATGGTCAGGTCAGGGTTTTTTCTTACGGTTATCTTGATTTCTTGCTCCCTCTAGTCATTATCGTCGTATTTCATCAAACAGTGTGCTTAAAGCATCAGACAAGATCAATGCATACATAGTTGATTTTAATAAAACGCATAGGGTGTTTCTATATGGAAAAATGAACGTTTTAAAATGTCTACCAATCGATTGGTCGAAAGTACAGACGGCTTTCGGTTAACAAGATCAATGCATATATAGTGGTTAGTGGTTAGAGCGTTGGACTAGAGTGGTGGACTAGTAACCGGAAGGTTGCGAGTTCAAACCCCCCCGAGCTGACAAGGTACAAATCTGTCGTTCTGCACCTGAACAGGCAGTTAACCCACTGTTCCCAGGCAGTCATTGAAAATAAGAATTTGTTCTTAACTGACTTGTCTAGTTAAATAAAGGTAAAATTAAAATAAAACCGATATATTTTGGGGGTCGGTGACAGCCCTAGAAGATTGTGATGGTTTCTCTTAAGTTGTAATCGTCTATATTTGTATGACGTTGTATTTATAAATTGTGTACAGGGCTACTTGTAGAATAAATCTTGGGACTCTGTGCTAAAATAAAGGTGATATAAAGATTCCAAACAAGATCAGGTGTTCCCCGCTAAGATTTTTGGGAGTAGCGGAATAGATCGAAATGGATATAGGGGAAACCCTGGTACCGACCTCTGGTTTCTAAAGTTAACGTGGAGAGATGGGTGAAAATGAAAAACCTAGCACATTTCAAAACTGGCTAAAGGCCTTAAACCAATCCTATAAACCACAAAGGACTAGAGGAAACATGACATCATACAGCATAGCATCAAGCTCGGAGAGTCTCTGAAATATTGAACGAGGTAGGCTATTCTGAGAGACTGAGGTAATGGTACTTCGGACCATGGCGGCATCCCAAACCCCATTCCCTATAATGCACCAATTTTGCCCAGGGCCCATAGGGTCTGGTCTAAAGTAGTGCACTATATAGGGAATAAGGTTCCATAGGTCTCTGGTCTAAAGTAGTGCACTATATAGGGAGTAGGGTGCCAAAGGGCTCTGGTCAAATGTAGTGCACTATATATAGGGAATAGGGTGCCACCATTTTAGATACAGCCCACGTGTCTAGGATGATAGTGCACACCAGAGAATCTCTCTCTCTCGGGGGAAAAAAGGGGAAAGAACACATTTCAACCAATCCAATAAACCATCAACGCAAAGAGAAAACACGCTGTCATACAAAATGTCAAGCTCGGAGAGCCTGTGAAATGTTGAACCAGGTAGGCTATTCCGAGCGTGAGGTAATGGTATTTTGGACAGTGTGTCTCGGCTGGTCGCCAGAAAATCCCTGTCCTTTCACGCTCCCATTCCATTATCAACACTAGAGGTGTAAATTATAAAATGTTAAAAACTAAATTTGTATCCGTAAAGAAAAATGTCCATGGGAAATCTTTTTTTTTTAGGTGGGGGGCTCACCTGCTTTCCCTTTACTAATGATGCAAGGAGCGTGTGTTCAGTTCATGTAGAATATCCCAGCCTATTCATTGATGATAGGCCCTGCTTCACTTCAGTTGTGAGACACTGCAAGCCAAGAAATGGCAAAATACAGTATTCCAATGCGATATAGAGCTATTGCATGGTGGCCAACCTGTCAATACTGCCCCCCCCCCCTCTCCGGCCCTGTCCCCCCCCCCCTCCCTCTCCCCTCTCTCCCGGCCCTGTTCCCCCCCTCTCTCTCCGGCCCTGTGGCCCCCCCTCCGTTCCGGAAAGATCCGATCGTTTGCATTCTCAACAGTACGGCAACTAATTAGTCTCCACCGTTCCAAAAAATCTTAGGAGTCGATTCCAAGCGGAAGAAAAGTTGTATTTTTACTAAATGTCTCGTTAAGTCACGGTATTTAAACGTTAAAGTACTTTTTTAGGAGGGCGATCGGCACGCAGGCAGCTCGAGATTTTTTGATGATCAGTTCTGGTGATGGACGTTAGTCCCACTCCAGACAAGACATTCCTTCAGACGAGTGAAATGCCCGTTAAGTGGCGCTTCGAAACTATCGTCAGAGAAGGTTTTGTGTTGGAATTTAAAAATCCGTAGCCTACACTTACAGATATAACGTCATTGTCCGACCATAGTGATATAACGACATTGTCCGACCATAGTGATATAACGACATTGTCATTGTCCGACCATAGTGACATAACGACATTGTCCGACCATAGTGATATAACGACATTGTCCGACCATACCGACCATAGTGATATAACGACATTGTCCGACCATAGTGATATAACGACATTGTCCGACCATACCAACCATAGTGACATAACGACATTGTCCGGCCATACCAACCATAGTGACATAACGACATTGTCCGACCATAGTGATATAACGACATTGTCCAACCATACCAACCATAGTGACATAACGACATTGTCCGGCCATACCAACCATAGTGACATAACGACATTGTCCGGCCATACCAACCATAGTGATATAACGACATTGTCCGACCATAGTGACATAACGACATTGTCCGGCCATAGTGACATAACGACATTGTCCGGCCATACCAACCATAGTGACATAACGACATTGTCCGGCCATAGTGACATAACGACATTGTCCGGCCATAGTGACATAACGACATTGTCCGGCCATAGTGACATAACAACATTGTCCGACCATAGTGATATAACGACATTGTCCGACCATACCGACCATAGTGACATTGTCCGGCCATAGTGACATAACGACATTGTCCGGCCATAGTGACATAACGACATTGTCCGACCATAGTGACATAACGACATTGTCCGACCATAGTGACATAACGACATTGTCCGACCATAGTGACATAACGACATTGTCCGACCATAGTGACATAACGACATTGTCCGACCATAGTGATATAACGACATTGTCCGACCATAGTGATATAACGACATTGTCCGACCATAGTGACATAACGACATTGTCCGACCATGGTGATATAACGACATTGTCCGACCATGGTGATATAATGACATAGTGCTATAACGACATTGTCCGACCATGGTGATATAACGCCATTGTGATATAATGACATAGTGCTATAACGACATTGTCCGACCATGGTGATATAACGCCATTGTGATATAACGACATTGTCCGACCATGGTGATATAACGACATGGTGATATAACGACATTGTCCGACCATAGTGATATAACGACATGGTGATATAACGACATTGTCCGACCATAGTGATATAACGACATGGTGATATAACGACATTGTCCGACCATAGTGCTATAACGACATGGTGATATAACGACATTGTCCGACCATAGTGATATAACGACATGGTGATATAACGACATTGTCCGACCATAGTGATATAACGACATGGTGATATAACGACATTGTGATATAACGACATGGTGATATAATGACATAGTGATATAACGACATTGTCCGACCATAGTGATATAACGGCATGGTGATATAACGACATTGTCCGACCATAGTGATATAACGACATGGTGATATAACGACATTGTCCGACCATAGTGCTATAACGACATTGTGATATAACGACATTGTCCGACCATACCGACCATAGTGATATAACGACATTGTCCGACCATAGTGATATAACGACATTGTCCGACCATAGTGACATAACGACATTGTCCGACCATGGTGATATAACACCATTGTGATATAATGACAGTGATATAACGTCATTGTCCGACCATAGTGATATAACGACATGGTGATATAACGACATTGTCCGACCATAGTGCTATAACGACATGGTGATATAACGACATTGTCCGACCATAGTGCTATAACGACATGGTGATATAACGACATTGTCCGACCATACCGGCCATAGTGATATAACGACATTGTCCGACCATGGTGATATAACGACATTGTCCAACCATACCGACCATAGTGATATAACGACATTGTCCAACCATGGTGATATAACGACATTGTCCGACCATAGTGATATAACGACATTGTCCGACCATACCGACCATAGTGATATAACAACATTGTCCGGCCATACCAACCATAGTGATATAACGACATTGTCCGACCATAGTGATATAACGACATTGTCCGACCATAGTGATATAACGACATTGTCCGACCATGGTGATATAACGACATTGTCCGACCATGGTGATATAACGACATTGTCCGACCATACCGGCCATAGTGACATTGTCCGGCCATAGTGATATAACGACATTGTCCGACCATAGTGATATAACGACATTGTCCGACCATAGTGATATAACAACATTGTCCGACCATAGTGATATAACGACATTGTCAATACCACTGCTTATAACTAGCTATAAAGTAAAGTATAACTACAAGAAATCTAAGATGAGTCAAATGACATCCAGCTCAGGGTTCCAGCTATGCATTTGGTTTGCTGACTTGCTAAGTGGCGAAATGTCAAGATCAAGCTTCTTGTTTTTTAAATATTTTTAAATAGCACCCATTTGTGTGCACTTCCTGTACCCCCGTACGGTACAGAAACGGTCTGACTATGAAATTCTAGATACCTCTCAACCATATTATATACAGACAGTTCTCTGGACCCAGATTAAAACTATTCCTGGAATAGAAAGCATGCCCAATGGAGAATCTCTATTGACAGTGTTTTCTGGTCCAGGAAAAGGTTTACCAGTAATCTGGAGTTAAGTCCCAAATGCCAGCCTATTACCTACATAGTTCTATGGGCCCTGGTCAAAAGTAGTGCACTATATAGCTAGCGAATAGGGTGGCATTTGGGACGCACGGCCTGAGTCAGGGAAACCGTCCCTAGCAGCAGGGCCACATGGATTATGCAGGACAGTCATAACTGCATCAGTTATACTTTACTAAATTCAGTCAGTTATAGTTTACTGTAAAGCCTAAATTCAGTCAGTTATACTTTACTAAATTCAGTCAGTTATACTTTACTAAATTCAGTCAGTTATAGTTTACTGGTTAGTTATAGTTTACTAAATTCAGTCAGTTATACTTTACTAAATTCAGTCAGTTATAGTTTACTGTAAAGCCTAAATTCAGTCAGTTATAGTTTACTGTAAAGCCTAAATTCAGTCAGTTATAGTTTACTGTAAAGCCTAAATTCAGTCAGTTATAGTTTACCGGTTAGTTATAGTTTACTAAATTCAGTCAGTTATACATTACTAAATTCAGTCAGTTATAGTTTACTGTAAAGCCTAAATTCAGTCAGTTATAGTTTACTGTTAGCCTAAATTCAGTCAGTTATAGTTTACTGGTTAGTTATAGTTTATCACCATACCATACACCCCAGCAGCCAAATACTGCCAAGGCGGAAACCAGAAATATGCTGCTGCACTGAGATTTTAACCACAACCACCCCCTGCTTCAACAGGGTAGTGCAGCACACACACACGCTCTCAGACACACACACAGTCTGCCAGACTGTTCTGTCACTGACCTCGTTTCAACCCACAGCTGCTGCCAGAGAAGAACCCAATCCCTTATCAGCCTAGAGCAGAGCAGGGCTGAGGGGTGTACTCAGCAACTTAGACCAGGCCTGAGGACCAGACTCAGCAACATAGACCAGGGCTGAGGGGTGTACTCAGCAACTTAGACCAGGGTTGAGGACCAGGGCTGAGGGGTGTTCTTAGCCATTTAGACCAGGGCTGAGGACCAGGGCTGAGGGGTGTTCTCAGCAACTTAGACCAGGGCTGAGGACCAGGGCTGAGGGGTGTTCTTAGCCATTTAGACCAGGGCTGAGGACCAGACTCAGCAACAGACCCAGCCTGAGGACCAGACTCAGCAACTTAGACCAGGGCTGAGGGGTGTACTCATCAACTTAGACCAGGGCTGAGGACCAGGGCTGAGGGGTGTTCTTAGCCATTTAGACCAGGGCTGAGGACCAGGGCTGAGGGGTGTACTTAGCCATTTAGACCGGGGCTGAGGGGTGTTCTTAGCCATTTAGACCAGGGCTGAGGACCAGGGCTCAGGGGTGTTCTTAGCCATTTAGACCAGGGCTGAGGACCAGGGCTGAGGGGTGTTCTTAGCAACTTAGAACAGTGTTGAGGACCAGGGCTGAGGAGTGTTCTTAGCCATTTAGACCAGGGCTGAGGGGTGTTCTTAGCAACTTAGACCAGCGCTGAGGACCAGGGCTGAGGGACGTACTCAGCAACTTAGACCAGGTTTGTGTTCTGTCAATGTACTGAAACACACAGAATGCTGCAGATAGAAATGAAATGTATAGAGTTGAAATGATTCCCTATTCTACAGGAATCTGATCTATTCTACAGGAATCTGATCTATTCTACAGGAATCTGATCTATTCTACAGGAATCTGATCTATTCTACAGGAATCTGATCTATTCTACAGGAATCTGATCTATTCTACAGGAATCTGATCTATTCTACAGGAATCTGATCTATTCTACACAATATTAATTTCGTCAATGAAACATAGTGCCAGAAATACTTGTCAAAACACCTATTTTTTTCAGTAGCAATTGACGAGATGATAACTGACTAAATAGACCCAGAAAATAAGAAACGAAAACGAAAAAGATGGTTAATTTCAATTCATGTATCCATCCATGTATCCATCCATGTATGTATCCACCCATTTATCCACCCATGTATCCATTTTAAAACCAAACAATACATTTCACTTAGTTTTTACCATTCTAACTGCATAGCGGTAACACATGTATTTGAATGGTAAATCTCTTGATAACCTGGGTAAATCAAGATGACATAGGCCTACACACAATATAGGCGAAGGCATATTCAATAGGGGTGTGTGCAGTAATGCATCCATTTTAAAATTAAACAATACATTTGACTTTGTTTTTAACATTCTAACTACATAACAACATAATGGTAATATCTCTTGATGAACTGGGTAAATTAAGGTCTACACGCAATACAGGCGAAGGCATATTCAATAGGGGTGTGTGCATTGACTTGATGATCTTGTTATAGCTGATCAGTGAAGTCTATGATGCTACAGGTTACAAACATCTGTCTTTCATTTGGGACGTCCATTAGCCTACTGATCAACAATGATTACAAAGAAGCACCAGTCCCACGATGGTACGACCCAACACACACACACAACCTCCCCTACGACTGGGACAGCATGCCACGATGGTACGACCCAACACACACACACAACCTCCCCTACGACTGGGACAGCATGCCACGATGGTACGACCCAACACACACACACACAACCTCCCCTACGACTGGGACAGCATGCCACAATGGTACGACCCAACACACACACACAACCTCCCCTACGACTGGGACAGCATGCCACAATGGTACGACCCAACACACACACACAACCTCCCCTACGACTGGGACAGGAGGACACGTCTGTATGGAAGGACATCATATAGGCACTGCTGTTAGTTTGACAATGTAAAATAACATCTATTCAATGCACAATGGGTCCAACGTAACGTCACGACTTGTGATCACAGATGCTTATGAAACTAGTATTTTATTTGTCAATTTCGATGATCAGGATTTTAAAGATTTTTCATTCTGATGTCAGGATGAATCTCTAAACAACTCAGCTGCCAGGACGACATTTGATTGGCTAGTTTAACCATCTGTCAAGAAATGGGTGGGGGTTGTAACTTGATCCTACTGCTACGATTGGATAGAGCAAGGCTCTAACTCTGCTCACTTTCACTTCTGCTCATATCACTTGGTGCAGTTTACTGCTACTATTAGAGCTAGATCAAAGGTGGTAACATTTCCTACCAAACCATAAATAATATAATATAATAATAATATCTAACAAGGAGAGCGGACACAGGAACAAAGATGAAACGACGATGCATGTTCTGTCTGAATGACTAAAAATCTGTCCACAGTTTGGAGATAAGATCGATGGTGTAGAGTCTACAGACCTACAGTTGAAGTCGAAAGTTTACATACACCTTAGCCAAATACATTTCAACTCAGTTTTTCACAATTATTGACATTTAATTCTAGTAAAAATGCCCTGTTTTTAGGTCAGTTAGGATCATCACTCTATTTTAAGAATGTGAAATGTCTGAAAAATACTAGAGAGAATGATATATTTCCAGTGGGTCAGAAGTTTACATACACTCAATTAGTATTTGTTAGCATTGCCTTTAAATTGTTTAACGTGGGTCAAACGTTTCGGTAGCCTTCCACAAACTTCCCACAATAAGTTGGGTGAATTTTGGCCCATTCCTCCTGACAGAGCTGGTGTAACTGAGTCAGGTTTGTAGGCCTCCTTGCTCGCACACGCCTTTTCAGTTCTGCCCACAAATGTTCTATAGGATTGAGGTCAGGGCTTTGTGATGGCCACTCCAATACCTTGACTTCGTTGTCCTTAAGCCATTTCCCCCCATTTTGGAAGTATGCTTGGGGCCATTGTCCATTTGGAAGACACATTTGCGACCAAGCTTTAACTTCCTGACTGATGTGTTGAGATGTTGCTTCAATATATCCACATAATTTTCCTACCTCGTGATGCCATCCATTTTGTGAAGTACACCAGTCCCCTCCAGCAGCAAAGCACCCCCACAACATGATGCTGCCAACCCAGTGTTTCACGGTTGGGATGGTGCTCTTCGGCTTGCAAGCCTCCCCTTTCTCCTCCAATCCTAACGATGGACATTATGGCCAAAAAGTTATATTTTTGCTTCATCAGAACAGAGGACATTTCTCCAAAAAGTACAATCTTTTTCCCCATGTACAGTTGCAAACCGTAGTTTGGAACAATGGCTTCTTCCTTGTTATGTCTATAGGACTTGTTTTACTGTGGATATAGATACTTTTGTACCTGTTTCTTCCAGTACCTTCACAAGGTCCTTTGCTGTTGTTCTGGGATTGATTTGCACTTTACACACCAAAGTACGTTCATCTCTAGGAGACAGAACGCGTCTCCTTCCTGAGCGGTATGACGGCTTCGTGGCATTTATACTTGTGTACTATTGTTTGTACAGATGAACGTGGTACCTTCAGGCGTTTGGAAATTGCTCCCAAGGATGAACCAGACTTGTGGAGGTCAAAAGGTCTTGCCTGATTTCTTTTGATTTTCCCATGATGTCAAGCAAAGAGGCACCGAGTTTGAAGGTAGGCCTTGAAATACATCCACAGGCCCACCTCCAATTGACTCAAATGATATCAATTAGCCTATCAGAAGCTTCTAAAGCCATGACATTTTCTGGAATTTTCCAAGCTGTTTTCCAACAAACAATTGTTGGAAAAATGACTTGTGTCATGCAAAGTAGATGTCGTAACCAACTTACCAAAACTATAGTTTGTTAACCTCACTAGGGGATGTTGGACGGTAGCGTCCCACCTGGCCAACGTCCAGTGAAATTGCAGAGCGCCAAATTCAAAAACAGAAATACTCATTATTTATAGCCCAGCAGACAAATCATTACAAACAGTTACCAGCCACATAGAGGAGTTACACAAGTCAGAAATAGCAATACAATTAATCACTTACCTTTGATGATCTTCATATGGTTGCACTCACAAGATTCCCATTTACTCAATAAATGTTTGTTTTGTTCGATAAAGTCCCTCTTTATATCCAAAAACCTCTGGTTTGTTTGCACGTTTTGTTCAGTAATCCACAGGCTCAAACGCAGTCACAACAGGCAGCCGAAAAATCCAAATAGTATCCGTAAAGTTCGTAAAAAGATATCAAATGATGTTTACAATCAATCCTCAGGTTGTTTTTAGCCTAAATAAATCGATAATATTTCAACCGGACAATAACGTCATCAATATAAAAGGTAAACAAGAAAGGCGCACTCTCGTTCGCGCTATGAATGAAAAGGCTCTGGGACACTACAGTGTCCACTCATTCAGAGAGGTCTTACTCCCTCATTTTCAGAATACAAGCCTGAAACAATTTCTAAAGACTGTTGACATCCAGTGGAAGAAGTGCAATTTGAGTCCCAAGTGAATGGATACTGTAATGGCATTCAATAGAAAACTACAAACATTTTTTTAACACTTCCTGGATGGATTTTTCTCAGGTTTTCTCTTGCCAAATCAGTTCTGTTATACTCACAGACATTATTATAACAGTTTAGGAACCTTTGGAGTGTTTTCTATCTAAATCTACCAATTATATGCATATCCTAGCTTCTGGGCCTGAGAAGCAGGCAGTTTACTTTGGGCACGCTTTTCATCCGGAGGTGAAAAGAGTGCTCCCTACCCTAGTGAAGTTAACAAGAAATTTGTGGAGTGGTTGAAAAAAATAGTTTTAATGACTCCAACCTAAGTGTATGTAACCTTCTGACTTCAACTGTACATCTGCATGTTTTTGCTATGTCGAGCGATAAAAGGCCGTTAACCAAGACTAGAAAAGGTCAATATCGCCGCAATATATCTCTCTTCTTCCCCTCTCCTCTCTCTCCCTCCCCCGGCTCCTCTTTCCCTCCCACCCCTCTACTCTCCCCTTCCTTCCTCTTCTTCCCCTCCTCCACCTCTCCTCTTCCCGTCCCCCCACCTCCCCCTTCTCCCACCCATACCTCTCCTCTTCCAGTCCCCCCACCTCCCCCTTCTCCCACCCCTACCTCTCCTCTTCCGAGAGGAGCCAAGGGTCTGAGTAAACAGACATGAACCTCCCTCTAACCTAGACCAGATATCCACATTGACTTCACTCACTGGCATCAGTGACTTGCCAAGTTGTCAACTCTACCTCCTCTTTTTGTCTCCCTTTCTTTCCCCCTCTCTCTCTAACGTTACAGTTCTGCGCGCGTGCCTAATTTTACAGTTCTGCGTGTGTCTGTGTGTGTGTGTGTGTGTGTGTGTGTGTGTGTGTGTGTGTGTGTGTGTGTGTGTGTGTGTGTGTGTGTGTGTGTGTGTGTGTGTGTGTGTGTGTGTGTGTGTGTGTGTGTGTGTGTGTGTGTGTGTGTGTGTGTGTGTGTGAAACGCAAAATCATATGATGCAATATGCATCATAGCGGCTGTATTTCGAAAGTGATATATCTTTAAAACTTGATTGCTGACATGCAAAAATATTTTGGGACTATCAACAATGGACTTATAATAACCAATACCAACATACAGCTCTGGGGTGGAGATTTCCTTAACCATGTCTCTGGAAAAATGATAACCATGGTTACCGATGGGGGTGTGTGTGGGGGGGGTCTGTCTGCAAAAAAAAGAGGGGGAAAGAAAGAAAGAAGAAGAAAGGAGGGAGAGAGAGAGAGAGAGAGAAAGAGGCGGGGTAGAGGGAGAATTGGCAACTTGGCAAGTCACTGATGCCAGTGAGTGAAGTCAATGTGCTTATCTGGAGGGAGCTTCTGGAGGGAAAGGCAGCCGGGCATCATGCATTACAAAGAGACAGACTGTTACATTGCTGCAGTCAAGAGGGGAGAGATAGGCAGAGAGGATTGGTGACTGAAAGACAGGAGTATGGGTGAAAGGAGGGAGAGAGGGAGAGCTCTGAAAGGAGAGAGAGAGGGAGAGCTCTGAAAGGAGAGAGAGGGAGAGCTCTGAAAGGAGAGGGAGAGGGAGAGAGCTCTGAAAGGAGAGAGAGAGGGAGAGCTCTGAAAGGAGAGAGAGAGGGAGAGCTCTGAAAGGAGAGAGAGAGGGAGAGCTCTGAAAGGAGAGAGAGAGGGAGAGCTCTGAAAGGAGAGAGAGGGAGAGAGAGAGAGAGAGAGAGAGAGAGAGAGAGAGAGAGGGAGAGAGAGAGAGAGAGAGAGAGAGAGAGAGAGAGAGAGAGAGAGAACTGAAAAGGGGGAAAGTCAAGGTTGTGTTCAGCAAGGGGTGTATTCTGTCGCAAAACGTTTTCCTCAATTCCCGACTTGGAAGACAACCAATGTCTTCTAAAGGTACATGGGAGATTCCCATGAAACCAGTTTAAAAACGGCTGTAGCACATTGAGTGACAAAGCCATGATGCATCTGCATAATTCTGAGGATTAAGAGGTCTAAGTTTCTTATTTTAAATACATTTTAGCCAGATTGTTTTTTTTTATTATACATTGTTACCCCCAAATTCTCATTAAAGAAATGCATTGTGATTGAATTCTTGGATGACTCTATAAAATGACGTTGCTGTGGTTTGTCTATCAATCATTAAAATGCTATACTACTTTAAGTTTATCTTAAATTAGAACATGTATTACGTACAAACGGTGTCTGTGGACAGGTCTCATTACCATAACACTTTTCACGTTCCTGTAAAAACTACATCTCATTACAATAAGACCTTTTCACATTACTGTAAAAACCTACATCTCATTACCATAACACTTTTCACGTTCCTGTAAAAACTACATCTCATTACCATAACACTTCACATTCCTGTAAAAACCTACATCTCATTACAATAAGACCTTTTCACATTCCTGTTAAAACTACATCTCATTACCATAACACTTTTCACATTCCTGTAAATACTACATCTCATTACCATAACACTTAAGTTCCTGTAAAAACTCCAATGTTTTTAAATAAAGTTTTATTCACCCCGTGATGCATCATCTAGTAGAAGTTAATTTGTTTGCCTATAAATGACTATATATGACTTCGGAATGCAGTTCTTATTGTCAAACATCTTCTTCACCCCACCTGGAACCGAAACTGATTTAAAAAACTCAAACTAGGAAAAAGTCTGATTTAATTTGATAATTTATTATCTAAATATAAAAATGTTGAATGTTATGTTTAACTCGGGGCTCCTGAGAGGCACAGAGGTCTAAAGCATTGCATCTCATTGCTAGAGGCGTCACTACAGACACTCTGGTTCGATTCCTGGCTGTATCACAACCGGGCCGTGATTGGGAGTCCCATAGGGCAGCGCACAATTGGTCCAGCGACGTCCGGGTTTGACCGGTGTGTTGGCCGTCATTGTAAATAGGAATTTGTTCTTAACTGACTTGACTAGTTAAAATAAATGTTACATTAAATAAACATGTAAATAAAAACAGCTCAGCCGATACGTCGGGCCGATATTGACCTTTTCTAGTCCATCGGCTCTTCCCTATCGGCTTTCCTGATAGTCCTGCTACATTGCAAAGCTGCTGCTATGGCAACCACCACTCACCGCCTGAGCCACGAGCACCGCACAAAGCCAAGGAATGTCTAGCTGAGAAAATCAGCAGCGCCAAGCCAGCTCATTCATCCAAACAGATGCCGTATTGAAAAATGGATGAAATGACACAATGACCAAAATCAAACTCCTATTGCAAATATTAGTTTAAAAGGTACAATATGCAGAAATCTCCCAACCATTTCCTGGTTGCTAAAAGTCTAATAGTTTGCCTAATTTCAGTTTATGAGCAATGGCTAGAGTAGAGCAGTGTTTCCCTGGTCTTCCAGTACCCCCAACGGTATACATTTTTAATTGTAATCCTGGATAAGCACACCTGATTCAACTTGTCAACAAATCATCAGGCCCTCAATGAGTTGAATGAGGTGTGTTTGTCAAGAGCTACCACAAAACTGTGTACTGTTGGGGGTACTGGAGGACCAGGGTTGGGAAACTTGTGTAGTGTTGGGGGTACTGGAGGACCAGGGTTGGGAAACTGTGTAGTGTTGGGGTTACTGGAGGACCAGGGTTGGGAAACTGTGTAGTGTTGGGGTTACTGGAGGACCAGGGTTGGGAAACACTGGTGTAGAGAATCATTGTACCATCTAAACCGGTGTGAAATATATTTTCATTAATCCTAAAATATTGTATTTTCAGCCGTTAGAAACTGGTGTACAAAACTGAAAGCAAAAGACGCAAAAAAACTAAACTTAAAGGGGAAGCATAGAAACCGAAGACATAGAACATATCTAACCCTTCTTAGACTTGCTTTCAATGAGAATGACAAATCAATAAACTCACATTTCTACGTGAATTTGGTCGTCAGGTCACACCAAAAAAGGTACACATTTCAGTTTTAATTCACCAAATCGTTTTTTTTTTTAAATGATTTAAAAAAAAAACTTTATTTAACTAGGCAAGTCAGTTAATAACCTCTTTGGGCTAGGGGGCAGTATTTTGACATTTGGATGAAAGCGTGCCCAAAGTAAACTGCCTGTTATTCAGGCCCAGAAGCTAGGATATGCATATAATTGGTCGATTTTGATAGAAAACACTCTAACACTCTAGTTTCTAAAACTGTTAAAATAATGTCTGTGAGTATAACAGAACAGGTATGGCATGCAAAAACCCAAGGACAAACCCCCCAAAAAAAGAATTCAGGCTACCACTGTTTCCAATGGCTGTCATGTTTATTATGAGGCGAAAACCTCCCACATTGCAGTTCCTAGGGCTTCCACTAGATGTCAACAGTCTTTAGAGTTTCAGGTTTGTTTTTGAAAAAATGAGCTAGAATTTGTAGTTTTTCTAAGTGGCTCCCATTTTGGCTGTAGCGTTTTCATGCGCGTGGATGAGAGCGTGTTTGTTGTTTATCTCCGGTAAAGACAATAACGATTCTCTGTCTTAAATGTTATTGTTTATTTACGTATTAGGGTGCCTGAGGTTTAATTATAAATGTAGTTTGACTTGTTTGAGAAGTTTATTGGTAACGTTTGGGATTCATTTTGTATGCATTTTGAAGAAGGGAAACCAGTGGATTATTGAATGAAGCGTGCCAACTAAACTGGGGACATAATGAAGGACTTTATCGAACAAAAGGACCATTTGTGATGTAACTGGGACCTTTTGGAGTGCCAACAGAAGAAGATCTTCAAAGGTAAGACATTTATTATATTGCCATTTCTGACTTTTGTGGCGCACCTTGCTGGTTGAAAAATGTTTTTCATGCTTTTGTATGTGGGGCGCTGTCCTCAGATAATCACATGGTTTGCTTTCACCATAAAGCCTTTTTGAAATCTGACACTGCGGCTGGATTAACAACAAGTTAAGCTTTATTTTTTGATGTATTACACTTGTATTTTCATGAATGTTAAATATTTCTATAATTTGAATGTCAAATTCACCGGATGTTGTCGAAGGTGGGTCGCTAGCGCCACGCCTGCGCCAGAAAGGTTAAGAACAAATTCTTATTTTCAATGACAGCCTAGGAAGTGGGTTAACTGCCTTGTTCAGGGGCAGAATGAGAGATTTGTACCTTGTCAGCTCTGGGATTCGATCTTGCAACCTTCCGGTTACTAGTCCAACGCTCTAACCACTAGGCTACCTGGCACCCTGATAATTCACCAATAATAAGACATGTCGACGTGCCCGGACATGCATGCAATAAGCTAAGCAGATTTGACCTGTTAGGAAATATTACAATAATTTACCCTTTCATCTGTGGTGTTAGCTAGCTAACTATATTCGCTACTACGCTAGCTAGCTGGCCAGATGACCATGGTGGTACGATATCAGATAGGTTTTCATTAGGAAAATGTGGCGCTAGATATTTGAACGGCAGCATTATAATTTACTGAACATTTGAGAAATGTACCGACCCATATGCATTGGGTGCGTAACCTGATTATGGCGTCCACCCACAGAGATTAAAATGACATAAAAATCACACGAAGGTTCATGGTAACTCATCTTAACAGAACCTGCAAGTCGAGGAAGCAACGATGTGAGATCCCTCCTTACCAAATTCCGATGACCACGTTTACATTTCCCTCAGCCAACAAGCAAGACGAGTAAACGAACAGCAAAATCACTAGCCTATGTCAATCTACTATAATAGAACAGTTATCATTCTATTGGACAACTTCATAAATTCATACAACCAGTAGGCCTAGGATACATCAAAAATAAACAACCAGTAGGCCTAGGATACATCAAAAATAAACAACCAGTAGGCCTAGGATACATCAAAAATAAACAACCAGTAGGCCTAGGATACATCAAAAATAAACATTCAAAAGTGCCTGATGCAACAGATCAGAAGGTTTAGCTTAAAATGTTGATAAACTATTTCTTCACATAATAAGCGTAGCAATGTGCACAAGGCAGTAAGCTACACGCAAATGTTTGATCCATAAGGCAATTAGCGGGAAAATAATGAGTCCGACACAAATAATATAATATATAATATAATAATATAATAATATCATGTAGGTACGGGGGTAAACGTGCAACTCAGTAGCCAGCAAACCTGAATTAAGACCAAGTTCAATTAGGTCCACACTCATTCGCAGTAGGCTCGATCTTTTAGGTAATCAATACAATGTCTGAGTGTCAGACTAAGCTGTGGGCGATTACTCAAAAAGGTTGTTTACAATAGCATTTAGGAAACATTCATGTAACCGAAGTGATTTTGACTAAAGCCTGCACTACACCTTTGTAATTTCATTTGTCGTGTTCAACTACCGCAGAAGTTAGGAGCATGGGAATAGACCATCGGCCAATTAGGGAGATGACGACCTCTGACCTCTGCAGCTGAAAAGATATGGTCCTTCTGTAGCTCAGTTGGTAGAGCATGGCGCTTGTAACGCCAGGGTAGTGGGTTCGATTCCCGGGACCACCCATACGTAGAATGTATGCACACATGACTGTAAGTCGCTTTGGATAAAAGCGTCTGCTAAATGGCATATATTATTATTATGAGGATATATGGAGTTAAAAACAAGAGGAGTCTACTCTTTTCTATTGTTACCAATGACCTGCCAATGGCAGTCTGTTTTGGAATGGGTGGCCAGTAATAAACTGGTCCTGAACGTCTCTAAACCTAAGGGCACTGTATTTGGTACAAATCATTCCATTAGTTCTAGACCTCAGGTTAATCTGGTAATGAATGGTGTGGCTATCATGGTCCAAACACATCAAGACAGTCGTGAAGAGAGCACAACAGCACCTTTCCCCCCACCAGGAAACAAATGATTTGGCACAGGTCCCCAGATCCTCAAAAATTGTACAGCTGCACCATCGAGAGTAATCCTGACAGTTTGCATCACCGCCTGGTATGGCAACTGTTCTGTATCTGACCGTAAGGCACTACAGGGGGTAGTGCATACGACCCAGTACATCACTGGGGCCAAGCTTCCTGACATCCAGGACCTCTATACCAGGCTGTGTCAGAGGAAGGCCCAAATTGTCAAAGACTACAGTCACCCAAGTCATAGACTGTTCTCTCTGCTACCTCACGGCAAGCGGTACCGGAGCACCAAGTCCAGGTCCAAAAAGCTCCTTAACAGCTTAACTGCTGAACAATTCATCAAATGGCCACCGGATTATTACATTGACCCCCCCCTTTTGGTTTTACACTGCTGCTACTCTGTTTATTATCTATACATAGTTAATTTACACCTACCGACATGTACACTGCTGCTACTCTGTTTATTATCTATACATAGTTAATTTACACCTACCGACATGTACACTGCTGCTACTCTGTTTATTATCTATACAGTTAATTTACACCTACCGACATGTACACTGCTGCTACTCTGTTTATTATCTATACATAGTTAATTTACACCTACCTACATGTACACTGCTGCTAGTCTGTTTATTATATATACAGTTAATTTACACCTACCGACATGCACACTGCTGCTACTCTGTTTATTATCTATACATAGTTAATTTACACCTACCGACATGCACACTGCTGCTACTCTGTTTATTATATATACATAGTTAATTTACACCTACCTACATGTACACTGCTGCTACTTGCGGTTTAATCATCTGTGCGGTCACTTTACCCCGACTTACATGTACAAATTACCCTGACTAACCTGTACCCCATAGTCACTTTACCCCTACCTACATGTACAAATTAACCAGACTAACCTGTACCCCATAGTCACTTTACCCCTACCTACATGTACAAATTACCCAGACTAACCTGTACCCCATAGTCACTTTACCCCTACCTACATGTACAAATTACCTCAACTAACCTGTACCCCCATAGTCACTTTACCCCTACCTTCATGTACAAATTACCCAGACTAACCTGTACCCCCATAGTCACTTTACCCCTACCTACATGTACAAATTACCCAGACTAACCTGTACCCCATAGTCACTTTACCCCTACCTACATGTACAAATTACCTCGACTAACCTGTACCCCTGAACATTTAGTCGGTACCAGGGACCCATGTATAAAGCCTTGTTACTGTTATGTCATTCTACTGTGTTACTTTATTCACTAAATATTTTCTTAACTCTTATTTCTTGAACTGCACTTTTGGTTAAGGGCTTGTAAAAGTAAGCATTTCACGGTAATAAAATTTTATTTGAGGAGACTAAATTACTTTTAGTGTTGTAAACTGTCCTGGTCAAAACATATAGATTCTAGGGGGTTGTAAAGATGGGGAGACGTCTGTCATGAATAAAGACGCTCTGCTTTTTTGACACCACACTTACATTTACATTTTTACATTTAAGTCATTTAGCAGACGCTCTTATCCAGAGCGACTTACAAATTGGTGCATTCACCTTATGACATCCAGTGGAACAGCCACTTTACAATAGTGCATCTAAATCTTTTAAGGGGGGGGTGAGAAGGATTACTTTATCCTATCCTAGGTATTCCTTAAAGAGGTGGGGTTTCAGGTGTCTCCGGAAGGTGGTGATTGACTCCGCTGTCCTGGCGTCATGAGGGAGTTTGTTCCACCATTGGGGAGCCAGAGCAGCGAACAGTTTTGACTGGGCTGAGCGGGAACTGTACTTCCTCAGTGGTAGGGAGGCGAGCAGGCCAGAGGTGGATGAACGCAGTGCCCTTGTTTGGGTGTAGGGCCTGATCAGAGCCTGGAGGTACTGTTCCCCTCACAGCTCCGTAGGCAAGCACCATGGTCTTGTACATCACAAGGCAAGTCCCACAGGCTCTAGTTGTATCATGATTATTGTCCAGTCATATGGTCAAGTGCTACAAAGAACGATCTAGTTAGGCTGCAGCTGGCCCAGAACAGAGCAGCACGCCTTGCTCTTCATGGTAATCAGAGGGCTGATATAAATACTAGGCATGCCAGTCTCTCTTGGCCGAGAGTTGAGGAAAGACTAATGGTTTCTTACAAAAACAAGAATTGACACCATGTTGGAAATTCCAAATAATTTGCATAATCAACTTACACACAGCACCGACACTAGGACTGGGGACGATCTGGCTTAAATATCATACCCCTATATTTTTCACATTTTTTTTACAGTATTTAAAAAAAAAAAAAGTTTTTTATTTCTTATATAAAGGATTACAACAAATGAATTCTAAGTGGGTTTTCATTAGCTTAATCCAATCTGACAGCATTAAACAACATTAAACAACACTCATTAGCTTAATCCAATCTGATTTTTGTTGTAACAGCATTAAACAACACTGACAGTAAGTAACAGTAGTGCTATTGGTTAAACTTTTACTAAAAACACAGGAACACTAATAAATAACGTTGCAAAAAGAAAATAAAAACTGAATATATTCACAGTGAGACGGTTACGGTGAAGGAAAACAAGCCTGTCTACGGTCCATGGCTTCAGTACTTCGCGGTGGCATGTTATGGTACCACCTCGAAAAAAATAAATAACATTACAAATAACTATTTCACATGATGAGCAAATTGCGAAGGCTGTTGAATGCTACCAAACAGAATAACTTCCAAGAATTACAACTAAATAACGTAAATATTCAAGTGAAAGATAACAGCTTCAAATAGGGCTTATGAATGACAAAAATGTCACACTATCATTTAACCAGGTTGTTAACTTCTGGTATAGAACCAACAATCATATTGGTTTCACAGGTCACAAGTCACAGGTCATGGGAAAGCAAAACAAGCCTATCTACTGTGTCTGTCTTAAGCGCAGCTCTGTGGCATGTCACCACATTGTCACTAGTGCCGAAGACCCTTTCGGAAGGTGAACTAGTGGCAGGAATGCACAGGTTGTTGGCCAGTTTGCTCACCTTAGGAAGGTGCTCTTCGTGGACCTTCCACCACTCCAGGGGAACTGCCTCACCTGTCAACATCAACTGTCTGCAGGAAGCTATTCAGCTCAGCTTCAAATGACACCTTTGTCAGACAGGGAATCTGCTGGTGTTTGTCCTTTTAAAAAATATATATATTTAAATTTTAGCTTCCAAGCGTCTTCTCAATCTTCTTTGGTTCCACTGGGTCTGGTGCTTCTGCTCCTGTGATTCATCTGTATCTGCGATGGATGGCAGCTGCTCTGTCAGCAGTCTAATGAAGCTCTGCTACTCTTTGTCTTTATGTAGTCCACCCTGTTGCTCTTGATGCATGTGGTTTTAAAGCGTGGGTGTGGGAAGGACGCTACGTCCAACAGGTCATCTGTGGTAGGATAGGGGTAGAGGATGGTCCTCTCTTGTTGTCCTTTGTTAAGGGTGAGTCATCTTCCAGAGTCAAAACAGTAACGTTGAACAGCTGGAGTTCATGTAGGAGTCACTTACACAATCTTCTCCAGACAACTCCTGCAGGGGAACCTGGGCTTTGTTGATTGACTCAAGGACTTGTCCTGCCATGTAGTCACAAGGTGCCTGATTATCTTGTCTGCAGCCAGGACCTGAGTTACAGCCTTCTCCTGTTCAAGCACTCTCTGGATCAACCAGGTGGGGCTCACGTCACAAGATGGAGTTTCAATGACAAGTGAGTGGTCAGGCAAGTCAAGTTCAAGTTCATCAGTGTGTGCAGTTTTCATAGACCATAGAAAAGGCGCTGACTACTCTCTTGCAGACAACAACTGGTCAATCCTGGGATCTTTAACACTTCTCTCTGTAAAAATACCAACAAAACAATTGACAATATTAACTCAGCTTTTTTCCCCTCCTTATATTTAAATGACAGAATAGAAACGAGAACCAAAACGTAAACAACTAGATAATACATAAACACACAAATATCACATGAAATTTGATTTAACCGTTTGCATTATTGGGTATAAAGTTTCATTACAGTAACTGTGATTTAAATGGATTGATCTACATACATTATATACAGTAAAATAAATATAGTTTAATTCATGTGATGAACACTCCAGTTTTGAATCCAACAATTGGCCAGCAATGCTAGGCTAGATAGTTACATTAATATCTCATCAATGACTAACATCCTGATAGTTTATAACAGTAGCTGCATATTTGCAAAAAAAATATTTTGCCGATTATTTAAACTTACCGATGAAGACGGTGACCAAAACACTGCAGTCTTGTCCAGCTGTTCAGCTCCATGACTCTTAAAACACTGCAGTCTTGTCCAGCTGTTCAGCACCATGACTCTTAAAACACTGCAGTCTTGTCCAGCTGTTCAGCTCCATGACTCTTAAAACACTGCAGTCTTGTCCAGCTGTTCAGCTCCATGACTCTTAAAACACTGCAGTCTTGTCCAGCTGTTCAGCTCCATGACTCTTAAAACACTGCAGTCTTGTCCAGCTGTTCAGCTCCATGACTCTTAAAACACTGCAGTCTTGTCCAGCTGTTCAGCTCCATGACTCTTAAAACACTGCAGTCTTGTCCAGCTGTTCAGCTCCATGACTCTTAAAACACTGCAGTCTTGTCCAGCTGTTCAGCTCCATGACTCTTAAAACACTGCAGTCTTGTCCAGCTGTTCAGCTCCATGACTCTTAAAACACTGCAGTCTTGTCCAGCTGTTCAGCACCATGACTCTTAAAACACTGCAGTCTTGTCCAGCTGTTCAGCTCCATGACTCTTAAAACACTGCAGTCTTGTCCAGCTGTTCAGCTCCATGACTCTTAAAACACTGCAGTCTTGTCCAGCTGTTCAGCTCCATGACTCTTAAAACACTGCAGTCTTGTCCAGCTGTTCAGCTCCATGACTCTTAAAACACTGCAGTCTTGTCCAGCTGTTCAGCTCCATGACTCTTAAAACACTGCAGTCTTGTCCAGCTGTTCAGCACCATGACTCTTAAAACACTGCAGTCTTGTCCAGCTGTTCAGCTCCATGACTCTTAAAACACTTAGCAGTCTTGTCAGCTTGTTCAGCACCATTGTTCTTCTTAAAACACTGCAGTCTTGTCCAGCTGTTCAGCTCCATGACTCTTAAAACACTGCAGTCTTGTCCAGCTGTTCAGCACCCCATGACTCTTAAAACACTGCAGTCTTGTCCAGCTGTTCAGCTCCATGACTCTTCACTCCAGTCTTGTCCAGCTGTTCAGCTCCCATGACTCTTTGCAAACACTGCAGTCTTGTCCAGCTGTTCAGCTCCCAGGCTGTTTGCAAATTATCTTCTCTTCAGCTCCCAGGCTGTTTGCAAAACACACTTCAGCTGGCTCTTCATTCAGTCCCCTGTTTGCAAATTCTTCTCTTCAGCTCCCAGGCTCTTCAGCTCCCAGGCTGTTTGCAAACATATTCTCTTCAGCTCCCAGGCTCTTCAGCTCCCAGGCTCTTCAGCTCCCAGGCTCTTCAGCTCCCAGGCTCTTCAGCTCCCAGGCTGTTTGCAAATATCTTCTCTTCAGCTCCCAGGCTGTTTGCAAATATCTTCTCTTCAGCTCCCAGGCTCTTCAGCTCCCAGGCTGTTTGCAAATATCTTCTCTTCAGCTCCCAGGCTCTTCAGCTCCCAGGCTGTTTGCAAATATCTTCTCTTCAGCTCCCAGGCTGTTTGCAAATATCTTCTCTTCAGCTCCCAGGCTGTTTGCAAATATCTTCTCTTCAGCTCCCAGGCATCGGTTATAAAATGCACAGTTAGCCTAATGTAAGGTTCGGATGTTGGGCTTGACCATAGGTACTTTGTGCTGGCAACGTGGATCATGTTTTCAATCTCCCTCTTCACTCTTTCATGGCATTCAGTGTACTTATTTGGTAAGACTGTCCCGCTAAAGTATTTTCGGCTAGGCAGTACATACCGGGGATCCAACGTTTTTGAATCGGTAATGTCCTGCCATCTTTTGCTTTTCTTGTCGTACGGGATCCACTTTGAAATGACGCAACCAATCAATCAAATGTATTTATAAAGCCCTTCTTACATCAGCTGATGTCACAAAGTGCTGTACAGAAACCCAGCCTAAAATCCCTAACAGCAAGCAATGCCGGTGTAGAAGCACGGTGGCTAGGAAAAACTCCTTAGAAAGGCCAGAACCTAACAACCAGTATTTTAGTTCAAACTTGATGTTGTTTTAGGCCTGGCACTGGGGGTGGATGTTGGAGTTTTGCGCTTCTTCGTACATTCACCATATTCAATCACATGGCAGCTTTTTATAATAATAATAATAATATATGCCATTTAGCAGACGCTTTTATCCAAAGCGACTTACAGTCATGTGTGCATACATTCTACGTATGGGTGGTCCCGGGGATCGAACCCACTACCCTGGCGTTACAAGCGCCATGCTCTACCAACTGATATAGGAGGTTACTCATGTTTCCCCCTTTTAGAGCCACTGTCTGCTTACAAATAACTTGCAAATAATGTTTTTTTGTTTGTTCTGTGTCTGTTGTCTTAAAACCAAACCATGTCCACACTACTGACAGAGCACCTTTTTAATCCACTAATTCCTCACCTGCTGCAGGAATTGGCTGAGCATTTTTTTGAAGACTCCATTACTTGCATCCTCCATCGTATTTTTCCACCACTAACTGATTTCTCCGTGTTTGTTTCCTAAGTGTGTTTGTTTCCTAAGTGTGTTTGTATCCTCACGCAGTACGCATCGGTTTTCCCACCTGGTTGGTAGGGGCGCCAAAATGAGATCATTCTCATTCGTTGCCACTGCCGGAATGACACTAAATCTCATTCGTTGCCACTGCCGGAATTACACTAATTTGTAAATGAATACATTTAACATAGAGAACAATAAAATACTGGTACAGAAGGTAAAGTATAGATCCAAACCGGTACATAAATGAAGATATAAATCACCCCACCAGGGGTCTTTTCAGTCCCCACACACTTACCCCACCAGGGGTCTTTTCAGTCCCCACACACTTACCCCACCAGGGGTCTTTTCACAGCCCCCAGGTCAAGAACAAATTCAAGAAACATACAGCATTATACAGAGCCATATATGGAACTCCCTTCCATCTTATATAATCGCAATTTACATTTACATTTAAGTCATTTAGCAGACGCTCTTATCCAGAGTGACTTACAAATTGGTGCATTCACCTTATGACATCCAGTGGAACAATTTAACAGCAAACCTAGTTTCAAAAAACAAAGCAAAACCTCGCGGAACAACGCCTCTGTGACCTACTTGTCATGTACGTGTAACAGATAGAGGCACACACACTACATGTTAATGTTTTTTAATGGTATGTAAAATTGTTAAGGATTTGTCTGTAATGTCTTTTTCGCTATGTTGTTGGACCCCAGTAAGACTAGCTGTGACCATTGGGATTCTAATACATAACTGGTGCACACTGCTTGCCCTACAGGACACCTACAACATCAACACTTGGACGGACAAGAAGATTATCATGGACCCGAGCCACCCAAGCCTTGCCCTGTTCTCCCCACTTCAAAAATCACTCTGACAGTACAGGAGCATCTTGGCAAAAATGTAAAGACTGGCAGTGTCAGGGGGAAGCCCCCCCCCCCGGAGCCGCAAGTTTAGGTCCAAAAAAGCTCCTTAACAGCTTCAAATTGCCTTCCATTCTCAGAACAAGAATAAACTGACAATTTTCAGAAGAAAGTTATTTGTTTCTGACCATTTTGAGCCTGTAATCAAACCCACAAATGATGATGCTCCAGATACTCAACTAGTCTAAAGCAGGCCAGTTTTATTGCTTCTTTAAATCAGCACAAGAGTTTTCGGCTGTGCTAACATAATTGCAAAAGGGTTTTCTAATGATCAATTAGCCTTTTAAAATCCTAAACTTGGATTAGCTAACACAACGTGCCATTGGAACACAGGAGTGATGGTTGCTGATAATGGGCCTCTGTACGCCTATGTAGATATTCCATTAAAAATCAGCCGTTTCCAGCTACAATAGTCATTTACAACATTAACAATGTCTCCACTGTATTTGTGATCAATTTTATGTTATTTTAATGGACGAAAAAGGTGTTTTTCTTTTAAAAACAAGGATATTTCTAAGTGACCTCAAACTTTTAAACAGTAGTGTATATATTGGGGTGGAGGCAGAGTAAAGAATGAGGGGGTGGGAGAAATGACCATTGAGTGAAAAACAAATATATATAAACAAAAACAGCACTATATACAACAACTACAACAACTGTTATTATATGCATGTAGTGCTATTTATATAAAACATATATTACATGTTTTCACTAAACGGTCACCCCCCCCCCAACAGTCATGCTGCTGCTCCCCCCCACGGTCATTCCCCCCCTCAACAGTCATGCTGCTGCTCCACCCCACGGTCATCCCCCCTCAACAGTCATGCTGCTGCTCCCCAACATGGTCACCCCCTCAACAGTCATGCTGCTGCTCCCCCCCCCTCACGGTCATCCCCCTCAACAGTTATGCTGCTGCTCCCCCCACGGTCATTCCCCCCCCCCCTCAACAGTCACACTGCTGCTTCCCCCATGGTCATTCCCCCTCAACAGTCATGCTACTGCTTCCCCCATGGTCACACACCCCCCCCCCTCAACAGTCATGCTACTGCTTCCCCCATGGTCACCCCCCCCCTCACAACAGTCATGCTACTGCTCCCCCATGGTCAATTCCCCCACCCCCCCTCAAGTCATGCTACTGCTCCCCCCATGGTCCCCCTCCCTCAACAGTCATGCTACTGCTCCCCCCATGGTCACCCTCCCTCAACAGTCATGCTACTGCTCCCCCCAGTCATGGTCACCCTCCCTCAACAGTCATGCTACTGCCTGATCACCCCCCTCCCCAACATGATCACCCCCCCCCCACCCCCCCTCAACAGTCATGCTGCTGCTCCCCCAATGATCACCCCCTCCCCCTCAACAGTCATGCTACTGCTCCCCCCATGGTCACCCTCCCTCAACAGTCATGCTACTGCTCCCCCCATGGTCACCCTCCCCCTCAACAGTCATGCTGCTGCTCCCCCCATGGTCACCCCCTCCCTCAACAGTCATGCTGCTGCTCCCCCCCATGATCACCCCTCCCCTCAACAGTCATGCTACTGCTCCCCCCATGGTCACCCCCTCCCTCAAGTCATGCTACTGCCTCCCCATGCTGCTGCTCCCCCATGGTCAACAGTCATGCTGCTGCTCCCCCAATGATCACCCCCTCCCCCCTCAACAGTCATGCTGCTGCTCCCCCATGGTCACCCTCCCCTCAACAGTCATGCTGCTGCTCCCCCATGATCACCCCCTCCCCTCAACAGTCATGCTGCTGCTCCCCCCCCATGATCACCCCCTCCCCTCAACAGTCATGCTAATGCCTCCCCCATGATCACCCCTCAACAGTCATGCTGCTGCTCCCCCCATGATCACCCCCACCCCCCTCAACAGTCATGCTAATGCCTCCCCCCATGATCACCCCCTCCCCCTCAACAGTCATGCTGCTGCTCCCCCATGATCACCCCCTCCCCTCAACAGTCATGCTGCTGCTCCCCCACCCCCCTCATGTTTTTTCAACAGTCTGCCCCCACCCCAATGGACACTTACTTATGTTCACTGTAATCACACCTGCAACCCTGTACAGGTGACTATTAGAACAATCTGAGGAAGTGTGGACAAGTTAAGCTTGGTCAAATCTTCTGTACGCCAAACAGGAACAGAGTAATGGTCTGACTAGGCAATATTTTTAATAGCTAGGTGAAGGTGTGCATTTCTTATTAACAAGTCCAATGCTGTCAAAAATTAGACTTTCCTGTGTTATATATAAATATAACACACTGAGGTAACAATAATATTGTGAAAATGATAATGGACTTTTTTTTAGTATAAAGAGCTTTTTGAAAAGACAGCCTTGATTTTTAAACTTGTTCTGGTCTGGGCAAATTAGTGAGATTCACTCCAGGATCTTAAGCACAATCATTTTGTAATATATATATATATATATATATATATATATATATATAAATAAGAGAGAGAACGATTTGGATTCATACCATATAATACAAATAGCAAAAAATGAGTTGCAAAAAACATATATATGAAAATGGATGATGTAGTACACAAAAAAACGTATACAAAAATGGATGACGTAGTACACAAAAAACGTATACAAAAATGGATGATGTAGTACACAAAAAGCGAGGACCACAATAGGCTTGCCAGCACCACCTTCAAAACTACGGTCTGAAATGAGTTTTTTTTATTTTCACAATGCATCTTTAATAGACCAATAAGAAACAGTTCCAAACCTCTCTGCCAATAACAGCGAGTTTTCCGTTTCCCCTCTCCACCCAGACCACTCCCAGACAGTCCTAGATAAATTCTTACTTGAGAAATTGCTCTTTGCTAAGAAGCCATTTTTTATTTCATTTGGATCGAAAACAATCACAGTCAGATACCTAATTGTTACCCAGAAATGATTTGATATCGAGATTTTTTTTTAAAACAGCTTGCAATGGACCTTCTAAGATAACTAGAGACCTTGAGTCAAAAGCCAATTCATCCATTTGCACATTTTTCAAAGGTTTTTTTTAGACAAGCATGTGGGAGAAACGTAATGGTTGTGCAATCATGTGCGTTAGTTCAATCAATACAGCACGAAGTTAACAGGGAGAACTGTGTTGTTGACAAAGCAAAGAAAGATGTATGTAAAGGGGGACAACAACAACAACAACTAAATATGACCATATTTTATGTGTTCACATAAAAGGATGGTTGGAAACATTGGCCATTTGGCAAAGACTTTACCTCATTGACACATCTTACTAGCTAACCAACACGGAGGGGAAAGTCTGAATTATCCGAATCAAATCATGCGACTTTTTCCTTTAGCTCGCTCGCTAACCCAGGCTAGCGTTACAGTACACAATTCACTTCCCTTATCCAACTTCAGCCACCGTACACAACTGAAAATATCCTACGCTAACTAGTTAACGCTAGTTAATTCACACACACACACAGATAAAAAAAAGAGCAGCCTGAGCAGTAGCTAATATTTTCAACATGGACACGAGGTATGCCATATGTAGTTAGCCTGGCTAACTAGCCCCGTTAGCTACATGCAGTCGCATTCATACGGCTGGCTTGTGCGTATTGTTATGGCACAGCCAAGGCCACTAGTTGACTGAATTGCATGTTAGTCTACTGTAGCTAGTAAACTAGCAAATACAAAATAGTATTGAATTAACACGCAAATCCTGCATTTGCTACTATCAATTGTATTTTGTGGAGAACATTAAAAATCAACCGTGCACATATATTCATTTCATAGCCATCTACAACCCCGTTGCTAGTGATACATTTATAATAAAACATATATAAATACTGGTAGCTGAACTTGCCCCCCCCCCCCCCCCCCGGTGTAAGAACAGCGGCAAGGCGGACACCGCCAGCCCCGATACGGGGAACACGGACAGCTCCGTCGGATTTGTCCCACTTTTAACTGGACAGATCCAGACAAATGTACCTCCAAACAAGAAAACAAACAAAAAAAATCAACGCCCACGAAATGAACTCCGAATTCCACACGAATAACGTTTGCTTGTGATCGTTCCTACCTTGTTTTGTTTTTTTAATGAATTGCAATGAATTGTATCCTCTCTCTCTGTCTCTTGCAGCTCTCTTCCCCCCTCCTATCTTCAAAATGGCGCCAATTTGCTCCGACAGCAGCCGTGGGCCTGAAACCACTCAGAGGGACACAGCGCCCTCTATGGAGCCACGCAGGGAACGACCCCGGGCTCGAAGGCTATTACTGTAAATGACTTACTGAATATATCTCTCTATATATATTTATATATATTTTGTTTATTATTGTTATTTTTTTAAATATGAAGGTGCACGTGCAATTCATTTAGCCCTGGGGCAGAGATAACATTTAGCAGTTTTATAACACATTTAATACAGCTAATTTCCTGCTATTCTACCCATTTTGCCATAATATAATAATAAGTATAAACTGGGTGGTTCGAGCCCTGAATGCTGATTGGCTGACAACCATGTTATATCAGACCGTATACCACAGGTATAACAAAACATGTATTTTTACTGCTCTAATTACGTTGGTAACCAGTTTATAATAACAATAAGGCACTTCAAGGGTTTGTGGTATAAGGCCAATATACCAAGGCTTAAGGGCTGTATCCAGGCACTCCTGTTGCGTGTGCACAAGAACAGCACTAAGCTGTGGTATATTGGCCATATACCACACCTCCTCGGTCCATATTGAACAGGCAGTTAACCCACTGTTCCCAGGCCGTCATTGAAAATAAGAATTTGTTCTTAACTGACTTCCCTAGTTAAATAAAGGTAAAATAAAAATATATATTGCTCAATTATTGTTTCGCTCTTTTCTTTGTCTATTGTTACACCCACGAGCGGAAATGCAATTTTTCAGGTTAAAGACCTTACCCCATGATGTTGCACAACAATTTTTTTTTAAAACATCCCAGTTTTAGTTAAAGGTTGATATAATTGTTGTTAAAATGGGAAATACGAAGTGGTGCCTAATGATATGTTCTTTGCCAATGTTTCCTCTATGATATGATAATACTTTTCAGTGTCCATTTCTTTTCAGGGCTGGGTTTTGTTTGCATGTTACCACCCACCAGCATGGCATTGTTAATTCATCAGAAACACCGGATAAATTCTTCCTCTTTGTTAGCAGTGTTGCCATGTCTGCAGTTTTCCTGCAAAATTAGGCTACTTTGAAAAACGATGTCGCGGGTGACATTTGTAAGTTGCAATGTAGTCGCCATGGGATTTCTCTTAAAAAATATATATATATATATTTCACTGTGACCTGCTGCTGACTGTCAGGCAATTGAGGCAGGCTGTTGCTGAGTGAGTGGTGGGGAGGGCCGGAGGAGTGTGTGTGTGTTCTGTGTTGAGAGAGCAGTACAGCTATTGACTGAGTCACGTGTGAGAGAGAGAGAGGTTCTCTTTTGACCTGTTGCCACAAGAAAATGTTAACCAGTGAAGAATAAATACAAGCTTATTTATTTTCCCTTTTGTACATCGTTATAACACTGTATCTATATATACACATGACATTTGAAATGTCGTTATTCTTTTGAAACTTCTGTATGTGTAATGTTTACTGTTAATTTTTGTTTATTTCACTTGTGTATATTATCTACCTCACTTGCTTTGGCAATGTTAACACATGTTTCCCATGTCAATAAAGCCCTTGATGTCAGGGTTTTCCTGTGGTGAAGTAGAGGAGGACCAAAACGCAGCATGGTTATATTGACTCATGTTTAATAAAAACAGATAAACATGAACACTACAAAACAATAAACGTGGAAAACCAAAAACAGCCCTATCTGGTGCAAAACACAGAGACAGGAACAATCACCCACAAAACCCAACACAAAACAGGCTACCTAAATATGGTTCCCAATCAGAGACAATGACTAACACCTGCCTCTGATTGAGAACCATATCAGGCCAAACATAGAAATAGACAAACCAGACACACAACATAGAATGCCCACCCAGCTCACGTCCTGACCAACACTAAAACAAGGAAAACACATACGAATGATGGACAGAACGTGACACTTGAATTGAATTGAGAGAGAGAGTGATGTATATTATCTACCTCACTTGCTTCGGCAATGTTAACACGTTTCCCATGCCAATAAAGCCCTTGAATTGAATAGAGAGACACAGAGAGAGAGAGAGAGAGAGAGAGAGAGAGAGAGAGAGAGAGAGAGAGAGAGTGATGTATATTATCTACCTCACTTGCTTCGGCAATGTTAACACATGTTTCCCATGCCAATAAAGCCCTTGAATTGAATAGAGAGACACAGAGAGAGAGAGAGAGAGAGAGAGAGAGAGAGAGAGAGAGATGTATATTATCTACCTCACTTCCTTCGGCAATGTTAACACATGTTTCCCATGCCAATAAAGCCCCTTGAATTGAATAGAGAGAGCATCATTCGTATTGTGACAACTTTTTACCAGTTGTAGGTAGGCTGTTTAGATTGTCATAATGGAGAGCCCTATTTTACAACCCATTTTCCTTAAAACATATTAATATGCTTGAACTGATGCACATTAAGAAATAATGGAGACAAAGCACTGGAAAACGATGTTGGGCGCAGTACAGCGCATTACATAAATGTGCTTGGAGGTGGTTTAAACTGCATTGTAATGTTGACTACTTGAATAAAATGTTATCAAGCAGTGAGTTATGCATGCTCAGTTTGTGTCTCGGGTGCTGCTGGGAACTTGAAATGGAAGATATTGAACTCCTTTGAGTGGTTATTTTCATGCGTAAAAGTCCTCAACGAAACTGACATTAGGCTAAATGTGAAGAATTATGCGTTTGCCTCTGTTGGCCATCATATTGGCCGTGATATACGGTCAGATATACTACGGCTGTCAGCCAATCAGCATTCAGAGCTCAAACCACCCAGTGTATAATTAAGCAATAAGGCCTGAGGGGGTGTGGTATATGGCCAATAGACCACGGCTAAGGGCTGTTCTTATGAACAACACAACGCGGCGTGCTAGGATACAGCCCGTAGCCGTGGTATATTGGCCAATTATCACCATCCCCCGAGGTACCTTATTGTTATTATAAACTGGTTACCAACGTAATTAGAGCAGTAAAAATAATTACAATTATAAACTGGGTGGTACGAGCCCTGAATGCTGATTGGCTGACAGCCGTTCTATATCAGACCGTATACCACGGGTATTACAAAACATTTATTTTTACTGCTCTAATTACATTGGTAACCAGTTTATTATAACAACAAGGCACCTCAAAGGTTTGTGGTATATGGCCAATATATCACAGCTAAGAGCTGTGTCCAGGAATTCCATGTTGCGTCGTGCATAAAAACAACCCTTAGCCGTGGTATATTGGCCATAGGCCACACCTCCTCGGGTCTTATTACTTAATTATGAACCTGGTTCGAGCCCTGAATTCTGATTGGCTGAAAGCTGTGGTATATCAGACCATATAACTCAGGTATGACAAAACATAACTTTTTACTGTTGTAATTACGTTGGTAACCAGTTTATAATAGCAATGACACCCCTGGGGTTTGCATTATATTATGGCCAATATACCACAGCTAACGGCTGTATCCAGTCCGCATTGCGTCATGCTTTTAACTGACTTGCCTAGTTAAAAAAAAAAAGTAGTGAGCATTTTGCCTTTGCCAAGATAATCCATCCACCTGACAGGTATGGCATATCAAGAAGCTGATTAAACAGCGTCATCATTACGCAGGTGATAATAAGGGATAATAAAAGGTCACTCTTAAATGTGCAGTTTTGTTTTTTTACGACAGTAGAACGAGTCCTCAACGTTGCCAGATAGAGATAGTTTTCTTTTAGAATTATAGTTGTTACTCACTGTGACAACTAGACAAACACTAGTAGAGACTGGCCTTATGGTGTTATCTAAATAACTGGGTGAATAAACGTGGCTATATTTATCCTAATAAACCAAACACAATGCCACAGATTTCTCCATTTTGAGGGATGCTGACTGAAAGAATGTCCATCAGAGCTGTTGCCAGAGAATTGAATGTTCATTTCTCTACCATAAGCCGCCTCCAAAAACATTTGAGAGAATTTGGCAGTAAGTCCAACCGGCCTCACAACCGTAGACCACGTGTAACCACGCCAGCTCAGGATCTCTACATCTGGCTTCTTATCCTGCGGGATCGTCTGAGACCAGCCACCCAGACAACTGATGAAACTGGCAAGTATTTCTGTCTGTAATTAAGCCCTTTTCTGGAGAAAAACTCATTCTGATTGGCTGGGTCTGGCTCCCCAGTGGCTGGGCCTGAGTCCCAAGTGGGTGGGCCTGTGCCCTTCTAGGCCCACCCATGGCTGCACCCCTGCCCAGTCATGTGAAATCCATAGATTAGGGCCTTAATGCATGTATTTCAATTGGCTGATTTCCTAATATGAATTGTAACTCCATAAAATAGTTGAAATTGTTGCATGTTGCGTTTATATATATATATTTTTCGTTTATATTTTCTGCTGTTACATTTGTGTTGGTGTTTCGTTTTGTGTCTGATGCAAAGTCAGGGTGTTGTAACATATCATATGTGGCATCAGGAGCAAAGTAGCCTGTCATTTCATTTCCCCTGTGAGAACATGATTTAAACTCTGATTTACAACCCCAAAATACCACTGCACAATGTCTATTTGCGGCTCTTCCGGATGGAAACTACAAGTGTAATGGCTCTCGCTCAATGCAATGGTACTTACAAATGTAGATCCTTCAAACACCTACAAACAAGAAAACATTTTCCAATCAAAGGTGTTATCACGTGCTCCACTAAGGCAGTTATTTTTCTTATAACTTATCCTTGTGGTAAAAAAATGATGTGGGTAAAACAAAGCATGAATTAAAAGTATGAATTTCGGAGCATCGTAGCACCATTAGCTGCTCAAAGTACCCAGTTGCGGCCCAATGTTTGGTAGCAAACCAATCGATTTTGTCCCTACGTTATATCGGCATCGAACACGTCACCCTCCCTAGGAGAGGGGGTGACCTCGACAATTTATTATTAAAACGACAGGCTGCCTGGATCTTTAATTTAAAGACCCTTGCTCCCTTCGGTCTCAATGTAGACTTTGATCTGAAGCCATTCTTGTGATTATTGTGATTTTTCTATTCATTGTAAATGCTTATAGGCTTATGTAGCCACAATGTATCTAAGATCATATGCTATCCATTCATGTATTTTATATGTTTTGTTTATATGTGTAAATTAACCAAGGGCTCCCGAGTGGCGCAGAGGTCTAAGGCACTGCATCTCAGTGTTAGAGACGTTACTACACACACCCTGGTTTGAATCCAGGCGGTAGGTAGCCTAGTGGTTAGAGACAGGTAGCCTAGTGGTTAGAGTGTAGGGACGGTAGGTAGCCTAGTGGTTAGAGACAGGTAGCCTAGTGGTTAGAGTGTAGGGACAGTAGGTAGCCTAGTGGTTAGCGTGTAGGGACGGTAGGTGGCCTTGTGGTTATAGACAGGTAGCCTAGTGGTTAGAGTGTAGGGACGGTAGGTAGCCTAGTGGTTAGCGTGTAGGGACGGTAGATGGCCTAGTGGTTAGAGCGTTGGGCCAGTAACCGAAAGGTTGCCGGATTGAATCCCTGAACTGACAAGGTAAAAATCTGTCGTTCTGCCCCTGAACAAGGCAGCTGACCCACTGTTCCCCGGTAGGCTGTGATTGGGAGTCCCATAGGGCAGTGCACAACCGGCTGTGATTGGGTGGGAGTCCCATAGGGCAGTGCACAACCGGCTGTGATTGGGAGTCCCATAGTGCAGTGCACAACCGGCTGTGATTGGGAGTCCCATAGGGCAGTGCACAACCGGCTGTGATTGGGAGTCCCATAGTGCAGTGCACAACCGGCTGTGATTGGGAGTCCCATAGGGCAGTGCACAACCGGCTGTGATCGGGAGTCCCATAGTGCAGTGCACAACTGGCCCAGCGTCGTCCAGGTTTGCCCGGTGTAGACCACCATTGTAAATAAGAATTTGTTAAGTGACTTTCCTAGAAAGTTAACTAAATAAAGGTTAAATCAAAAAATCAAGCCAGACCCAGCCATGATTACAGACATGTATTTTGAAACAATATAAACTAGTGACCTGCAGTGTTGGTAATTATAAACTGGGTGGTTTGTGCACTGAATGCTGAAAGCTGTGGTACACCAGACCATATACCACAGGTTTGACAAAACATGTATTTGTACTGCTCTAATTACGTTGGTAACCAGTTTATAATAACAATAAGGTACCTTGGGGTTTGTGGTATATGGCCAATATACCATGGCTAAACGCTGTATCCAGGAACTCCGCGTTGCGTCGTGAAAGAACAGCCCTTAGCCGTGGTATATTGGCCATATACCACACCCATTCGTGCCTTATAGCTTAATTATACCCTGATGAAGACAGCTTGTCTGTTGAAACGTTGATTGTTAGGTTATTAAATTATTGCATCTGAGCTCCTGGACCTAGCGTTTACGGCTCTCTTATTTTTCAAGAACCATGGCATGACCATGGTCTGACTTTGCAACGCAGCCGAATCTCCTGCTAGCAGCCTACCAGAGGTTGCACCGTGTTCATTACAATGTAGGAAAAAAAACGCATCACTAGTTCAAACCGTTCAATAGTTAAAGGCGGTGCATGGTCATTCCGAAGGCGACATTGGCCCTGCAGCATTTATGGCGATACAGCATCTGCTAAAGTCAGGGTCATTCATACTTCCTTCGCTCTGGGGCAGCACAGAGCTGTTGAGCAGAGCTGCTGTCAAGGAAGTGAATTTGTGTTCATACAAGAACTCCCGCCCCCCACCTACCGTCAACCAATCATGTCAATGCAGAGCAAACGGAGCCTACCGCATTGTTATAACATTTGAGAGGCGCACAGAAATGCGGTAAGGAGCTCAATTTGGCCTATGCGTGCCTCTGGAGGTTCTGCAGTTGCGTCACACCTACCGACCACATGTTCGGTTCAAGCATAAATTGGCTCTTAAAGACTCTTCATGATCAATCTGACATTTGTAGTGGTCTTCCAGCATTTACAGCCATGCGGCCTCTGGAGAAGTCAGAGAAAACATTATTTTTGGCTTCCTGGAGCAGAGCAGAGCTGTTGTGAAGGAAGTTGTCAAGGAAGTGTATTTGTGTTTATACAGTACCTCCCGCCCCCACCTACCGTCAACCAATCATGTCAATGTCGAGCTATACGGAGACGCACAGCCATGCTGTACAGAACTTTGTATGCCTCCCGAAATTGCATCACACCCTCCATAGGAAGCCTCTGACCACATTGTCAAATCAAGCATAAATGGGCTTTTAGGCTATTCATAGTACTGGAGCAGCATCTTATCCATAGTACCTGAGCATCATCTTATCCATAGTACTGGAGCATCGTCTTATCCATAGTACCGGAGCTTCGTCTTATCCATAGTACTGGAGCATCGTCTTATCCATAGTTCTGGAGCTTCGTCTTATCCATAGTACCGGAGCTTCGTCTTATCCATAGTACTGGAGCTTCGCCTTATCCATAGTACCGGAGCATCAACTTATCCATAGTACCGGTGCATCAACTTATCCATAGTACCTGAGCATCATCTTATCCATAGTACTGGAGCATCGTCTTATCCATAGTTCTGGAGCTTCGTCTTATCCATAGTACCGGAGCTTCGTCTTATCCATAGTACTGGAGCTTCGCCTTATCCATAGTACCGGAGCATCAACTTATCCATAGTACCGGTGCATCATCTTATCCATAGTTCTGGAGCTTCGTCTTATCCATAGTACCGGAGCTTCGTCTTATCCATAGTACTGGAGCTTCGTCTTATCCATAGTACCGGAGCTTCGTCTTATCCATAGTACTGGAGCTTCGTCTTATCCATAGTACCGGAGCTTCGTCTTATCCATAGTACCGGAGCTTCGTCTTATCCATAGTACTGGAGCTTCGTCTTATCCATAGTACTGGAGCTTCGTCTTATCCATAGTACCGGAGCTTCGTCTTATCCATAGTACCGGAGCTTCGTCTTATCCTTTCTATTTCTAACTAGGGTTGATTGAACATAACAAAACTTTGGAGATGACACAATAGATGTCAAAGTGAAAGATACTGGTTTCTCCTATCCCTATCCATCTGTGGCGAAGTTTTGCATAAATGTTTATGACAAATCCAGCTCTGGAACCAGCCCTATCCTAGCCAGTTGGCTAATCTTTTGAATACAGTGTAGCAACAAGAGATAACATTAGGTAGCTAAGGTTAGCATGCTAGCTAGCTAGCTAGCTACATTGACCACTGTCAGTGCCCTCCTGTTACATCTACCCGTAACATAGTAAATGTAAGTCCGAGACACTCCAATTAGGACGATTTGTCACGATTCGTATGGTATGTATTAATCTGTGGATGTCCATCATTCATTTCGTATGACATGATACGAATTACAAATCTCATGACATGTTTACTTTGAATTGTAGTTGTTACAATATGTTAAGAATTGCAATTCATACATGTTAGAAATTTGCAAAATGTATGATATTAAAATAACTATTTAGGATGTAGCAGTTGTTATCTATAATGCTAATGCTGAAACAAAAGCTAGCTAAAGAGCCATTTTACTGGTTGAAGTTGAAGTGTTTTAAAAAAAATATATATAATTCAGTTGATTTGTGATGATGACACAAACATTTGATTATGCAGGACATTCATACAAGCCTTGAAATCCAATTATAATCCAAAAGTAGTGTGAAACGCACCCATTATCAACATGTAAATAGATGTTTTTGTTGTTGTTTCTGGCGTTCTATAAGAACTCCTCCTTGTTCTGCCACCAACATGCGCGCATCGCCATCGTGCGGCAATGTTTGCCAACACAGAAAATGGTCTATAAAGAGGGGTTCCTGCAGATGCAGGAATACCTACATGCAGGAAAGGCCCGAATCGCAGGCTGAAGTTGCACACTTCTCCCATCTCCATGCATTTTGTGGATAGGGCCAATACAATTTTGAGGTCACCTCGAGGCAAACAATACAACAACATCTTTAAATGTTGTACGTCTACACCCTACCTACACATTTGAAGACAGGTAGGGTGTAGACCTACAACATGTCTTTGTGTAAATCAAACGGTCGTATGGTTTCAGTTCGCAACTGCGGCGCCCAGCCAGGCATCTTTCCTCGGCAGGTGCCCTACAGACAGCCCAAGGTACACAGTGACAGACAGGACAATCGGCCAATCCCTAGCGTCCTTTTCCTCCGTATCCAGAGGACCCGCATCTGATTGGTTGCTAAGGGCGGGGTGCTGCCATCCCTACCCAGAGAGCTGTCACCCGACCAAGGCACGACTCCGGGAGGGAAGAGAGACGAGACGAATAGATGCAAACACGAGAATCAAACCACAAACAAAACAAGACCGATACACCGAGAAATGTACAAATAAACACCGGTTCAGACGCGCATAAGGTAGAGTGCATTTTTGGTGTCAATTCTAGCGATGGGGATGTTTTGTGGTTGGCTTGCCTATAACAATACGAGACAGCCATGTCTCCTATCTTGTCTCGATAACACACACTGACTGTGCCACTGTACTTGGTGGCTAGGTAACCAGCTAGCTAGCGGCAACGAAATTACACGGTTTTTCACCACGAATAGCTTATTTTATTATCACAATCGTGTAGTCAAAGAAACGCCGCCGTTGCGTTGCAGATCAACATGTCTGTAAACAATCTGATGCACCCTGTGGATATACCGTTTGCTCGGAGATAAAAGATTATGTGCATGAATAGGTGATGGGGTAGGCAGGGATGCTCAGCTTGACAGGCTTTTACTACGGGTCGTCGGTGTTTCAAAATGGTTGTGTCTAGGAATATAGCTAGTAGGGAATAAACACGTTTTTATTTTGGTGGTTCTATTAGGGTAATGTTATACTTAGTAATTCTACCTTATTTAAATCACTATTGTTTATTTAGGTATGTCTGTCTGTCTGTCTGTACCACGTATGAAACATCTTCCTCCAGAATATTGGAACATAAATAAACCCGGGCACTTCGAAAGGTTACAATTCTGATCCCGAAGTTCAGGTGCTCTCCCTCGCGGCCTCTTGCTCCGCCTGTGTAGTGAGTGAGTGTAGGCTACTTGTTCATTCCCCCGGGATGCATTGCGACCAGATATGTGTGTGTGTGTGTGTGTGTGTGTGTAATTAGCATGTTAATTATTGATAAGTCATCTTTCTGGAGCCTTGTTGTACAGTCAGTCTGGTTTGGTGTGTAGGCTACACGCTCCCGTTTGCTCCATATACTGTTGGCCTTGCTTTATTGTGTAATGCATTGCCGCCTGCAGTGTCAATTCAGGATAAAACATCCTATCTGATTTGACCTGCGACTATAGAACTACACACTGCTTATATGTTCTTTGTTGTTTACAGTAGGTTCGTCTAAACCTCAGTGTAAGTGTGTCAACATCATACTTTTTTGAAGTGTTGTGTCATTGTCGTGTTACAACCATCAGTGTCAAATTGGCAATGGGTCACTGCCACTGGGCTTGAACCAATGATTTCACTGCACCTATCCGGTTTATGTGACAAAACATTTATTTATTTATTTATTTATATATATGCACTAGATGACTGATAGGGGGCGCTGTGTTGAAGCCACCATGCCTCCATCTTGGTACTCCCCCACCGTTGTAAAATATATTTTGGAAGCTATAGAAATGCATTTATTAATGTCTACATTCGTTTTTGCCTCATTTATTTTTTATTACAGATTCCTTAATGCATACTTTTACCTTATATTATGGGAGCTAAACATAAACATTTTTTAAAAATAAGGTATACTTTATTAAGGGATACTTTGGGATTTTGGCAAACCTTTATCTACTTCCCCAGAGTCAGATGAAGTAGTGGATAGTAAAATGTTTTATATCTGTATCCAGTATGAAGGAAATTAGAGGTAGTTTCATGAGCCAACGCTAACTAGCAATACCGCAATGACTGGAAGTCTATGGGTATCTACTAGCATGCTACCGTAATGTTACTGTCTCCACTACAACAACAAAAATACTTAAATACATGTTAGCATTTAATTGATATACTGTAGAATTCCATTCATTCCAATGGAGAACTGCTCCTACTGGGGAGTACCAATATGGCTGACGGGTTGCTTCTAAATCATATTGTCCCTAACTCCTAACAGTAACCATAACCTTTGACCTAACCCCAAACCCTAAACCTAACACTAACCCTAATTCTTCCCCTAACCCTAATTCTAACCCTAGCCATAAACCTAACGACTAAACCTAAAAAAATCATTTTTCCTTGTTTTACTATCCTTGCGAGTACTTCTGGTTCCTATAAGAATAGTAAAACCAAACCACACACACACACACACACACACACACACACACACACACACACACACACACACACACACACACACACACACACACACACACACACACACACACACACACACACACACACACACACACACACACACACACACGCACGCACACACACACACACACACACAGCCTTTGTGATGCTTTCCTCCCCTCTCTCTCTCTTTGTCGCTGTTACACTGTGCTACCGGCTCTGGTAGATGGGCGATAGTAGGCCAGCCTACCCACGCACTCATTATGGTTGCTCGGTGATGTACAGTATATAAACATAATTCTGGTTGCTACACTCTTAGAAAAAAAGGTTCCTTATAGAACCAAAAAAGCTTCTATTGCTTGCTTCATATATGGAACCCCTAAAAGTTCTATATAGAACCCTAGAGGTTCTTCTTCAGTGAACCAAAATGGTTCCTTATAGAACCCTGCATGGTTCCATTTTTTAAATTATGGCTACTACTATTAAAATAGTAATATTTTGTGCTAAGACCATCATTTAATAAAACATGTAATAATGGATGAAATAACAAAAGAACACCAGTATAGTTTTTAGAATTTATTGTCATTGTATGCAAACATAGTTTGGAAATGTGCACTGGTGGCCAGAGAGGCATCTCTTTGTTAGAATGATGGCCCATGTCAACTCTGGCTGACTTATTTGCAGTACAGTAAAATACAATACAATACAATACACTACCATACAATACAATACAATACAATACACTACCATACAATACAATACAATACAATACAATACAATACAATACAATACAATACACTACCATACCATACCATTCAATTCAATTCAATACAATACAATACACTACCATACCATACCATTCAATTCAATTCAATACAATACAATACAATACAATACAATACAATACAATATAGTTTTTCCATTATTTATAGTGAACAACAAAAATCTGTGTTCTGCTCCGTTCAACTTCAGCATTTTTGGAAGTGTATAAAAACAAACGAAAAACTGAAATATCACATTTACATAAGTATTCAGACCCTTTAGTCAGTACTTTGTTGAAACACCTTTGCCAGTGATTACAGCCTTGATTCTTCTTGGGTATGACGCTACAACCTTGGCACACCTGTATTTGGGGAGTTTCTCCCATTATTCTCTGCAGATCCTCTGAAGCTCTGTCAGGTTGGATGGGGAGCGTTGCTGCACAGTTATTTCAGGTCTCTCTAGAGATGTTAGATCGGGTTCAAGTCCGGCTGGGCCACTCAAGGATATTTAGAGACTTGTCCCAAAGCTGCTCCTGCATTGTCTTGGCTGTGTGCTTAGATTTGTTGTCCTATCGCCCCAGTCTGAGGTCCTGAGCGCTCTGGAGCAGGTTTTCATCAAGGATCTCTCTGCTCCATGTACTTTGCTCCATTCATCTTTCCCTTGATCCTGACTAGTCTCACAGTCCCTGCCTCTGAAAAATATCCACACAGCATGATGCTGCCACCACCATGCTTCACCGTTGGGATGGTGCCAGGTTTCCTCCAGACAGGACGCTTGGTATTCAGGCCAAAGCGTTCAATATTGGTTTCATAAGACCAGAGAATCTTGTTTCTCATGGTCTGAGATTCCTTTAGGTGCCTTTTGTCAAACTCCAAGCGGGCTGTCATGAGTTTTTTACTTCCGTCTGGCCACTCTACAACAATGGCCTGATTGGTGGAGTTCTGCAGAGATGGTTGTCCTTCTGGAAGGTTCTCATTCCATTGAGGAATGATGGAGGCCACTTTGTTCTTGGGGACCTTCAATGCTTCAGACATTTTTTGGTACCCTTCCCTACAACTGTGCCTCTGTAAAATCCTGTCTCGGCGCACTATGGACAATTCCTTTGACCTCATGGCTTGGCTTTTGCTCTTGACGTGCACTGTCAACTGTGGGACCTTATATAGACAGGCGTGTGCCTTTCCAAATCATGTCCAATCAATTGAATTTACCACAGTTGTACTCCAATCAAGTGGCAGAAACATCTCAAAGATGATTAATGGAAACAGGATGCACCTGAGCTCAATTTTGAGTCTCATAGCAAAGGGTCTGAATACTTATATAAATAAGTTATTTCTGTTTTTTATTTATAATAAATTAGCAAAAACAATGTAAAAACTGTTTTGGCCCTGTCATTATAGGGTATTGTTTGTAGATTGATGAGGAAAATAAATAACTGTAAAGTAACAAAATGTGGGAAAATGGAAGGGGTCTGAATAGTTTCCGATTGCACTGTACATCGTTTATAATAAATAATGTATACCTCCTCTCAGTCAGCAACAGTCTTCTAATGACTTCATGAAACACAATCCCCTCAATTGACTACACACTGTAATACCGAAATAAAATAAACAATTAGGTCATTTCCAATGTCAGGCTGGATTTGTAGCACTATTTGGCATATCCCATAATAAAAAAGTATGTTTATTTGCTGGCTAGCTTGTAAAGTGGTGAATTAAAGTAGCCTATCTTTTTTATGTTTAGCCAACTAAGTTAGCTAGCTAGCTAGCTGGCTTACAAACGTGCTCTAAATTCGAATAACTTTTACAACTTTATTTATCTAGCCTATAATTTATCATATGACTTTGGCTTTATATATTTGAATTAAATAATCAACTTCGCTTACCTTAATACATTGAAAAATAACGTACTTATTGGTAGACTGCTTGCATGTCGGTTCTACCACTGACCTTTTGCGTCATCATGCTGGAATGGATTGGCAGTTTTATTAAATTATCCAAAAGGTTCTATATAGAACCCCCATTTAAAAAAATGTGTTTTAAAGGCTGTATGTTTTTATTAAACACATTATTGCCTCTTGCTAGCATTTAGTTTGCAACAGCGCAGGTTTGTATGATCCTTGTTGTTTGCCACTCAGACCTCTGCAACAATGTTGCAAAATATGAATTAGATCTTCCGCTTACCATAGAGAGCTAAAGGTGTCTGACGTCAGCTAGCCATTCTTCTTACCAGTTAGCCATTCTTCTTACCAGCTAGACATTATTCTTACCAGCTAGCCATTCTTCTTACCAGTTAGCCATTCTTCTTACCAGCTAGACATTATTCTTACCAGCTAGCCATTCTTCTTACCAGTTAGCCATTCTTCTTACCAGCTAGACATTATTCTTACCAGCTAGCCATTCTTCTTACCAGTTAGCCATTCTTCTTACCAGCTAGACATTATTCTTACCAGCTAGCCATTCTTCTTACCAGTTAGCCATTCTTCTTACCAGCTAGACATTATTCTTACCAGCTAGCCATTCTTCTTACCAGTTAGCCATTCTTCTTACCAGCTAGACATTATTCTTACCAGCTAGCCATTCCTCTTACCAGCTAGCCATTCCTCTTACCAGCTAGCCATTCTTCTTACCAGTTAGCCATTCTTCTTACCAGCTAGACATTATTCTTACCAGCTAGCCATTCTTCTTACCAGTTAGCCATTCTTCTTACCAGCTAGACATTATTCTTACCAGCTAGCCATTCTTCTTACCAGTTAGCCATTCTTCTTACCAGCTAGACATTATTCTTACCAGCTAGCCATTCTTCTTACCAGTTAGCCATTCTTCTTACCAGCTAGACATTATTCTTACCAGCTAGCCATTCTTCTTACCAGTTAGCCATTCTTCTTACCAGCTAGACATTATTCTTACCAGCTAGCCATTCTTCTTACCAGTTAGCCATTCTTCTTACCAGCTAGACATTATTCTTACCAGCTAGCCATTCCTCTTACCAGCTAGCCATTCCTCTTACCAGCTAGCCATTCTTCTTACCAGTTAGCCATTCTTCTTACCAGCTAGACATTATTCTTACCAGCTAGCCATTCTTCTTACCAGTTAGCTAGTGACGTCAGGAGTAACGAGGATGGAGCGGACGTAAACGTTCTTTTTAGAAGATCAAAAGCCCCTGGGCGGAACCGGGACTTAAAACACGCTGAAGAGCTGTGAGAGGGGCAGCAACTTGACCGAAATTACACGAAATGAGCGAAACCTAAAAAGCTTGACCTTGAACTTCTTCTTACCAGCTAGACATTATTCTTACCAGCTAGCCATTCTTCTTACCAGTTAGCCATTCTTCTTACCAGCTAGACATTATTCTTACCAGCTAGCCATTCCTCTTACCAGCTAGCCATTCCTCTTACCAGCTAGCCATTCTTCTTACCAGTTAGCCATTCTTCTTACCAGCTAGACATTATTCTTACCAGCTAGCCATTCCTCTTATCAGCTAGCCATTCCTCTTACCAGCTAGCCATTCTTCTTACCAGTTAGCCATTCTTCTTACCAGCTAGACATTCTTCTTACCGGGCCAAATCACGCAACATCATTCATATGGATATAAATGTGGAAAAGAACTGAAACAAATGAAAAGGAAATGTTAGCTGTCATCTCCAATCTACCTCATTCCCAAACTGTATTTATTTATCTTGCGCCTTTGCACCCCAGTATCTCTACTTGTACATTCATCTTCTGCATATTCTATCATTCCAGTGTTTAATTGCTATATTGTGAATTAACCCAGGAATCCTTAACCAGAGATGCGAATCCCTCCTAGTGGGCTCAGTCCAAGCCAGAGGAGGGAGATGGCCGAGAGCAGGGAAACACCGTTGATGCGAGCTCTCTTCCACGAGCCCGGTGACGAAGATACTTTCCCACCATGGCCTGTTTATTGCCTTACCTCTCTTATCTTACCTCATTTGCACATGCTGTATATATATTTTTCTACTGCATTATTGATTTTATGTTTGTTTATTCCATGTGTAACTCGGTGTTGTTGTCTGTGTCGAACTGCTGTGCTTTATCTTGGCCAGGTCGCAGTTGTAAATCAGAACTTGTTCTCAACTAGCCTACCTGGTTAAATAAAGGTGAAATAAAATAAATAAATAAAAAATTATGTGACTGGATTAGCTTTTGTTAGCTGTTGTTTTCTAAAATCCCTATTACACTCATGTGTAGGAATAGAACCCTCTAGTTTATTTGCCTTCAATGGGTATATATATATATATACACACACATATATATAACCTTTTTTTAGTAAATGGTTCTTTAATCTCGTCCAAACAACCAATAGGTTCTATATAGAACCTTCAATGGGTATATATATATATATATACACACACATATATATAACCTTTTTTTAGTAAATGGTTCTTTAATCTCGTCCAAACAACCAATAGGTTCTATATAGAACCTTCAATGGGTATATATATATATATATACATACACATATATATAACCTTTTTTTAGTAAATGGTTCTTTAATCTCGTCCAAACAACCAATAGGTTCTATATAGAACCTCAAAGAAGCATGCTTTGTAAGTGTATGTCATATTGATGCTGCTTACATACTGTGCTGTCTGCCTGTCTGCCTGTCTGCCTGTCTGCTGTCTGCCTGTCTGCTGTCTGCCTGTCTGCTGTCTGCCTGTCTGCTGTCTGCCTGTCTGCTGTCTGCTGTCTGCATTCGCCAGCCGTTGTGTGGCCATACTGCTGTCAGAGAGACTCAATCTTGTCCTAGTACACACTAATCAATAACACGATCACCCTATGCCTGTGTTAACATACGGAGTCTAATTCTGATCTTTTTCCATAATTATGGTCAAAAGAGCTGATCTGATTGGTCAAAAGTGGAAAAAAAAATATCACAATTGGGCTGCCTGTGTAAACGCAGCCTTTACAGCACCGTAGCAATACCCAATCAGCACATAACACAGTAGTGTAATGTACAGCAGCACATCATCTATTCACTTCAGCCTGCAGTAGGACTAGTTCTACAGACAGGCCATTCGGGTAAAAGCTATGATGTGGCCAAAGCCAGGTCAATATGCTGCTGTGTGGTTCAGTCGGTAAAAGCATGACGCTCGCCAACGCCAGGGTCATGGGATCGATTGTCGGGTGTTCATGGAAATCCCCAAAATATACCAGTCCGTTTTTAATGTTATGACGACAGATATTCTCTTCCTGGGGTCCGACACAAAAGACAAACAGTGTGTCTTTGTGCTGCCCACCTGCCCCATACTCATGAAAATAACTTAACCAATGCATCAAAACGTCCTATCTTAGTTCCTGTGTGCGTCAGCGTAGAAGGTACTCTGCTACATGGGCCATCGGTTCATCAGTTCCTAATGGTGATATGACGTGATGTCTGTTTTTAGCTGATGCTGTGCGAGCAGATCATCTGCTCTGATAATAGAAGGCGTTAGAAGGCTTTATGTAACTGTCAGGTCCCATCCATACTTCCTAAAACTATGTGGTCGTTATGGAGACGGTAGAATGGGAAGAACGGGTTATATTCTAAAATGGAACTTTGTTCTGTTCTTATTCAGTCTACACTGTTGATGTTCCATTTGAACAGCTGTAATCTGAACCATTACACACTAGCAGCAGCTGCCACTTCTCAATTCAATTCAATTCAATTCAAGGGCTTTATTGGCATGGGAAACATGTGTTAACATTGCCAAAGCAAGTGAGGTAGACAACATACAAAGTGAATATATAAAGTGAAAAACAACAAAAATTAACAGTAAACATTACACATACAGAAGTTTAAAAACAGTAAAGACATTACAAATGTCATATTATATATATATATACAATGTACAAATAGTTAAAGGACACAATTTCTGTCTCTCACTCTCCTTCTCTCTGTCTCTCTTTATCTCTAACACTCTCCTACCATTAATGCCAAGATAATGGAATTCATTGCCCTACCGGAGTTACACAGTAATAGCGTCACTGCTATTAGCTTCGCGACATACTATGGCACCCCGTTTGGGTCTTTGCGTGTCAAAAAAAAGATACAAACACCGGCCACGAACGACGTGCTTACAATACCGCTTTGGTAATAAAGCATGACTTGTTCGACCGCAACTTCTGGGGTAGCTAGCTTTAGCTTAGTACCTAGCTAGCACCAATACAACCAGCCTTTTCATTATTCTTAGCAATGATTTAGGGAATCCTTGTGACTAAGTGTTAGCTAGGTTGCCACTTGTTGTTTGCCTATTGAAATTGAACTTCAGTTCATGAAGATAAATAGCTAGCCAGCTACTTAACCCTGTTGCCCAAAGCTAACGTTATAAGCAGCCAGCTAGCTTCATCCGGCTAGTGAGGCTCGACCTGACTGAGTTATGTGTTGTGAAGCTAGCCACAATAAGGATTTGGCACAATAGTGAACTGTGTGGTTTTCCTTCAAAATAAAAGTACCTCTTTGAAAGCGATGCAGAAGGTTACAGTTGTTGGAATCATTACATTTTTAGACGAGATAATGTTGGAATGTGAAGGGGGTCAGTCTACTCGGTGACACCCACAAAATACAACTGTGAAGAGTTTATGTAAATATTAGCCTTGTAGCTCTTATCGCGGGACTGTGATTGTGTAAAATCACTTCCCCAGTCAGCCTATTGGGTTTATTGAAATTCATATTGCACTGTACAGCTTTACCTAAGGATTGGGGATCAATGACATGGGTTATCAAGTCTACTCAATACCCAATATATTTTTTCCTAACGTCCTCCTCCGAGTTATCAGACTCCGAAGCATCCACGCAGTATTCTTTTTCCTCGGGAATAGTGTTCAATACACAATTTAATTATTATGTGACGTGCAGTCATATTCAGGTCCTGATTGGTCAACAAGCTTATTTGACACAGAAAGACCCAAACGGCGTTCCATATAAATCCTGGTTGAGAATGAAACGACTGAACAAATTAACAACGAAACAGCACAGCAAGTAAGTGAAAGAAAAAGGTTTTGATTATGTTTTACTGAGACACTGTGGCCCCATCCGATGATACCCCCAGACAGGGCCAAACAGGCAGGATATAACCCCACTCACTTTGCCAAAGCACAGCCCCCACACCACTAGAGGGAAATCTTCAACCACCAACTTACCATCCTGAGACAAGGCTGAGTATAGCCCATAAAGATCTCTGCCACGGCACAACCAGAGGGGGGCGCCAACCCAGACAGGAAGATCACGTCTGTGACTCAACCCACTCAAGTGACGCAACCCTCCTAGGGACGGCATGGAAGAGCACCAGAAAGCCAGTGACTCAGCCCCTGTAATAGGGTTAGAGGCATAGAATCCCAGTGGAGAGAGGGGAACCGGCCAGGCAGAGACAGCAAGGGCGGGGACTGTAGTTACGCCTCTTGCACTGAGATGCAGTGCCTTAGACCGCTGCATCCATGTGTGTGTGTTAACGATTTAACTCTAATAGAATGCTTAAAAGGCTGACAAAATGTTAAATATCGGTTATCGGTATCTTTTTTTTAATGCATACTGTTCAGTCACTGCATTCCGATTTAGGTGCTTGTCAATGTCAAAATCTGCCATTTTCAACCCGTATAGGGGATGACAGGGCCTGTGAGTGGAAAGGGAAAGGGTCTGATGTTTATTTTATAGCAGCTCTCAGCCATCTGGGTTGGCAGCAATACACTCACTGACACTCTACTTCTCATTACTGCCTCATACAGACAGTTTTGTATTGTGATGCCTTACTTTACAGGAGGCTCGAGAGAGAGAGAGAGAGAGAGAGAGAGAGAGAGAGAGAGAGAGAGAGAGAGAGAGAGAGAGAGAGAGAGAGAGAGAGAGAGAGAGAGAGAGAGAGAGAGAGAGAGAGAGAGAGAGAGAGAGAGAGAGAGAGAGAGAGAGAGAGGGGGGCCTTGGCAACTGTAGATTGTGAAGATGCAGTCCTTCTTCATTGAAGTCAAACAAGAGTTAAATACTATTCCTATAGCGAAAAGCCAACAAGGCAGGGCTCCAGACTGATTTGGTCAAACAGTAAAGTACATTATCCCCATGATTCGTGTAATGAAAGTGTTTGCTCCGTCTCTGTTTCTCTGGGCCTTGCTGCTGTGAGACACTCTCTCGCTCCTTTCCAGTGGAAAAAAAATGCTTGGGGAGAATGAATAGTGTTCTGATTGAATTACATTTTAAAATCCAATTGCTGGGAAATCACTGCTATCCTGTTGTAACAGATGGAACTGGGATGTCCTCAGCTTTCTGTAGGTATAATGTTTTGTTCTCAACTCTCAATTATGAGCTCAATTGCAACTATTTAAAAAATATAACTGATATGGCTTTGAGATACAGAACGAGCGAAATGCTCATTGGCCATTGTGAGTCCATAGACCTCATTGGACGGTAGGCTTCAACTGCAACTTCTTTTTTTTCGGGACAATAAATGTGCTGTTAGATTAAAATAAACTAACTGCATAGACAAGCTCATAAAGTTATACATATAAGGTAGACGCTACCGAATGTCATTTCACAAGTGAATGTGAACGAGAGTCTCTCCAGCAGCATGTCTGCAGTCCGTGTCTGTGTGGAGGCCCGGGCCCGTTATCTAAAATGATATCTAAAATTATTCGTATTTTTAGTTCTTCCCGGCGTCAGACACATTTTGTGCTTTAGTTGTACTTCTGAACTCAGATGAGAATTCACCAACGGGGTAGTTTCTTTCCTCAGGTGCTTTTGTCGGTGTCGCCAGCCTATTTTTCTCTGGTAAAACGCAAGATGAACTTTAAAGCAAAATATTAGGACATGTAGCTGGCTACATCCTTTCTATGATAGGCCTAAACATAGTTTATTGCAAAAAAGACCTTGTTCATTTACTTGTGAGGCTGCCAGCCAAATATTTGTGATATTGTAGATTACATAGATGAGAAGAATGTGGGCGTGGCCAAATGCCAGGATGCAATTTTTCGTATTTATAATAAAATAATAATAATAATAATTATTGTATATCATTATTATTATTGTAGGCCTATTTATTCGAGATCCTTCTCATTTATTAGGTTTCCCAAGTGGCGCTGTGGTCTAAGGCACCGCATCTCACTGCTAGAGGTGTCACTACAGACCCTGGTTTGATTCCAGGCTGTATCACAACCGGCCGTGATTGGGAGTCCCATATGGCGGCGCACAATTGGCCTAGTGTCGTCCGGGCTAGGTTTTGGTCGGGGTAAGCTGTCATTTTAACAGACTTGCCTAGTTAAATAATGGTATGGATAAGAGCGTCTGCTAAATGACTTAAATGTAAATGTAAATGTAAATGTATATATATATAATAATCCAACCCAGTTGTTTAAATATGGAAAACGTGTTTTGTTTCATTCTGTTGACACATTTTCATTGGCTAAATTAAGTCCGGGCTCTGGCTGGGCCACTCAAGGACGTTCAGAGACTTGTCCCAAAGCCACTCCTGCGCTGTCTTGGCTGTGTGCTTAGGGTTGTTGTCCTATTGGAAGGTGAACCTTCGCCCCAGTCTGAGGTCCTGAGCACTCTGGAGCAGGTTTTCATCAACGATCTCTCTGTACTTTGATCCATTCATCTTTCCCTCGATCCTGTCTAGTCCCCCAGTCCCTGCTGCTGATAAAACATTTCCACAGTATGATGCTGCCACCACCATGCTTCACCGTAGGGATGGTGTCAGGTTTCCTCCAGACATGACGCTTGGCATTCAGGCCAAAGAGTTCAATCTTGGTTTCATCATACAAGAGAATCTTGTTTTTCATGGTGTGAGAGTCTTTAGGAGCCTTTTGGCAAACTCCAAGGAGGCTTTCATGTGCCTTTTACTAAGGAGTGACTTCCGTCTGACCACTCTACCATAAAGGTCTGATTGGTGGAGTGCTGCAGAGATGGTTGTCCTTCTGGAAGGTTCTCCCATCTCTACAGAGGAACTCTGGAGCTCTGTCAGAGTGACCATCGGGTTCTTGGTCACCTCCTTGATCAAGGGCCTTCTCCTCTGATTGCTAGGAAGAGTCTTGGTGGTTCCAAACTTCTTCCATTTAAGAATAATGGAGGCCACTGTGTTCTTGGGGACCTTCAATGCTGCAGAAATGTTTTGGTACCCTTCCTCAGATCTGTGCCTCGTCACAATCCTGTCTCAAGAGCTCTACTGACAATTCCTTCAACCTCATGGTTTTTGCTCTGATATGCCCTGTCAATTGTAGGACCTTATATAAACAGGTGTGTGCCTCTCCAAATCATGTAAAATCAATTTAATTTACCACAGTTAGACTCCAATCAAGTTGTAGAAACATCTCAAGGATGATCAATGGAAACAGGATGCACCTGAGCTTAATTTCGAGTCTCATAGCAAAAGGTCTGAATACTTGTGTAAATAAGGTATTTCTGTGGTTTAAAAAAAAAACATGTTTTATACATTTTGCTTTGTCATTATGGGGTATTGTGTGTAGATTGATGTGGATTGTAGAGTAAAGCTGTAACTTAAATGTGGAAGAAGTCTTTCCGAACGCACTGTGTGTTATTCCATAACTAAATGATGTATCTGTGTATGTGTGTTCACGCCAACTCAAAGTACACACACTCACCATGCACCACGCATACACATACTACACTTAACACTGTGTGTTATTACATAACTAAATGATGTATCTGTGTATGTGTGTTCACGCCAACTCAAAGTACACACACTCACTATGCACCACGCATACACATACTACACTTAACACTGTGTGTTATTACATAACTAAATGATGTATCTGTGTATGTGTGTTCACGCCAACTCAAAGTACACACACTCACCATGCACCACGCATACACATACTACACTTAACAAATTCAATGCAATCAGTAGTATAGTGTTGTTGATTTAAAAATCCTGAGTGAAAGCTTATCTCCAGTGAACAGCAGAGGGCAACGTTGCAGAGGCTAACCGGTCTAACTGGTCAAACTGGGCTAACTGGGCCAACTGAGCTCTGCTTGCAGAGGGGGAACAAAGACAGTCCCGCTGCAGTCAGTCAGCCATACCAGTCAGTCAGCCAAACCAGTCTGTCACCCATACCAGTCAGTCAGCCATACCAGTCAGTCAGCCCCATACCAGTCAGTCAGCCATACCAGGCAGTCAGCCCCATACCAGTCAGTCAGCCAAACCAGTCTGTCAGCCATACCAGTCAGTCAGCCATACCAGTCAGTCAGCCAAACCAGTCAGTCATCCATACCAGTCAGTCAGCCCCATACCAGTCAGTCAGCCATACCAGTCAGTCAGCCCCATACCAGTCAGTCAGCCAAACCAGTCAGTCAGCCAAACCAGTCTGTCAGCCATACCAGTCAGTCAGCCAAACCAGTCTGTCAGCCATACCAGTCTGTCAGCCATACCAGTCAGTCAGCCAAACCAGTCAGTCAGCCAAACCAGTCTGTCAGCCAAACCAGTCTGTCAGCCATACCAGTCAGTCATCCATACCAGTCTGTCAGCCATACCAGTCAGTCAGCCAAACCAGTCTGTCAGCCATACCAGTCAGTCATCCATACCAGTCTGTCAGCCATACCAGTCAGTCAGCCAAACCAGTCTGTCAGCCATACCAGTCAGTCATCCATACCCCTCTGTCAGCCATACCAGTCAGTCAGCCAAACCAGTCTGTCAGCCATACCAGTCAGTCATCCATACCAGTCTGTCAGCCATACCAGTCAGTCAGCCAAACCAGTCTGTCAGCCATACCAGTCAGTCATCCATACCCCTCTGTCAGCCATACCAGTCAGTCAGCCAAACCAGTCTGTCAGCCATACCAGTCAGTCATCCATACCAGTCTGTCAGCCATACCAGTCAGTCAGCCAAACCAGTCTGTCAGCCATACCAGTCAGTCATCCATACCAGTCTGTCAGCCATACCAGTCAGTCATCCATACCAGTCTGTCAGCCATACCAGTCAGTCAGCCAAACCAGTCTGTCAGCCATACCAGTCAGTCATCCATACCAGTCTGTCAGCCATACCAGTCAGTCAGCCAAACCAGTCTGTCAGCCATACCAGTCAGTCATCCATACCAGTCTGTCAGCCATACCAGTCAGTCAGCCAAACCAGTCTGTCAGCCAAACCAGTCTGTCAGCCATACCAGTCAGTCATCCATACCAGTCTGTCAGCCATACCAGTCAGTCAGCCATACCAGTCAGTCAGCCCCATACCAGTCAGTCAGCCATACCAGTCAGTCAGCCCCATACCAGTCAGTCAGCCAAACCAGTCTGTCAGCCATACCAGTCAGTCAGCCATACCAGTCAGTCAGCCAAACCAGTCAGTCATCCATACCAGTCAGTCAGCCCCATACCAGTCAGTCAGCCATACCAGTCAGTCAGCCCCATACCAGTCAGTCAGCCAAACCAGTCAGTCAGCCAAACCAGTCAGTCAGCCAAACCAGTCTGTCAGCCATACCAGTCAGTCAGCCAAACCAGTCTGTCAGCCATACCAGTCTGTCAGCCATACCAGTCAGTCAGCCAAACCAGTCAGTCAGCCAAACCAGTCTGTCAGCCAAACCAGTCTGTCAGCCATACCAGTCAGTCATCCATACCAGTCTGTCAGCCATACCAGTCAGTCAGCCAAACCAGTCTGTCAGCCATACCAGTCAGTCATCCATACCAGTCAGTCAGCCCCATACCAGTCAGTCAGCCATACCAGTCAGTCAGCCCCATACCAGTCAGTCAGCCAAACCAGTCTGTCAGCCATACCAGTCAGTCAGCCAAACCAGTCTGTCAGCCATACCAGTCAGTCATCCATACCAGTCTGTCAGCCATACCAGTCAGTCAGCCAAACCAGTCAGTCAGCCATACCAGTCAGTCAGCCATACCAGTCAGTCAGCCCCATACCAGTCAGTCAGCCATACCAGTCAGTCAGCCCCATACCAGTCAGTCAGCCAAACCAGTCTGTCAGCCATACCAGTCAGTCAGCCATACCAGTCAGTCAGCCAAACCAGTCAGTCATCCATACCAGTCAGTCAGCCCCATACCAGTCAGTCAGCCATACCAGTCAGTCAGCCCCATACCAGTCAGTCAGCCAAACCAGTCAGTCAGCCAAACCAGTCAGTCAGCCAAACCAGTCTGTCAGCCATACCAGTCAGTCAGCCAAACCAGTCTGTCAGCCATACCAGTCTGTCAGCCATACCAGTCAGTCAGCCAAACCAGTCAGTCAGCCAAACCAGTCTGTCAGCCAAACCAGTCTGTCAGCCATACCAGTCAGTCATCCATACCAGTCTGTCAGCCATACCAGTCAGTCAGCCAAACCAGTCTGTCAGCCAAACCAGTCAGTCAGCCCCATACCAGTCAGTCAGCCAAACCAGTCAGTCAGCCAAACCAGTCAGTCAGCCAAACCAGTCTGTCAGCCATACCAGTCAGTCAGCCAAACCAGTCTGTCAGCCATACCAGTCTGTCAGCCATACCAGTCAGTCAGCCAAACCAGTCAGTCAGCCATACCAGTCAGTCAGCCAAACCAGTCTGTCAGCCATACCAGTCAGTCAGCCAAACCAGTCTGTCAGCCATACCAGTCAGTCAGCCAAACCAGTCAGTCAGCCAAACCAGTCAGTCAGTCAGAATTAGACTATAATTATTTGTTCTATTTTTAGGGCTTAAAGTAATGAATGTAATCTTGCTTATTGACTATGTTTGGCATGTCCATGCTCAGCCATAATATAATGTACAGTAGGCCTCTATATCAGTGGGAATGCTATTGAATACATACAATTACTTAGAACAATGTGGACTGCAAATGAGTTCAAGTTAAGGTATTTAGCACAGATAGGTCTACATTTTGTTAGTTTGTTTCTGGAAGCCATTTAACGAACTAAAGTGGACTAACATTGGAATTGAAGTTGAGGTTCCAAGGTTATACATAAAAGACCGTAAATACACCATTTAAAGCAACCACATATAACGCCATGGATCACGTTCTGATTGGCCCAGTGAGGGGCCATGGATCACGTTCTGATTGGCCCTGTGAGGGGCCATGGATCACGTTCTGATTGGCCCTGTGAGGGGCCATGGATCACGTTCTGATTGGCCCAGTGAGGGGCCATGGATCACGTTCTGATTGGCCCAGTGAGGGGCCATGGATCACGTTCTGATTGGCCCAGTGAGGGGCCATGGATCACGTTCTGATTGGCCCAGTGAGGGGCCATGGATCACGTTCTGATTGGCCCAGTGAGGGTCCATGGATCACGTTCTGATTGGCCCAGTGAGGGGCCATGGATCACGTTCTGATTGACCAAGTGAGGGGCCATGGATCACGTTCTGATTGGCCCAGTGAGGGGCCATGGATCACGTTCTGATTGGCCCAGTGAGGGGCCATGGATTATGTTCTGATTGGCCCAGTGAGGGGCCATGGATTACGTTCTGATTGGCCCAGTGAGGGGCCATGGATCACGTTCTGATTGGCCCAGTGAGGGGCCATGGATCACGTTCTGATTGGCCCAGTGAGGGGCCATGGATCACGTTCTGATTGGCCCAGTGAGGGGCCATGGATCACGTTCTGATTGGCCCAGTGAGGGGCCATGGATCACGTTCTGATTGGCCCAGTGAGGGCCATGGATCACGTTCTGATTGGCCCAGTGAGGGCCATGGATCACGTTCTGATTGGCCCAGTGAGGGGCCATGGATCACGTTCTGATTGGCCCAGTGAGGGGCCATGGGATCACGTTCTGATTGGCCCAGTGAGGGGCCATGGATCACGTTCTGATTGGCCCAGTGAGGGGCCATGGATCACGTTCTGATTGGCCCAGTGAGGGGCCATGGATCACGTTCTGATTGGCCCAGTGAGGGGCCATGGATCACGTTCTGATTGGCCCAGTGAGGGGCCATGGGTCACGTTCTGATTGGCCCAGTGAGGGGCCATGGATCACGTTCTGATTGGCCCAGTGAGGGGCCATGGATCACGTTCTGATTGGCCCAGTGAGGGGCCATGGAGCACGTTCTGATTGGCCCAGTGAGGGGCCATGGATCACGTTCTGATTGGCCCAGTGAGGGGCCATGGGTCACGTTCTGATTGGCCCAGTGAGGGGCCATGGATCACGTTCTGATTGGCCCAGTGAGGGGCCATGGATCACGTTCTGATTGGCCCAGTGAGGGGCCATGGAGCACGTTCTGATTGGCCCAGTGAGGGGCCATGGATCACGTTCTGATTGACCCAGTGAGGGGTCATGGATCACGTTCTGATTGACCCAGTGAGGGGCCATGGATCACGTCCTGATTGGCCAGTGAGGGGCCATGGATCACGTTCTGATTGGCCCAGTGAGGGGCCATGGATCACGTTCTGATTGACCCAGTGAGGGGTCATGGATCACGTCCTGATTGGCCAGTGAGGAGCCATGGATCACGTTCTGATTGGCCCAGTGAGGGGCCATGGATTACGTTCTGATTGGCCCAGTGAGGGGCCATGGATCACGTTCTGATTGGCCCAGTGAGGGGCCATGGATCACGTTCTGATTGGCCCAGTGAGGGGCCATGGATCACGTTCTGATTGGCCAGTGAGGAGCCATGGATCACGTCCTGATTGGCCCAGTGAGGGGCCATGGATCACGTTCTGATTGGCCCAGTGAGGAGCCATGCCTCGACACAACTTGTTGATTCATTAAACACCCAGCCCTCTCGCGCCAACACCAGCAGATGCGCCAATAACGGTGAAAGTGAAAATAGCTGAAATAGTTCAGGCACACCCCTGAACCTATAGCACTACTGCATTGTGCACTGTGTTAGGTTAGTTAAACTAGAGGCCTAAAACTACATCCAACAAATGTTCAAATCAAATCAAATCAAATCAAATCAAAAAAAAAATTGTCACATACACATGGTTAGCAGATGTTAATGCGAGTGTAGCGAAATGCTTGTGCTTCTAGTTCCGACAATGCAGTGATAACCAACAAGTAATCTAACTAACAATTCCAAAACTACTGTCTTATACACAGTGTAAGGGGATAAGGAACATGTACATAAGGATATATGAATGAGTGATGGTACAGAGCAGCATACAGTAGATGGTATCGAGTACAGTATATACATATGAGATGAGTGTGTAGACAAAGTAAACAAAGTGGCATAGTTAAAGTGGCTAGTGATACATGTGTTACATAAGGATGCAGTCGATGTTGTAGAGTACAGTATATACATATGCATATGAGATGAATAATGTAGGGTAAGTAACATTATATAAGGTAGCATTGTTTAAAGTGGCTAGTGATATATTTACATCATTTCCCATCAATTCCCATTATTAAAATGGCTGGAGTTGGGTCAGTGTCAATGACAGTGTGTTGGCAGCAGCCACTCAATGTTAGTGGTGGCTATTTAACAGTCTGATGGCCTTGAGATAGAAGCTGTTTTTCAGTCTCTCGGTCCCAGCTTTGATGCACCTGTACTGACCTCGCCTTCTGGATGATAGCGGGGTGAACAGGCAGTGGTTCGGGTGGTTGATGTCCTTGATGATCTTTATGGCCTTCCTGTAACAACGGGTGGTGTAGGTGTCCTGGAGGGCAGGTAGTTTGCCCCCGGTGATGCGTTGTGCAGTCCTCACTACCCTCTGGAGAGCCTTACGGTTGAGGGCGGAGCAGTTGCCGTACCAGGCGGTGATACAGCCCGCCAGGATGCTCTCGATTGTGCATCTGTAGAAGTTTGTGAGTGCTTTTGGTGACAAGCCGAATTTCTTCAGCCTCCTGAGGTTGAATAGGCGCTGCTGCGCCTTCTTCACGACACTGTCAGTGTGAGTGGACCAATTCAGTTTGTCTGTGATGTGTATGCCGAGGAACTTAAAACTAGCTACCCTCTCCACTACTGTTCCATCGATGTGGATAGGGGGGTGTTCCCTCTGCTGTTTCCTGAAGTCCACAATCATCTCCTGTCCATCATGTCCTGTCCATCATGTCCTGTCCATAATGTCCTGTCCATAATGTCCTGTCCATAATGTCCTGTCCATAATATCCTGTCTATAATATCCTGTCCATAATGTCCTGTCCATAATGTCCTGTCCATAATGTCCTGTCCATAATGTCCTGTCCATAATATCCTGTCCATAATGTCCTGTCCATAATGTCCTGTCCATAATGTCCTGTCCATAATGTCCTGTCCATAATATCCTGTCCATAATGTCCTGTCCATAATGTCATGTCCATAATATCATGTCCATAATATCCAGAGAGATAGACAGAGATATAGACAGACAGAGATAACAGAGAGATAGAGGCAGACAGAGAGATATAGACAGACATGTGTTTCCCATGCAACTTCTGGTCAAACCACTCTGTCTCTTCTCTCACCACTTCCCATCTCTGTGTCTCTCACTTCTGGTCAAACCACTTAATAGTTTTTTCTTTATTTAATGAGAGTGCTTGTTTAATCTACACAGTAACATCAACAACCCTTTTCGTATTGCCATTGGCACTCTCACTCAGACAAAACAACAATAGACTACATGATGAAATTACATTAAAGATGGATTACTGCCTCCCTCTATCTGACAGGGACCGTACATTCTTAACTTCCACCCACATTCAAACACAACGACCCACCATGATTGGCTGTTTGGCGTTGGCATCGACCAATCAGCTACGAGATGAAACCTGAGGAACAGGAGCAGGAGTGTGTGTTATTTGCATGTGTAATTTGTCCTGAGGGGAGGGCCACGCCTCTCGCCTTCTTTGGCACCATGAAGTCTGCTTGTTCCTTGGACAGACAGAGAGAGCGAGACAGAGACAGAGAGAGAGACAGAGACAGAGAGCGAGACAGAGAGAGAGAGAGACAGACAGAGACAGAGAGCGAGACAGAGACAGAGAGAGAGAGAAACAGAAACAGAAACAGAGAGAGGGAGACAGGAGAGGGACAGAGAGAGACACAGAGAGAGACAGAGACACAGAGACAGACACAGAGAGAGACTCAGAGAGAGAGAGACACAGAGAGAGAGACAGAAACACAGAGAGAGAGAGAAACAGAGAGAGGGAGACAGGAGAGAGAGACAGAGAGGGACAGAGAGAGACACAGAGAGAGACAGAGACACAGAGACAGACACAGAGAGAGACTCAGAGAGAGAGACAGATACACAGAGAGAGAGAGAGACAGAAACACAGAGAGAGAGAGACTCAGAGAGAGACAGAAACAGAGAGAGAGAGGTGAACGGGTCACAACTCCTGCAGCTCTGTCGCACGCTGGGTATGTACATAGTCAGTGGTAGGCTTCGAGGGGACTCCTATGGTAGGTACACCTATAGCTCTGTTACATCCTGGGTATGTACATAGTCAGTGGTAGGCTTCGAGGGGACTCCTATGGTAGGTACACCTATAGCTCTGTTACATCCTGGGTATGTACATAGTCAATGGTAGGCTTCGAGGGGACTCCTATGGTAGGTACACCTATTGCTCTGTTACATCCTGGGTAAGTACATAGTCAATGGTAGGCTTCAAGGGGACTCCTATGGTAGGTACACCTATAGCTCATCTCTTGGCAGTAGTACTGTAGACTACTTTATCACTGACCTCAACCCAGAGTCTCTCAGAGCGTTCACAGTCAGCCCACTGACACCTCTATCAGACCACAGCAAAATCACAGTCCACTTAAACAGAGCAATACTCAATCATGAGGCATCAAAGCCAAAGGAACTGAGTAACATTAAGAAATGCTATAGATGGAAGGAATGCAGTTTGGAAACCTACCAAAAAACAATTAGGCAACAACAAATTCAATCCCTTAAACAATTTCCTGGGTAAAACGTTCCACTGTAATAGCGAAGGTGTAAACTTGGCAGTAGAAAATCTCAACAGTATATTTGACCTCTCAGCTTCCCTATCAAATCTAAAAATCTCAAATAGAAAATCGAAGAAAATGAACAGCAATGACAAATGGTTTGATGAAGAATGCAAAAATCTAAGAAAGAAATTGAGAAACCTGTCCAACCAAAAACATAGAGACCCGGAAATCCTGAGTCTACGCCTTCACTATGGTGAATCACTAAAACAATACAGAAATACACTATGGAAAAAGAAGGAACAGCACTTCAGAAATCAGCTCAATGCAATTGAAGAATCTATAGACTCTAACCACTTCTGGGAAAATTGGAAAACACCAACAAACAACAACACAAATAATTATCTATCCAAAATGGAGATGTCTGGGTAAACCACTTCTCCAATCTTTTTGGCTTTATAACAAAGCATATAGAGCAAAAATATATACATGATCAAATACAGATCTTAGAATCAACTATTAAAGACTACCAGAACCCACTGGATTCTCCAATTACATTGAATGAGTTACAGGACAAAATAGAAACCCTCCAACCCAAAAAGGCCTGTGGGGTTGATGGTATCCTCAATGAAATGATCAAATATACAGACAACAAATTCCAATTGGCTATACTAAAACTATTTAACATCATCCTTAGCTTTGGCATCTTCCCCAATATTTGGAACCAAGGACTGATCACCCCAATCCACAAAAGTGGAGACAAATTTGACCCCAATAACTACCGTGGAATATGCGTCAACAGTAACCTTGGGAAAATCCTCTGCATTATCATTATCATTTCCTCAATGAAAACAATGTACTGAGCAAATGTCAAATTGGCTTTTTACCAAATTACCGTAAAACAGATTCACCCTGTACACCCTAATCGACAACCAAACAAACCAAAACAAAGGCAAAGTCTTCTCATGCTTTGTTGATTTCAAAAAAGTCTTCGACTCAAATTGGCATGATGGTCTGCTATACAAACTGGTGGAAAGTGGTGTTGGGGGTAAAACATACAACATTATAAATCCATGTACACAAACAACAAGTGTGCGTTTAAAATTGGCAAAAAACACACACATTTCTTCACACAGCGTCGTGGGGTGAGACAGGGATACAGTTAAAGCCCCACCCTCTTCAACATATATATCAACGAATTGGCGCAGGCACTAGAAAAGTCTGCAGCACCCGGCCTCACCCTACTAGAATCCGAAGTCAAATGTCTGCTGTTTTCTGATGATCTGGTGCTTCTGTCACCAACCAAGGAGGGCCTACAGCAGCACCTAGATCTTCTGCACAGATTCTGTCAGACCTGGGCCCTGACAGTAAATCTCAGTAAGACCAAAATAATGGTGTTCCAAAAAAGGTCCAGTCACCAGGACCACAAATACAAATTCCATCTAGACACTGTTGCCCTAGAGCACACAAAAACTATACATACCTTGGCCTAAACATCAGCGCCACAGGTAACTTCCACAAAGCTGTGAATGATCTGAGAGACAAAGCAAGAAGGGCATTCTATGCCATCAAAAGGAACATAGATTTCAACATACCAATTAGGATTTGGCGAAAAATAGTTGAGTCAGTCATAGAACCCATTGCCCTTTATGGTTGTGAGCTCACCAACCAAGACTTCACAAAATGGGACAGACACCAAATTGAGACTCTGCACGCAGAATTCTGCAAAAATATCCTCTGTGTACAACGTAGAACACCAAATAATGCATGTAGAGGAGAATTAGGCCGATACCCACTAATTATCAAAATCCAGAAAAGAGCCGTTAAATTCTATAACCTCCTAAAAGGAAGCGATTCCCAAACCTTCCATAACAAAGCCATCACCTACGGAGAGATGAACCTGGAGAAGAGTCCCCTAAGCAAGCTGGTCCTGGGGCTCTGTTCACAAACACAAACACACCCTACAGAGCCCCAGGACAGCAGCACAATTAGACCCAACCAAATCATGAGAAAACAAAAAGAGAATTACTTGACACATTGGAAAGAATTAACAAAAGAACAGAGCAAACTAGAATGCTATTTGGCTCTACACAGAGAGTACATAGTGGCAGAATACCTGACCAATGTGACTGACCCAAACCTAAGGAAAGCTTTGACTATGTACAGACTCAGTGAGCATAGCCTTGCTATTGAGAAAGGCCGCCGTAGGCAGACATGGCTCTCAAGAGAAGACAGGCTATGTGCTCACTGCCCACAAAATGAGGTGGAAACTGAGCTGCACTTCCTAACCTCCTGCCCAATGTATGACCATATTAGAGAGACATATATCCCCCAGATTACACAGATCCACAAAGAATTCGAAAACAAATCCAATTTTGAAAAACTCCCATATCTACTGGATGAAATTCCACAGTGTGCCATCACAGCAGCAAGATTTGTGACCTGTTGCCACGAGAAAAGGGCAATCAGTGAAGAACAAACACCATTGTAAATACAACCCATATTTATGCTTATTTATTTTATCTTGTGTCCTTAACCATTTTTACATTGTTAAAACTCTGTATATATATATAATATGACATTTGTAATGTCTTTATTGTTTTGAAACTTCTGTATGTGTAATGTTTACTGTTAATTTTGATTGTTTATTTCACTTTATATATTCACTTTATATATTATCTACCTCACTTGCTTTGGTAATGTTAACACATGTTTCCCATGCCAATAAAGCCCTTGAATTGAGAATTGAGAGAGACTCAGAGAGAGACAGATACACAGAGAGAGAGAGATACACACAGTGAGAGAGAGAGAGACAGACAGACAGACAGAAACAGAGAGAGACTCAGAGAGAGACAGAAACAGAGAGAGAGAGAGACAGAGAGAGTTGAAGGTAGGTTGTTTAGTTTGAAATGAAGGTTAGTGTGGGTTAGTAGTTTTGTGTGTGTTAGTATGTGTGTGTGTGTGTGTGTGTGTGTGTGTGTGTGTGTGTGTGTGTGTGTGTGTGTGTGTGTGTGTGTGTGTGTGTGTGTGTGTGTGTGTGTGTGTGTGTGTGTGTGTGTGTGTGTGTGTGTGTGTGTGTGTGTGTGTGTGTCAGTAATGACAGTTGGCTTAATTCACAAAATGTTTTTGTCCCAATGAGTCACAACATTCCACTGTGGGGTCACAGCCTGACTGGCCACACACACACACACACACACACACACACACACACACACACACACACACACACACACACACACACACACACACACACACACACACACACACACACACACACACACACACACTTACAAGTGTTTTACATTAGTGCCAGCTGTCGGCTAGTCAGCCGGTTACAGACTCATTTTCAACCGGTTACATCTTCCACTTCATATTAACTAGGCTACTTTTCATTTAAAAGATTAAATTCCCTAGTCCGTCGAGTCTTCTCCCGCTCGGATGAACGATGTCCGTCTTCTAGGTGATCTGTGATAGCACAAAGTGAGCGGTGACAGGGAAACCCAGCAGAGAGGAAGAGGCGAAGGGAGAGGTTATACTCTGTCCAAAATAAGCTCCGTGTGTTTCTGTGGGCTATTATTATTAAGGGCGGAGACATGAGCATCTCATCATTATAAGATATACAGATCTTTGGTTGCAGTCGGATTTCTGGAGGAGGGAGAGAGCATGATGCTGGTGAATTTGCTATTTTCTCGTGTAATGTAAGTGGTAACGATGATTCTAAATCCACCACTCAGCCCGAATAATTGTTTTCTCACACATTAATTTATTTTCTTTTGCGTTTGTTTTTTGTTGGGGGGGGGGGCTGGACGCGGAGTCGTGGAGCATTGTAGGCTATCTACTGTGTGTTGATTGACGACTGAACGGCAAGTGTTGACTAGTTTATAGAAAGTGTCAAACTGACTGAATAAAGTCAATCTTCTATATGCCTTTACCATTCATAAAGCCTTTACCATTCATAAAGCCTTTACCATTCATAAAGCCTTTACCATTCATAAAGCCTTTACCATTCATAAAGCCTTTACCATTCATAAAGCCTTTACCATTCATAAAGCCTTTACCATTCATAAAGCCTTTACCATTCATAAAGCCTTTACCATTCATAAAGCCTTTACCATTCATAAAGCCTTTACCATTCATAAAGCCTTTACCATTCATAAAGCCTTTACCATTCATAAAGCCTTTACCATTCATAAAGCCTTTACCATTCATAAAGCCTTTACCATTCATAAAGCCTTTACCATTCATAAAGCAACGTGCTTATACGTTCAGGACAAGTCAACCAAAGGATTTCCTAGGTTTCCATTCCAGTGTTGCTGTACCACAGACATGATCGTTAGGACCCTCACGGAATCCAGGCATTAAAACGGAATTCAACAATATAAATACATGTATTGACCTTATTAGGGAATCAACTAAATGTATTAAACATGTATTAATTTGTCCAAGTTTATCATAAGACGTGAACAGAATGCATGAGTGATTTCATATTTCCTGCAACTTTCCGAAGAGGCAATAAGAATGCCCCTGTCTGTGTGTGTGCGCTGTGGGGATCTGCAACTTTCTTTAGCCGTTAGCGATGACGCTAATGAAAACAGTATTCTGGCAGATGGAAATACTGTCCCAAAAACGTTCTCAATTAAAATGTTAACTACAAAGTAGCAAGCACGTTGGAGATAATATACGACAATTACTTGACACAATTGATCATTATGAAACATCGAAGTAACCAGGCCTAGTCTTCATAGCAGATTTTGAAAAAGTAGTTTGAGTACAACTGGAATTTATATACAAATGCCTCGATCACTTTAATTTTTGTGAATCACTTACACAATGGATTAAAGTTATGTACAGCAACCCCAGATGTAAAATAGTAAATAATGGTAACTTCTCAGAAAGTATTGAGCTTTTAAGAGGAGTAAAACAAGGCTGTCCGTTGTCTCCATATCTATTTATTATGGCCATTGAAATACTAGCTATTAAAATTTGATCCAACAAGAACATCAAGGACTTAGAAATCCAGGTGATAAATACAAAAGTGTCAATGTGCCGATGACTCTAGTCCGCAGTCTGGGTCCCTGCACAGTCTCAATGTATGTTGATGACTCTAGTCCGCAGTCTGGGTCCCTGCACAGTCTCAATGTATGTTGATGACTCTAGTCCGCAGTCTGGGTCCCTGCACAGTCTCAATGTATGTTGATGACTCTAGTCCGCAGTCTGGGTCCCTGCACAGTCTCAATGTATGTTGATGACTCTAGTCCGCAGTCTGGGTCCCTGCACAGTCTCAATGTATGTTGATGACTCTAGTCCGCAGTCTGGGTCCCTGCACAGTCTCATTGAAGATCTTGATCACTTATCTAGCCTCTCTGTACTAAAACCGAATTATGACACGTGTACCATATTATGTATTGGATCGTTAGAAAACACAGTGTTTGGTGGTGAAGTAGACATACTTGGTTTTCACATCTCAAAAAATATAGTGTTTGGTGGTGAAGTAGACATACTTGGTTTTCACATCTCAAAAAATATAGTGTTTGGTGGTGAAGTAGACATACTTGGTTTTCACATCTCAAAAAATATAGTGTTTGGTGGTGAAGTAGACATACTTGGTATTCACATCTCAAAAAATTTAGTGTTTGGTGGTGAAGTAGACATACTTGGTATTCACATCTCAAAAAATATAGTGTTTGGTGGTGAAGTAGACATACTTGGTATTCACATCTCAAAAAATTTAGTGTTTGGTGGTGAAGTAGACATACTTGGTATTCACATCTCAAAAAATATAGTGTTTGGTGGTGAAGTAGACATACTTGGTATTCACATCTCAAAAAATATAGTGTTTGGTGGTGAAGTAGACATACTTGGTATTCACATCTCAAAAAATATAGTGTTTGGTGGTGAAGTAGACATACTTGGTATTCACATCTCAAAAAATATAGTGTTTGGTGGTGAAGTAGACATACTTGGTATTCACATCTCAAAAAATATACATTAACTTACCACAATTAATTTAAATTGAAAGTTAGCAAAAATATTTAAGATTTTGCAACCAAGGAGAGGTAAATACCTGTCTATTTATGGAAAAATCACATTGATTAACTCCACAGTTTACTTACTTACTAATGGCACAGCCTACTCCAGATGACTCGTTTTTTAAATGATATGAGGAAAACATATTTAATTTAATTTGGAAAGCTAAACCAGACAAAATTAAACGTGCCTATTTATATAATTAATATAAGTTTGGGGGGCTAAAATGATTAAATATTAAAGCTTTAAACCTCTCACTAAAAGCTTCACTCATACATAAGTTATACTTAAACCCCAAATGGTTCTCCAGTAGATCATTCACTTCTTATGGCTGCAATCTCGTTAACGGGAGCGATTTGACAACAGCCAGTCAAAGTGTAGGGCGTCATTTTCAAAACATCAAAAATGTCATAATTAACATTCATCAAACATACATGTGTCTCATACCATTTTAAAGCTATTCTCGTTGTTAATCCCACCAAAGTGTCCGATTTCAAATATGCTTTTCAGCAAAAGCACTACAAACGATTATGTTAGGTCTCCACCAAACCACAATAAGCACAGCTATTTTCCAGCGAAATATAGCATTCACAAAAAGCAGAAATAGAGATAAAATGAATCACTAACCTTGAATTATCTTCATTACATTTACATTTACATTTAAGTCATTTAGCAGACGCTCTTATCCAGAGCGACTTACAAATTGGTGCATTCACCTTATGACATCCATAGATCCCTGCAAAAGCCTGCCCAACCCGAAAAAAATAAAATATTTGCCTATCTGAACCGTGACCTTTCCAACAGGATACAGTGCCTTCCAGAACCTTAGTTCAAGCAAGACTGAATCGTTGTTGGATCAGAACCTACTCTGGTTTTCTATCAAGACTGGTTTTGGACGATATCAGTACGGGCATTAATTTCCAGAAGCTATGATGAACGGAACCTACCTCTGATGATCTGGGTTTTCTTCCTGGATCTGGACTTGATCTTAGTGAACCTTCCCTTGAAGTCGCTGGGCTCAAACATGTCCACAGAGAGACTGGCGATCCGGTCCAGTACTACAATCATCAGATGACACTCATAGGACTTCATGTTACACAATACATGCATGTTTTGTTTGATAAAGTTCATATTTATATCAAAGAATCTGAGTTTACATTGGCTTATTAGATTCACTAGTTCCAAAAACATCAAGTGATTTTGCATAGCCACATCGTTTCAACGGAAATAAATGTAGAGGATAATACAAGTTATACACATGGAATTATAGATATACTTCTACTTAATGCAACCGCTGTGTCAGATTTCAAAAAAAGTTTACGGAAAAAAGCAACCCATGCAAACATCTGAGACGACGCTCAGAACAGAAGCCAAATTAGCCGCCATGTTGGAGTCAACAGTAACCAGAAAATACTTGATAAATGTTTCCTTACCTTTGATGAACTTCATCAGAATGTAGTCCTAGGAATCCCAGGTCCACAATAAATGCTTGATTTGTTCGAAAATGTCCGTTATTTATGTCCAATTAGCTACTTTGATAAGCGCGTTTGGTAAACAATTCCAAAGTCACAAAGCGCATCCACTATAATGTGACGAAATGTCCAAATGTCAGTAGAAACATGTCAAACGATGTACTGAATCAATCAGACAAAGTTCTATTGACTGTTGACATCTAGTGGAAGGCGTAGGAAGTGAAAACTCATCCATAGCTCGCTGTAATTTCAATGAGAGCTTGGTTGAAAATCTGCCACCCCCAGAAAAAATACAAACAGGAAGTGGAATTTCTCAGTTTTTTTGCCTGCAATATGAGTTATGTTATACTCACAGACATAATTCAAACAGTTTTAGAAACTTCAGAGTGTTTTCTATCCAATACGAATAATAATATGCTTATATTAGCAACTGAGACTGAGGAGCTGGCCGTTTACAATGGGCACCTTTTCATCCAAGCTACTCAATACTGCCCCTGCATCCATAAAAAGTAAAGAAAGACTCGTCCTTTATTTAAAAATGGCCTTTTTGCCTTTATACAGATTACAACTTCTCATTTCCGACTAATTGAAAATGAAATTTTGTTTAAGGTTTCGCCCTTTCTTAAACAAGCCATACAAAGCTGCTTACAATTTCAGTTTTATCCTCCAGAAAAGATAGAACAAACATTACAACAAATGTTATGGTTAAAATCAAATATATTAATGAATTATAATTACTATAATATTGATTAATAAAAAATAATTATTCATGGAATAAAAAAAATGGTATTATATGTATTAATGATATTATGTGTAGAAACGGAGTAGTTATGTCACATATACAGTTGTCGTAAATATGTCGGCTCAATCCAAACTTACCAACCAACTGTTTGCTGTACCACAGAAATGGAGGAGGCAAGTGGAAAAGAGGGAAGGTAGAGAGAACTTGTTTGCCTGCCATATAGTAAAGATACAAATTGGCTGAAAGGAACTGGCATAAATAGAGTTTTTCAATTTAAATTATTATATACAATTCTTGCCACCAACAGAATGCTATATATATGGGGCACACAACGATCTCAGCTCCGTAGATTTAGTTGCGAAGAGACAGAATCAATAGATAATTTATTCTGGGATTGCCCAATGTAGCTTGTCTCTGGTCACAGGTTCAGGAATGGTTAAAAAATCACAACATACATTTAAAATTAACCTTACAAATAGCAGTGTTGGGCGATCTGGAAAGCCATAGTCAGTCAATAAATAATATAATAATTCTCGTAATAATACTCGTAGGAAGATTTTTCATCTTTAGCTCACAAAAAAAGCTGTAAAAAAACATTAAAAACAATATTTGTCCTCCGAAGGGGGTGTTAATAATGATTAAAAAATGTTTTAAAGTATATATATATATAAATAAATAAATATAATACAAAATAGCCTATGCTAACCTGGCAGAATAATATCATGGTTATTTTGATCAATCCAGTGGGTATTTGTTTTGCAAACTCTACCATCACATGTGCACTACGAAAACACGGCTAAACAACAGCTGCTTGCTAGGCACAAATTAATTGGTAACTACACCCGAAAATGTACATTTCTGAGATTTTTCCCAGACCTCAAAAGTCGCCCCCTGATGTGGTTTAATCATTGTTGTTGTCACGCCTTGGTCATAGTATTTTGTGTTTTCCTTAATTATTTGTTCAGGCCAGGGTGTGACATGGGTTTATTGTGTTGTCTTATTGGGGTTTTTGTAGGCATTGGGATTGTGGTTGATTAGGGGTGTGTCTAGTATAGGCTTGGCTGCCTGAGGCGGTTCTCAATCAGAGTCAGGTGATTTCTCATTGTCTCTGATTGGGAACCATATTTAGGTAGCCGGGGTTTCACTGTGTATTTCGTGGGTGATTGTTCCTGTCTCTGTGTAGTGTTCACCAGATAGGCTGTATTAGGTTTCACGTTCCGTTTGTTGTTTTTGTATATATTAAGTTATTTCATGTATCGTCGTTTCTTCATTAAAGAACATGAGTAACCACCACGCTGCATTTCGGTCCGACTCTCTTTCGACAAACGAAGAACGGCGTTACAGTTGTGGACTTAGAACATCCCATTTCTTAATTTTTGTATGAAAAAAGTGTGATTTTTTTAAAAAACTGAAATTAATGTGAAAAACATAAACGTGTAAAAACAAAACCTTTAATTTACTTTTCAAAAATAATGTGTGCCTTTTACTTAATTTTTCCGTCTTAATAAAATACATAATTTGAAGAACAAACATCGTAGCAAACATACTGCAAATTGAGAAATAATGTGACTTAACTCTATAAAAAGAAGAAGGAACTGTATTTTGATTCCAAGATCAATGATACAAAGAACGATGGGGAAAAACTTTGGAGTACTTTACCTGAAGTTATGGGCAGAAAGACTAATTCAACTCCATCTTTCATCCAATCAGATGGCTTTATTCGTCACAAAACTATTTGATGTTGCCAATTATCATTGGCAAAGTGGGCAATTTTAGGCAGGAAATGCCAACAACAAACAATGAGCCATCATGCATAAAAACAAAGCAAATAATTAAATAGAAACATTGTAAGTTAGAATTCTGTAAAGTTACTGTGGGAGAGGTGGCAACATGTATGTTATCGATCAATTATGACAAACCTCCTGGCATTGATAACTTAGATGGAAAGCTACTGAGGATGAGATGTGACTCTAAAGCCACTCCTATCTGTCTTATCTTTAGTCTGAGCCTAGAGGAAAGTGTTTATCCTCAGGCCTGGAGGGAAGCCAAAGTCATTTCCGCTCCCCAAGAGTGGTAAAGCTGCATTTACTGGTTCTAACAGCAGACCTATCAGCTTGCTGCCAGCTTTTAGTAAACTGTTGGAAAAAATGTTGACCAAATGTGTTTGACCAAATACAATGCTATTTCTCTGTAAACAAATTAACAACAGACTTTCAGCTTGCTTATAGAGAAGGGCACTCAACATGTACTGTACTGACACAAATGACTGATGATTGGTTGAAATAAATTCATTATAAGACAATTGCGGAAGCTATACTGTTACATTTCAGTCCAGCCTTTGATATTATTGACAATAACCTATTGTTGAGAAAATGTATGTGTTATGGCTTTTATTAAACCTCAGCCATATTGTGGATTCATAGCTATCGATCTAATAGAACTCAGAGGGTTTTCTTTAATGGAAACTTCTCTAATGTCAAACATGTAGTGTGGTGTACCACAGGGAAGCTCTCTAGGCCATGTATGCTGTTCAACGATGTACTCATCAGCAACCACAGCTAATGAAGTCACTGAAACACTTAACAGAGAGTTGCAGTCTGTTTTGAAATGGGTGGCCAGTAATAAACTGGTCCTGCACATCTCGAAAAACTAAGAGCATTCTTTTTGCAACAAATCATTCCCGAAATTCTAGACCTCAGCTTAATCTAGTAATGAATGAATGGTGTGGCTGTTAAACAAGTTGAGGAGACTAAATTACTTGGCGTCACCTTAGATTGTAAACTGTCAGGGTTAAAACATATAGATTCAATGGTTGTAAAGATGGGGAGAGGTCTGTTTGTAATAAAGAGATATTCTGATTTTCTGTCACCACACTCCACAAAGCAAGCTGCTTTTCACAACAGCTAATGGGGATCCTTAGACAATATCCCAAACAACTGACAGCACATTGAGTTCATACATTTTCAGTAATTCAAATTGTAAAGCCATGTCTTTCTACACAATACTACAACACATTTTTCCAATCTGGGGGGGGGGGTGAACTATAATGTATTAGACCCTTTGTCTGTGCATTTCAGATGGAATCAAAGCATTAGAATGTACTAGAATAAACCTTCGATAAACATGTAGAGAACCCAGGGGGGTGTCTGGCTGGCTACTTTTTATATGTGGCTGGCTATTCAATGTACTTGTGGAAAATACTGCACAAAAACACCGTTTTATTTGAACAAATCTGTACTCGGGTTATCATAGTGTTTATGTGTGTGTCTTTATCCTTATCTCGGGTCCTTAGGGTCCTAGCTAGAAGGGCCACTCTCAGAGGACTCGCTGCCATGACAACGGTGAGATAAACACCAGGAGGTCACCAAGGGCAGTAGCTATTGGCGAAAAATGGTACAGTTCAAGGTTAAGGAAATAAGTAAATTATGAGTTTGTTTCTTCTCTGTGGGTTTGACACCAAATTGCCACACTGTCAATCACTCAGTCTGTCTACTATAATTGTTTTCTGTGTTGTGGTATATCAGCTTTAATACTGCAGATAGATTGTGGCTCCCATCAATGCAATTGTCTGCATTATTTCCACTACCCCATATTTTTGGGGTAAATATATGTCAGAGCAGCATTGGACAAAGATACCATAGAATAGAATAGAGTACAGTATATACATAGGCAGTGTAGCCTAGTGGTTAGAGCGTTGGACTAGTAACCGGAAGGTTGCGAGTTCAAACCCCCGAGCTGACAAGGTACAAATCTGTCGTTCTGCCCCTGAACAGGCAGTTAACCCGCTGTTCCCAGGCCATCATTGAAAATAAGAATGTGTTCTTAACTGACTTGCCTGGTTAAATAAAGGTAAATAAAGGTAAAAATTATTAGAGTGGCTAGAATTGCATGTCCTTAAAGTGGCCAGTGATTCCTAATCTATGTCTATAGGCAGCAGCCTCCGATGTGCTGGAGATGGCTGTTGAACAGTCAGTGGTGTAGTATAGAATTACAATACAGTATATACATATGAAATGGGTGATGCAATATGTAAACCAGAGGTCGACCGATTATGATTTTTCAACGCCAATACCGATTATTGGATGACCCCCAAAAAAAGCCGATACCGATTAATCGGCCGATTAATGGATTTTTTTTATTTTTATAATGTCAATTACAACAATACTGAATGAACACTTATTTTAACTTAATATAATACATCAATAAAATCAATTTAGCCTCAAATAAATAATGAAACATGTTCAATTTCGGTTTAAATAATGCAACAACAAAGTGTTGGAGAAGAAAGTTAAAGTAAAAGTGCAATATTTGCCATGTAGGAAAGCTAACGTTTAAGTTCCTTGCTCAGGACATGAGAACATATGAAAGCTGGTGGTTCCTTTTAACATGATTCTTCAATATTCCCAGGTAAGAAGGTAAGAAGTTTCAGGTTGTAGTTATTATAGGAATTATAGGATAATTTCTCTCTATACGGTTTGTATTTCATATACCTTTGACTATTGGATGTTCTTATAGGCACTTTAGTATAGCCAGTGTAACAGTATAGCTTCCGTCCCTCTCCTCGCTCCTACCTGGGCTCGAACCAGGAACACATCGACAACAGCCACCCTCGAAGCAGCGTTACCCATTGCTCCACAAAAGCCGCGGCCCTTGCAGAGCAAGGGAAACAACCACTCCAAGTCTCAGAGCGAGTGACATTTGAAACTCAATTAGCGTGCACCCCGCTAACTAGCTAGCCATTTCACATCGGTTACACCAGCCTAATATCGGGAGTTGATAGGCTTGAAGTCATAAACAGCTCAATGCTTGAAGCACAGCGACGAGCTGCTGGCAAAGCGCCAAAAAGTGCTGTTTGAATGAATGCTTACGAGCCTGCTGGTGCCTACCATCACTCAGTCAGACTGCTCTATCAATTTCATAGACTTAGTTATAACATAAAAACACACTGAAATACGAGCCGTAGGTCATTAATATGGTCGAATCCGGAAACTATCACTCTAACCAGTAGGCTACCTGTCTCTAACCACTAGGATACCTGCCTCTAACCACTATGCTACCTGCCTCTAACCACTATGCTACCTGTCTCTAACCACTAGGCTACCTGCCTCTAACCAGTAGGCTACCTGTCTCTAACCAGTAGGCTACCTGTCTCTAACCACTAGGCTACCTGCTCTAACCACTAGGCTACCTGTCTCTAACCAGTAGGCTACCTGTCTCTAACCACTAGGCTACCTGTCTCTAACCACTAGGCTACCTGTCTCTAACCACTAGGCTACCTGCCTCTAACCACTATGCTACCTGCCTCTAACCACTAGGCTACCTGC
>NC_060192.1:36038279-36068279 GCF_021184085.1 Oncorhynchus gorbuscha | reverse complement strand
CTTTGCCTGTCCCCATAGGAGAACCCTTTGAAGAACCTATTTTGGTTCCAGGTAGAACCCTTTCGGGTTCCATGTAGAACCCTTTGTAAGGGTTTTACCTGGAACCTTAAATGGTTCTATCTGAAACCAAAAAGCGTTCTCCTATGGGGACAACCGATTAACCCTTTTGGAACCCATTTTTCGAAGAGTGTACGAGGTCTCCTCCAGAATAATTGTTCGTTGTTCTAGAATGAACCTGTAGATTGTGTCTGGACAACGTCTCAGGCTGTGTCTGTCTCTTATATTCTCTCTCCTTCTGACTTATGAGTAATGAGCTATTCCTTCCTTTGTTGTGGTTTTGTAAACCCTTTGATATGTGAGATAGGCTTCCAGACAAGTGGACAGCACTTAAATAAGCCAACTAACACCTTGTTTAGCTGTAACACATTTGGACTGGATGCTATACCTAGTACCTAGCACCTATAGACTAGACGCTATACCTAGTACCTAGTACCTATAGACTAGACGCTATACCTAGCACCTATAGACTAGACGCTATACCTAGTACCTAGCACCTATAGACTAGACGCTATACCTAGTACCTAGTACCTATAGACTAGACGCTATACCTAGTACCTAGTACCTATAGACTAGACGCTATACCTAGCACCTATAGACTAGACGCTATACCTAGTACCTAGCACCTATAGACTAGACGCTATACCTAGTACCTATAGACTAGACGCTATACCTAGTACCTATAGACTAGACGCTATACCTAGCACCTATAGACTAGACGCTATACCTAGTACCTAGTACCTATAGACTAGACGCTATACCTAGTACCTAGTACCTATAGACTAGATGCTATACCTAGCACCTATAGACTAGACACTATACCTAGTACCTAGTACCTATAGACTAGATGCTATACCTAGTACCTAGTACCTATAGACTAGACGCTATACCTAGCACCTATAGACTAGACGCTATACCTAGTACCTAGCACCTATAGACTAGACGCTATACCTGGTACCTAGTACCTATAGACTAGATGCTATACCTAGTACCTATAGACTAGATGATATACCTAGTACCTAGTACCTATAGACTAGATGCTATACCTAGTACCTATAGACTAGATGCTATACCTAGTACCTATAGCCTAGATGCTATACCTAGTACCTAGTACCTATAGACTAGATGCTATACCTAGTACTTATAGACTAGACGATATACCTAGTACCTAGTACCTATAGACTAGACGTTGTACCTAGTACCTAGTACCTATAGACTAGACCCTATACCTAGTACCTAGTACCTATAGACTAGATGCTATACCTAGTACCTATAGACTAGACGATATACCTAGTACCTAGTACCTATAGACTAGACCCTATACCTAGTACTTATAGACTAGACGTTGTACCTAGTACCTATAGACTAGACCCTATACCTAGTACCTATAGACTAGACGTTGTACCTAGTACCTATAGACTAGACCCTATACCTAGTACCTATAGACTAGACATTGTACCTAGTACCTATAGACTAGACCCTATACCTAGTACCTAGTACCTATAGACTAGACCCTATACCTAGTACTTATAGACTAGACGATATACCTAGTACCTATAGACTAGACCCTATACCTAGTACTTATAGACTAGACGTTGTACCTAGTACCTAGTACCTATAGACTAGACCCTATACCTAGTACCTATAGACTAGACCCTATACCTAGTACCTATAGACTAGATGATATACCTAGTACCTAGTACCTATAGACTAGACCCTATACCTAGTACTTATAGACTAGACGTTGTACCTAGTACCTAGTACCTATAGACTAGACGTTGTACCTAGTACCTAGTACCTATAGACTAGACCCTATACCTAGTACCTAGTACCTATAGACTAGATGCTATACCTAGTACCTATAGACTAGACGATATACCTAGTACCTAGTACCTAGTACCTATAGACTAGACCCTATACCTAGTACTTATAGACTAGACGTTGTACCTAGTACCTATAGACTAGACCCTATACCTAGTACCTATAGACTAGACGTTGTACCTAGTACCTATAGACTAGACCCTATACCTAGTACCTATAGACTAGACGTTGTACCTAGTACCTATAGACTAGACCCTATACCTAGTACCTAGTACCTATAGACTAGACCCTATACCTAGTACTTATAGACTAGACATTGTACCTAGTACCTATAGACTAGACCCTATACCTAGTACCTAGTACCTATAGACTAGACCCTATACCTAGTACCTAGTACCTATAGACTAGACCCTATACCTAGTACCTATAGACTAGACCCTATACCTAGTACCTATAGACTAGACCCTATACCTAGTACCTATAGACTAGACCCTATACCTAGTACCTATAGACTAGACCCTATACCTAGTACCTATAGACTAGACCCTATACCTAGTACTTATAGACTAGACCCTATACCTAGTACCTATAGACTAGACCCTATACCTAGTACTTATAGACTAGACCCTATACCTAGTACTTATAGACTAGACCCTATACCTAGTACCTATAGACTAGACCCTATACCTAGTACCTATAGACTAGACCCTATACCTAGTACTTATAGACTAGACCCTATACCTAGTACCTATAGACTAGACCCTATACCTAGTACCTATAGACTAGACCCTATACCTAGTACCTATAGACTAGACCCTATACCTAGTACCTATAGACTAGACCCTATACCTAGTACTTATAGACTAGACCCTATACCTAGTACCTATAGACTAGACCCTATACCTAGTACCTATAGACTAGACCCTATACCTAGTACCTATAGACTAGACCCTATACCTAGTACCTATAGACTAGACCCTATACCTAGTACCTATAGACTAGACCCTATACCTAGTACCTATAGACTAGACCCTATACCTAGTACCTATAGACTAGACCCTATACCTAGTACCTATAGACTAGACTCTATACCTAGTACCTATAGACTAGACCCTATACCTAGTACCTATAGACTAGACCCTATACCTAGTACCTATAGACTAGACCCTATACCTAGTACCTATAGACTAGACCCTATACCTAGTACCTATAGACTAGACCCTATACCTAGTACTTATAGACTAGACCCTATACCTAGTACTTATAGACTAGACCCTATACCTAGTACCTATAGACTAGACCCTATACCTAGTACCTATAGACTAGACCCTATACCTAGTACCTATAGACTAGACCCTATACCTAGCACCTATAGACTAGACCCTATACCTAGCACCTAGTACTTATAGACTAGACGCTATACCTAGTACCTAGTACCTATAGACTAGATGCTATACCTAGCACCTATAGACTAGACACTATACCTAGTACCTAGTACCTATAGACTAGATGCTATACCTAGTACCTAGTACCTATAGACTAGACGCTATACCTAGCACCTATAGACTAGACGCTATACCTAGTACCTAGCACCTATAGACTAGACGCTATACCTGGTACCTAGTACCTATAGACTAGATGCTATACCTAGTACCTATAGACTAGATGATATACCTAGTACCTAGTACCTATAGACTAGATGCTATACCTAGTACTTATAGACTAGACGATATACCTAGTACCTAGTACCTATAGACTAGACGTTGTACCTAGTACCTAGTACCTATAGACTAGACCCTATACCTAGTACCTAGTACCTATAGACTAGATGCTATACCTAGTACCTATAGACTAGACGATATACCTAGTACCTAGTACCTAGTACCTATAGACTAGACCCTATACCTAGTACTTATAGACTAGACGTTGTACCTAGTACCTATAGACTAGACCCTATACCTAGTACCTATAGACTAGACGTTGTACCTAGTACCTATAGACTAGACCCTATACCTAGTACCTATAGACTAGACATTGTACCTAGTACCTATAGACTAGACCCTATACCTAGTACCTAGTACCTATAGACTAGACCCTATACCTAGTACTTATAGACTAGACGATATACCTAGTACCTATAGACTAGACCCTATACCTAGGACTTATAGACTAGACGTTGTACCTAGTACCTAGTACCTATAGACTAGACCCTATACCTAGTACCTATAGACTAGACCCTATACCTAGTACCTATAGACTAGATGATATACCTAGTACCTAGTACCTATAGACTAGACCCTATACCTAGTACTTATAGACTAGACGTTGTACCTAGTACCTAGTACCTATAGACTAGACGTTGTACCTAGTACCTAGTACCTATAGACTAGACCCTATACCTAGTACCTAGTACCTATAGACTAGATGCTATACCTAGTACCTATAGACTAGACGATATACCTAGTACCTAGTACCTAGTACCTATAGACTAGACCCTATACCTAGTACTTATAGACTAGACGTTGTACCTAGTACCTATAGACTAGACCCTATACCTAGTACCTATAGACTAGACGTTGTACCTAGTACCTATAGACTAGACCCTATACCTAGTACCTATAGACTAGACGTTGTACCTAGTACCTATAGACTAGACCCTATACCTAGTACCTAGTACCTATAGACTAGACCCTATACCTAGTACTTATAGACTAGACATTGTACCTAGTACCTATAGACTAGACCCTATACCTAGTACCTAGTACCTATAGACTAGACCCTATACCTAGTACCTAGTACCTATAGACTAGACCCTATACCTAGTACCTATAGACTAGACCCTATACCTAGTACCTATAGACTAGACCCTATACCTAGTACTTATAGACTAGACCCTATACCTAGTACTTATAGACTAGACCCTATACCTAGTACCTATAGACTAGACCCTATACCTAGTACTTATAGACTAGACCCTATACCTAGTACCTATAGACTAGACCCTATACCTAGTACCTATAGACTAGACCCTATACCTAGTACTTATAGACTAGACCCTATACCTAGTACCTATAGACTAGACCCTATACCTAGTACCTATAGACTAGACCCTATACCTAGTACCTATAGACTAGACCCTATACCTAGTACCTATAGACTAGACCCTATACCTAGTACTTATAGACTAGACCCTATACCTAGTACCTATAGACTAGACCCTATACCTAGTACCTATAGACTAGACCCTATACCTAGTACCTATAGACTAGACCCTATACCTAGTACCTATAGACTAGACCCTATACCTAGTACCTATAGACTAGACCCTATACCTAGTACCTATAGACTAGACCCTATACCTAGTACCTATAGACTAGACCCTATACCTAGTACCTATAGACTAGACCCTATACCTAGTACCTATAGACTAGACCCTATACCTAGTACCTATAGACTAGACTCTATACCTAGTACCTATAGACTAGACCCTATACCTAGTACCTATAGACTAGACCCTATACCTAGTACCTATAGACTAGACCCTATACCTAGTACCTATAGACTAGACCCTATACCTAGTACCTATAGACTAGACCCTATACCTAGTACTTATAGACTAGACCCTATACCTAGTACTTATAGACTAGACCCTATACCTAGTACCTATAGACTAGACCCTATACCTAGTACCTATAGACTAGACCCTATACCTAGTACCTATAGACTAGACCCTATACCTAGCACCTATAGACTAGACCCTATACCTAGCACCTAGTACTTATAGACTAGACGTTGTACCTCACCTAGATGAAGTAAGGAGCAGTTTTCCTGATTGATAGGATCTGATCTGGATCTGATCCGGATCTGATCTGGATCTGATCTGCATCTGAGTAGTCTATAGGTCTGTCTTGAACAACATATGTCATGTCATTGAGACTAACCTGGATGAACGAAGGTGTTAAACGAACAAAGTGAATGCATCTTATTCAGAAAGGCTATTTACCCAAAAGACACAACAGCTAAACAAGATGACAGTAACTGACCGAGTATTTGTTGTCTTAGGTCATCTTACAGTGTGTCTTTAACCGTGTGTTGTCTCAACAATTCTACAGAGTATTTCCCCAACACCTGGTGGTGTGTAACCTGTTTGTCAAACCCGTTTATAATCCAGCAGTTGTAGACATGTGACATCGTCCTCGGAGGATGAGTAAGATGAGGCAATGGCTTCTGTGACGTAGGTTGTATATAGTGACAATGTTGAGGAAATGACTGTTTGTATGAGGCGAGTTTTGGTCAAGTAGAGGGGAAGACAGTCTTTATTAGCGCAATTCAGCTTATTTACATAGTAAGTGAAATGCCTGTTCAAAATAAACAAGGTAGAGATGAAGCTACATATAGAAAGGGGTATGATGAGGGATGAATCAGGAAGGAGAGAGGAGAACCTAAAGGGGTATGATGAGAGATGAATCAGGAAGGAGAGAGGAGAACCTAAAGGGGTATGATGAGAGATGAGTCAGGAAGGAGAGAGGAGAACCTAAAGGGGTATGATGAGAGATGAGTCAGGAAGGAGAGAGGAGAACCTAAAGGGGTATGATGAGAGATGAGTCAGGAAGGAGAGAGGAGAACCTAAAGGGGTATGATGAGAGATGAGTCAGGAAGGAGAGAGGAGAACCTAAAGGGGTATGATGAGAGATGAATCAGGAAGGAGAGAGGAGAACCTAAAGGGGTATGATGAGAGATGAATCAGGAAGGAGAGAGGAGAACCTAAAGGGGTATGATGAGAGATGAATCAGGAAGGAGAGAGGAGAACCTAAAGGGGTATGATGAGAGATGAATCAGGAAGGAGAGAGGAGAACCTAAAGGGGTAGGATGAGAGATGAATCAGGAAGGAGAGAGGAGAACCTAAAGGGGTCGGATGAGAGATGAATCAGGAAGGAGAGAGAGGAGAACCTAAAGGGGTATGATGAGAGATGAATCAGGAAGGAGAGAGGAGAACCTAAAGGGGTATGATGAGAGATGAATCAGGAAGGAGAGAGGAGAACCTAAAGGGGTATGATGAGAGATGAATCAGGAAGGAGAGAGGAGAACCTAAAGGGGTATGATGAGAGATGAATCAGGAAGGAGAGAGGAGAACCTAAAGGGGTATGATGAGAGATGAATCAGGAAGGAGAGAGGAGAACCTAAAGGGGTATGATGAGAGATGAATCAGGAAGGAGAGAGAGGAGAACCTAAAGGGGTATGATGAGAGATGAATCAGGAAGGAGAGAGGAGAACCTAAAGGGGTATGATGAGAGATGAATCAGGAAGGAGAGAGGAGAACCTAAAGGGGTATGATGAGAGATGAATCAGGAAGGAGAGAGGAGAACCTAAAGGGGTAGAACCTAAAGGGGTATGATGAGAGATGAATCAGGAAGGAGAGAGAGGAGAACCTAAAGGGGTATGATGAGAGATGAATCAGGAAGGAGAGAGGAGAACCTAAAGGGGTATGATGAGAGATGAATCAGGAAGGAGAGAGAGGAGAACCTAAAGGGGTATGATGAGAGATGAATCAGGAAGGAGAGAGGAGAACCTAAAGGAGTCGGATGAGAGATGAATCAGGAAGGAGAGAGGAGAACCTAAAGGGGTATGATGAGAGATGAATCAGGAAGGAGAGAGGAGAACCTAAAGGGGTATGATGAGAGATGAATCAGGAAGGAGAGAGGAGAACCTAAAGGGGTAGGATGAGAGATGAATCAGGAAGGAGAGAGGAGAACATAAAGGGGTAGGATGAGAGAGCAAGCAGGAAGGAGAGAGGAGAAAGCTATAAGCTGAATTCTAAACTAAAGTGAGGATGAGTAATTCTCCTGCATAAACATGCCTTCATTCTAAAAAGCCCCTGATCTGAGTGTGTATTTGTGTGTATGTGTGTTTGTCTCCAGTGAAATGACAGAGCATTAAGGTTTGGAGACTGACTGTTGGAATAAAAACACCACAAAGGCCTGTGTGAACTTTCACCCACGCTCTCATAAAATTAATCAAATTCATTCTGGTGGAGGTGTGTGTGTGTGTGTGTGTGTGTGTGTGTGTGTGTGTGTGTGTGTGTGTGTGTGTGTGTGTGTGTGTGTGTGTGTGTGTGTGTGTGTGTGTGTGTGTGTGTGTGTGTGTGTGTGTGTCTGTCTGTGAATTAACAAATGACATTTTATTTTCGTGTCAAATTGCCAGTCTGGTAACCCCTCACTTACGGGTTTAATTGACACATAATTCAGTAATAATTATTCCGGTGTTCTGTGCAGTGAGAACCACATAAAGAATGGAACATAAATCAGTACATGATAGTTCATAATGCTATTAAAGCAATAATACTAACCATAGAGAAGTCAAACAAATACAACATTTAATAAAAACAATTGAAGATATATAAACAAAGAAACGTGAAACAGATGAAACAATAATAATAACCATGACTACATAATACCAGGGTATATCTGGTGGTCTGTCTCCATAATACCAGGGTATATCTGGTGGTCTGTCTCCATAATACCAGGGTATATCTGGTGGTCTGTCTCCATAATACCAGGGTATATCTGGTGGTCTGTCTCCATAATATCAGGGTATATCTGGTGGTCTGTCTCCATAATACCAGGGTATATCTGGTGGTCTGTCTCCATAATACCAGGGTATATCTGGTGGTCTGTCTCCATAATACCAGGGTATATCTGGTGGTCTGTCTCCATAATACCAGGGTATATCTGGTCTGTCTCCTCATGACTACATAATACCAGGGTATATCTGGTGATCTGTCTCCATAATACCAGGGTATATCTGGTGGTCTGTCTCCATAATACCAGGGTATATCTGGTGGTCTGTCTCCATAATACCAGGGTATATCTGGTGGTCTGTCTCCATAATACCAGGGTATATCTGGTGGTCTGTCTCCATAATACCAGGGTATATCTGGTGGTCTGTCTCCATAATACCAGGGTATATCTGGTCTGTCTCCATAATACCAGGGTATATCTGGTGGTCTGTCTCCTCATGACTACATAATACCAGGGTTTATCTGGTCTGTCTCCTCATGACTACATAATACCAGGGTATATCTGGTGGTCTGTCTCCTTATGACTACATAATACCAGGGTATATCTGGTCTGTCTCCTCATGACTACATAATACCAGGGTATATCTGGTGGTCTGTCTCCATAATACCAGGGTATATCTGGTCTGTCTCCTCATGACTACATAATACCAGGATATATCTGGTGGTCTGTCTCCATAATACCAGGGTATACCTGGTGGTCTGTCTCCTCATGACTACATAATACCAGGGTATATCTGGTGGTCTGTCTCCATAATACCAGGGTATATCTGGTGGTCTGTCTCCATAATACCAGGGTATATCTGGTGGTCTGTCTCCTCATGACTACATAATACCAGGGTATATCTGGTGGTCTGTCTCCATAATACCAGGGTATATCTGGTGGTCTGTCTCCATAATACCAGGGTATATCTGGTGGTCTGTCTCCATAATACCAGGGTATATCTGGTGGTCTGTCTCCTCATGACTACATAATACCAGGTTATATCTGGTGGTCTGTCTCCTCATGACTACATAATACCAGGTTATATCTGGTGGTCTGTCTCCATAATACAGGGTGACTACTGGTGGTCTGTCTCCATAATACCAGGGTATATCTGGTCTGTCTCCTCATGACTACATAATACCAGGGTATATCTGGTGGTCTGTCTCCATAATACCAGGTTATATCTGGTGGTCTGTCTCCTCATGACTACATAATACCAGGGTATATCTGGTGGTCTGTCTCCATAATACCAGGGTATATCTGGTCTGTCTCCTCATGACTACATAATACCAGGGTATATCTGGTGGTCTGTCTCCTCATGACTACATAATACCAGGGTATATCTGGTCTGTCTCCTCATGACTACATAATACCAGGGTATATCTGGTGGTCTGTCTCCTCATGACCTAATACCAGGTGGTCTGTCTCCTCATGACTACATAATACCAGGGTATATCTGGTGGTCTTTCTCATGAATAAGGACATATCTGGTGGTCTTTCTGGAATAAGGACAAGTGTCTGTCGTGGTCAAAAGGGCAATATAGGATAACATTTTGTTCTCTATTTCTTTGAGGTCACAATAGTTAGTCCTTCCTCTTCCATTTCACCACAATACTACCGACCTGTTTTGATACTCAGGGACGACAGCGATCTCTTGTTCTTAGGTAGGTTGTACACAATATATCTCTCACACATTAATTCACCCTTAAACTAAATATTCTCAATTTGGGTTTATGATTAATCTCCTCCACCCATTCCCTTTTCATATTGTGTCAACAGTTGTTTTTTAATATCGTCTGTCACCCTTCATTTTTGTTTTCGTACAGACGTTCCCAGTCCCTGTTGGAAAGGGTCAGACATTTCAGTTACCCGGGTTCCCCTTATGGAGAAACCACATCGAAATACTTTACTGGCTATTCTGGATATTGGCATATCCAACATTCTATTCCATAGTCTCACCATACATGCCTTCCATCTCACCTCACAGGGTTCCCAACCCGTCCAACATTCTATTCCATAGTCTCACCATACAGGCCTTCCATCTCACCTCACAGGGTTCCCAGCCCATCCAACATTCTATTCCATAGTCTCACCATACAGCCTTCCATCTCACCTCACAGGGTTCCCAGCCCATCCAACATTCTATTCCATAGTCTCACCATACATGCCTTCCATCTCACCTCACAGGGTTCCCAACCCATCCAACATTCTATTCCATAGTCTCACCATACATGCCTTCCATCTCACCTCACAGGGTTCCCAACCCATCCAACATTCTATTCCATAGTCTCACCATACAGGCCTTCCATCTCACCTCACAGGGTTCCCAACCCATCCAACATTCTATTCCATAGTCTCACCATACATGCCTTCCATCTCACCTCACAGGGTTCCCAACCCAACATTCTATTCAACTCACCATACATTTCCATCTCATTTCCATAGTCTCACCATACATGCCTTCCATCTCACCTCACAGGGTTCCCAACCCATCCAACATTCTATTCCATAGTCTCACCATAGATGCCTTCCATCTCACCTCACAGGGTTCCCAGCCCGTGTCCTCAGTTCTTTCTAGTATCGGTGTTGACTTGTGTTCACCGACAAAATATCGTTCTGCTTCTGTTATGGACGTGTTAGTTTTTGACCTCTTAACGCCCCACATTCCTGCCGAATAGTCCAGAGGTCTGATCCAGTTTGGAATACGTGACAAAACCAATATCTTTGAGTGGTTTGTTTTTCCTATCAGTCCCCCAAAAGAACTCTACTTGCTGAGTCGAGCAGATGTGGCCGTATAGAAAGGTCATATGTTCATCGAAATAAAGACTCTAAATATTTACAATTGCTAATAAACCCCAGAATGTCTTCATCAAAACAAGATGGAAAACAAACGCTCTTAGTATCTGGTTTCCTCAAAGTCATTATCTGTGTTTTTGTCCTGTTTGTCATGAGTCTCTAAATCTTTGACATGCTCTTTTGATTGGACATAATAACATGTTCTGCAGATCCCATGCCGTTCGGCCATCGCTCATCCATATATTTATATGCACATATTCTTATTCATTCCTTTACACTTGTGTGTATTAGGTAGTTGTTGAGAAATTGTTAGGTGACTTGTTAGATATTACTGCACGTTCGGAACTAGAAGCAACAAGCATTTCGCTACACATTAACATCTGCTAACCATGTGTATGTGACCACTAACATTTCATTTGATCAGTTTCAACCATCAAATGATATGATCATTATATAAGAGAATACTTAGCATTTCATCATCATATTTTACTCCCAATATTTAACTGTTCATTTTTTTGGGACAAATCATTAATAAACAAAGCAAATGGAATCTGTGATAAGACGTCTCCTTGTTGTACAACCGAGCGTGTGGGAAATCAATCTGTACCATATACACGCACACAGGCAGTTGGTGCTTTGTCAAGGGATTGCGTGATAACATTTCCCGTCAACCCCTGCCTTTAACAAACGACAGCCTAAAAGATCTCTATTTACACAATCAACAGTTTCCTGGAAATCAACGAAACGTGCGAAAGTAGACTTCTCTTCCTGTCATCTATTTCTGATTATTGTTCAGACGGAGAAGATAAGATCTATACGAGCTCTGGATTTACCAAAACCATTTTGTTCTTCCACAAGAATGTTTTGATCTTCCTAAAAGGTCATTAGCCTATTGTTGAGGATGGATGAATATCATTTATAGACCTAGTAAACTTATGATTCTGCAGTTCAGTGGCACGCTGGTCATTTTTTTTTAAAGATTTGGGAATGGGATTCACTATAGACTTATACCAAATCGATGGTAGTATACTCCACTCAAAATAAATGAGGAGAAAATCATGTAGAACTTCAATTAATTTAGGGGATTTTTAGACTTCATTAGGCAGTTCATCAATGCCAAATGAGTCCTTCACCTTCTTAACTTCTGAAATGGACAGTTCATCCAATGTTCTCTTTCCTGACTTCCGTCTGGCCACTCTACCATAAAGGCCTGATTGGTGGAGTGCTGCAGAGATCGTTGTCCTTCTGGAAGGTTCTCCCACCTCCACAGAGGACATTTAGAGCTCTGTCAGAAGTGACCATTGGGTTTTTGGTCACCTCCCTGACGAAAGCTCCCTGACTATTGCTCAGTTTTGCCGGGCGGCCAGATCTAGGAAGAGTCTTGGTGGTTCTTAACTTCTTCCATTTAAGAATGATGGAGGCCACTGTGTTCGCTTCCCATGACAAAATAGTCTTTTCCCCCTGGGATTTTCCTCAGCAGCGTTCAGTTCTATAAGGCAATTGGAAGGAAGACTTGGTCATAATCAGGCTTTTGTTTCTTCCGTAACAGGCCCACTGTGTAACTCTGAGTTGTTGTTTTTGTCGCACTGCTTTGCTTTATCTTGGCCAGGTCTCAGTTGTAAATGAGAACTTGTTCTCAACTGGCCTACCTGGTTTTAAATAAAGGTGAAATAATAATTTTTAAAAACTTTCTCCTCCACTTTACCTCTCTCCTTCATACTCTCAACTGTTTCTCAGCCAAGGCCTACTGATATCAGCTGGTTCACTTTGGAGATTAGGTCCTTGTTTTCATTGGCTGGCAGTCCTGCCACTGTGATAGCCACATCTGGCTCTAACTGTTTGGCATTGCCTGTTCTCCCAGATTCCAGGGATTCTACACAGGTTTTCAAACGTCCAACATCAAGGGCTATGTGGTCTCGTGGCTGCCTGTTATTATTCTCCAGTTGAGTCAGCATAGCTGTGTGATTATCTTGGACAGCTTTCTCCAAAGATGCCCCTATGCTGTCACCTTAACTATTTATCATTTTGTCGATAGACAACTTCATTTCATCCATTTAAAAAAATAAATACAAAATTTGTACCTAGGCTCCTTATCTCTGTCATGAGATTAGCTGTTGGCACTTTCTTTCTTTGATACATTCGGCTCCATATTTTTCTGACCACTGTGTAGGTTTCTACAGGAATCCATATGTTTTAGCGGTTAGCTGTTTCTGTTATTGCCGTTCAAGGTAGCTAGCCAGCTAAGTCTATAGCTAGCCTAGCTAGCCAGCTAAGTCTATAGCTAGGCTAGCTAGCCAGCTAAGTCTATAGATAGGCTGGCTAGCCAGCGAAGTCTATAGCTAGGCTAGCTAGCCAGCTAAGTCTATAGATAGGCTAGCTAGCCAGCTAAGTCTATAGCTAACCAGCTAACTCGCCAAGCGCTTCTCAACAGGCCTGTCAGTTGACTGTCTTTCACCCTCACGGGATTCAGACTTCAGCTGTCTCCATTTACGGGCCGATGTTTGACAGAGTTTGGTCCCGGAAAGAAGCGGAAGCGTTTTCACCGTGTAGGGTAGTGGGGTAGTGGGGTAGTTGGGGTAGTGGGGTAGTGGGGGTAGTGGGGTAGTGGGGTAGTGGGGTAGTTGGGGTAGTGGGGTAGTGTAGTGGGGTAGTTGGGGTAGTGGGGTAGTTGGGGTAGTAGTGTAGTGGGGTAGTGGGGTAGTGGGGTAGTAGGGTAGTGGGGTAGTTGGGTAGTGGGGTAGTTGGGTAGTGGGGTAGTGGGGTATTTGGGGTAGTAGGGTAGTGGGGTAGTAGGGTAGTAGGGTAGTGGAGTAGTTGGGGTAGTGTCGAGAGACGGAAAACACAGATATAAATTCTGCCCAAGTTTTACTGAGGGACATGTATGTCTGACACACACACACACACACACACACACACACACACACACACACACACACACACACACACACACACACACACACACACACACACACACACACACACACACACACACACACACACACACACACACACACACACACACACACACACACACGAAGTGTTTGAGTAGGCAGGTTCACACTGGTATTTCCTTGACACAGCTGGCCATGACAAATAGGATCTGCTATGGTGAATATCTTCACTATACTGTATAACCCAACAACCCCTCATAGTTTCTCTTTCGAAATGTGGCGAATTATGGACAAAGGTCTATTTTTAGTTGTGGTTACAGGGTTTAAACAGAAATAACTCAAAGGTTAACCGTTTATTCATTCCGACACACACACACACACACCAGACACACACACACACACACACACCACACACACACACACACACACACACACACACACACACACAGACACACACACACACACACACACACACACACACACACACACACACACACACACACACACACACACACACACACACACACACACACACACACACACACACACACACACACACACACACACACACACACACACACACACACACACACACACACACACACATACCAGACAAACACCAGACACACTCGCACAAGATAACCGGTTACTGGCTTGCCCATGTGAGGGAAGCCGTTGATAACCGGTTACTGGCTTGCCCTTGTGAGGGAAGCTGTTGATAACCGGTTATTGGCTTGCCCTTGTGAGGGAAGCCGTTGATAACCGGTTACTGGCTTGCCCTTGTGAGGGAAGCTGTTGATAACCGGTTACTGGCTTGCCCATGTGAGGGAAGCCGTTGATAACCGGTTACTGGCTTGCCCTTGTGAGGGAAGCTGTTGATAACCGGTTATTGGCTTGCCCTTGTGAGGGAAGCCGTTGATAACCGGTTACTGGCTTGCCCTTGTGAGGGAAGCTGTTGATAACCGGTTACTGGCTTGCCCTTGTGGGGGAAGCTGTTGATAACCGGTTATTGGCTTGCCCTTGTGAGGGAAGCCGTTGATAACCGGTTACTGGCTTGCCCTTGTGAGGGAAGCTGTTGATAACCGGTTACTGGCTTGCCCTTGTGAGGGAAGCTGTTGATAACCGGTTACTGGCTTGCCCTTGTGAGGGAAGCTGTTGATAACCGGTTACTGGCTTGCTGTAGCAGATTGGTGAACATGTGATCTAGAAGTTCAGCTCTACCAAGTTTCCTCTGATTTGATTGGCTGCTTTCAGAAGTATACATTGTGTCCTTAACCAATCAAAGGCATGTTTTTCTGGGCCCCCGTCAAACCAGAGAAGAGGTTTTGGTGTCCACTGGCCTCATTGTGGTAACCTTACCCCAGATGCTGAACCTTCTTTCCAAGGGTGTGTGTGCCTGCATGTTTGTCTTTGTGTGTGTGTGTTTGTGTGTGCCTATGTGGGTGTGTGTGGCTACGTGTGTGTGTGTGTGTGTGTGTGTGTGTGTGTGTGTGTGTGTGTGTGTGTGTGTGTGTGTGTGTGTGTGTGTGTGTGTGTGTGTGTGTGTGTGTGTGTGTGTGTGTGTGTGTGTGTGTTTGTGTGTGTGTGTGCCTGTGTTTTTTATGCGTGTGTGGCTGCGTGTGTGTGTGTGTGTGCCTGTGTTTTTTATGCGTGTGTGGCTGCGTGTGTGTGGTTGTGTGTGTGTGTGTGTGCTGTGTGTCTGTGTCTGTGGTTGTGTGTGTGTGTGTGTGTGTGTGTGTGCTGTGTGTCTGTGTAAGTGGAGCTGCATTCCAACAGTTGGCATGACCAGGCCCCCGATGAGAATGCGAGGAATTCTGGGAGTCTTTCCTAAAGATTATCCAGTGTGGCGTGGAGGTGAGGTAAACCGCCCAGCAGGGTGTGTGTACCGCCCAGCAGGGTGTGTGTACCGCCCAGCAGGGTGTGTGTACCGCCCAGCAGGGTGTGTGTACCGCCCAGCAGGGTGTGTGTACCACCCAGCAGGGTGTGCGTCAGTGTGAGACACCAGAAGGTCATGTTTTAAGTCGTCACCCTTCTCCCCTTCCATAGAGAAGCCCATTCCCACATTCTCCATGTTTTCAACCAGATATTGATGTATTGATATTGACACACACACACACACACACACACACACACACACACACACACACACACACACACACACACACACACACACACACACACACACACACACACACACACACACACACACACACACACACACACACACACACACACACATTTTGCTCCTGGTGTAGAAAAGTACAATCAAAAGTAATGACAAAGTTTCATTTGATGAAGTTCTGACATGTTTACACCCGGATGATGTTTATAAGCTTCTGTGTGCTGCTACGTTGATCTATGTAGCCTGAATGCTCTTGTTTTCTCGATTTTCAAGCTAAGGTCTTCTAAAGGAGTCTGGAGAAGGCACTCCTTCGGGTTGGGCTAGCCCGGTTTGGCACGGCGCCAGCCGAACTGAAGCATGCTGACGCCTTTAGCTTGCTCACACACACACACACACACACACACACACACACACACACACACACACACACACACACACACACACACACACACACACACACACACACACACACACACACACACACACACACACACACACACACACACACACACACACACACACACACACACACACACACACACACACACACACACACACACACACAAAGACACACACACACATACACACACAAACACAAACACAAAGTCACACACAAAGTCACACACACACACACACACACACACACACACACACACACACACACACACACACACACACACACACACACACACACACACACACACACACACACACACACACACACACACACACATAAATCTACCGCTGCCTTTTGACGTGATGGAACACTAATCCTTGACAGCTGTCAGAACCTTTCTCACTTTGAGAGAGAGAGAGAGAGAGAGAGAGAGAGAGAGAGAGAGAGAGAGAGAGAGAGAGAGGGGTCTGTATGTGAACCCTACGGTGGGATGTCAGTGTGTTTGAAGGATAGCTATCTTACATACTGCACTGTACCATAACCCCAAACAGTCCAATCTACATCTGTAGATAGCCTCTCTCTCTTTTTCCCTCTACCCCCTCCCTCTCTCCCCCACTGTACAACGGTAATGGTTCACCCAGGGGATGACATAATTACATAACAACTACCATCCCCGTCATCATCCTCTTGGTCATCCGGCTTTGTGGTTGAGATTTGAGAGCTTGACCTGATGAGTACTGGGTATACTGGTAAACTGGACTGGACTGGTGAGAAGGTGAAATGGTGAGAAGGTGAAGTGGTGAGAAGGTGAAGTGGTGAGAAGGTGAAGTGGTGAGAAGGTGAAATGGTGAGAAGGTGAAATGGTGAAATGGTGAGAAGGTGAAATGGTGAGAAGGTGAAATGGTGAGAAGGTGAAGTGGTGAAATGGTGAGGTGGTGAAGTGGTGAGAAGGTGAAATGGTGAAATGGTGAGAAGGTGAAGTGGTGAGAAGGTGAAATGGTGAGAAGGTGAAATGGTGAGAAGGTGAAATGGTGAGAAGGTGAAGTGGTGAGAAGGTGAAATGGTGAGAAGGTGAAGTGGTGAGAAGGTGAAATGGTGAGAAGGTGAAATGGTGAGAAGGTGAAATGGTGAGAAGGTGAAATGGTGAGAAGGTGAAATGGTGAAATGGTGAGAAGGTGAAATGGTGAGAACCGTTAGACAACGAATAACCCTAAAGAAGGCCAAAAGCCTAAATGGGTTGGTTCTATTTTTAACAATAGAGAAACTTTGATTGAATTCCATTGTGTTGCTGAGTATCTTCTAATATTCTGTTGGCTCCTAATTTATGCACCTTGGTTGGAAAAGCAAGGCAGCATTAGTGAGCCTTTCCCCTTCTGCAAGGGTGAAAGATGAGACAATCACAGTAGAAGCAAGGGATTGATACACAACTTTGTGGACTTCAGAGGTATTGAAGTCCACATAGGTGTGATAGATTGGCTTAAGGTTGGCTTTTGGTTGGCTTTAGAATGGCTTAAGGTTGGCTTTAGACTGGCTTTAGACTGGCTTTAGCCTGGCTTTAGACTGGCTTTAGGTTGACTTTAGACTGGCTTTAGGTTGACTTTAGACTGGCTTTAGGTTGGCTTTAGGTTGGCTTTAGGTTAGCTTTAGACTGGCTTTAGACTGGCTTTAGGTTAGCTTTAGACTGGCTTTAGACTGGCTTTAGGTTAGCTTTAGACTGGCTTTAGACTGGCTTTAGACTGGCTTCAGACTGACTTTAGGTTAGCTTTAGGTTGGCTTTAGGTTGGCTTTAGACTGGCTTTAGACTGGCTTTAGACTGGCTTTAGACTGGCTTTAGACTGGCTTTAGGTTGGCTTTAGGTTGGCTTTAGGTTGACTTTAGACTGGCTTTAGGTTAGCTTTAGGTTGGCTTTAGACTGGCTTTAGGTTAGCTTTAGGTTGGCTTTAGACTGGCTTTAGGTTAGCTTTAGGTTGGCTTTAGGTTGGCTTTAGGTTAGCTTTAGACTGGCTTTAGACTGGCTTTAGACTGGCTTTAGACTGGCTTTAGGTTGGCTTTAGGTTGACTTTAGGTTGGCTTTAGGTTGTCTTTAGGTTGGCTTTAGGTTGGCTTTAGGTTGGCTTTAGGTTAGCTTTAGACTGGCTTTAGACTGGCTTTAGGGAGGAATTGATATCGAGTCCTCTGTATCAGTTGATCTGACAGGAACTGTGTATGTCAGATGAGAACTGGTACACACACACACGCACGCACGCACGCACGCACATACGCACGCACATACGCACGCACGCACGCACGCACGCACACACACACACACACACACACACACACACACACACACACACACACACACACACACACACACACACACACACACACACACACACACACACACACACACACACACACACACACACACACACACACACAGACACAGACACACACTCTGAACATGGAAGTGATTAGTGTGTATTGTAGCAGAGCTGGTACAGTTAAGAGGTCCTTTATTCAGCTCTCTGAGATAGAGATCTGTATCAGGCCTTTACTGGTCAACAACAAAGACAGAGACACACACACACACACACACACACACACACACACACACACACACACACACACACACACACACACACACACACACACACACACACACACACACACACACACACACACACACACACACACACACACACACACACACACACACACACACACACACACACACACACACACACACTGCATGGTGGTGATATCCATGTGAAAGCAGACCTGGGTCTAGAGTCTAGACATATATAAACCTATGCTGTGTAGTGGTCATTGAGATGCTTTGAAGCCACCGGGCGGCCATGTTGTCTCTCCCCACTAGGAGCAGTCCTCCATAGGAATGAAGGGAATTCTACACTATTTCAATTAAATGTTTCAAGGACAAAATTACATGTATTTACAGTGTGTGTAACTAATATTACGGTCCCCACTACAACAACAAAACAGTTACATTGCAAAAAGTATTCAGACCCCTTGTCTTTTTCCTCATTCTTCTTCTTTTATTAAATTTAACCTTTATTTGACGAGAGAAGTCAGTTAAGAACAAATTCGTATTTACATTGACGGCCTACCCCCGGCCAAACCTGGGCGATTCTGGGCCAATTGTGCGCCACCCTATGGGACGGATGTGTTACAGCCGGGAATCGAACCATGGACTGTGGTGATGCCTCTTGCACTGAGATGCAGTGCCTTAGACCTCTGCGCCACTCGGGAGTAGATTTGTTCCCTCATAAATCTACACACAACAACACCCCATAATGACAACACCCCATTTTTTCATTTTTTTTATTGCTAAACTCACATAATATAATTTAAAAGTATGTATTAAAGGAAGGTATTCCCAAACTGGGGCAATGCCATTGAGGGTACGCCAAATAAAAATGTGATTGACATGATTAAAATATATATATATTATACAGTCCATTTATACATTTGGGTGAGTTTTTCTCTCTCACATAAGTAGCCTCGTTTCACTGCCAAAATGAAACCATCTAGTGTTCAGCGAAATAACAACACATTGTCAAATACAGGTACAGCCTAGTGAAATAACTAACATCCAATCACATTAACCGCTACTCTCTCGTTAACCGTTACTCATCCAATCACATTAACCGTTACTCATCCAATCACATTAACCGTTACTCATCCAATCACATTAACCGCTACTCTCTCGTTAACCGTTACTCATCCAAGCACATTAACCGTTACTCATCCAATCACATTAACCATTACTCATCCAATCACATTAACCGTTACTCATCCAATCACATTAACCGTTACTCATCCAATCACATTAACCGCTACTCTCTCGTTAACCGTTACTCATCCAATCACATTAACCGTTACTCATCCAATCACATTAACCGCTACTCTCTCGTTAACTGTTACTCATCCAATCACATTAACCATTACTCATCCAATCACATTAACCGTTACTCATCCAATCACATTAACCGTTACTCATCCAATCACATTAACCGCTACTCTCTCGTTAACCGTTACTCATCCAATCACATTAACCGTTACTCATCCAATCACATTAACCGCTACTCTCTCGTTAACTGTTACTCATCCAATCACATTAACCATTACTCATCCAATCACATTAACCGTTACTCATCCAATCACATTAACCGTTACTCATCCAATCACATTAACCGCTACTCTCTCGTTAACCGTTACTCATCCAATCACATTAACCGTTACTCATCCAATCACATTAACCGCTACTCTCTCGTTAACTGTTACTCATCCAATCACATTAAGCATTACTCATCCAATCACATTAACCGTTACTCATCCAATCACATTAACCGTTACTCATCCAATCACATTAACCGTTACTCTCTCGTGGGAATTCCACTAACAGTCCGTATGTAGCCAAACATAGCTGCTGCTCATGTTGGTATCTGTACTGATGGTGTAAAAGCCAAGACAGGGAGACATAGTAGAGTGGTAACACGCGTGCAAGCAGTTGCTCCCCACGCCACCTGGGTACACTGCAGCACACTGCAGCCACTTGGGTACACTGCAGCACACTGCAGCCACCTGGGTACACTGCAGCACACTGCAGCCACTTGGGTACACTGCAGCACACTGCAGCCACTTGGGTACACTGCAGCACACTGCAGCCACCTTGAGTACACTGCAGCACACTGCAGCCACTTGGGTACACTGCAGCACACTGCAGCCACCTGGGTACACTGCAGCACACTGCAGCCACTTGGGTACACTGCAGCCACTTGGGTATACAGCAGCACACTGCAGCCACTTGGGTACACTGCAGCACACTGCAGCCACTTGGGTACACTGCAGCACACTGCAGCCACTTGGGTACACTGCAGCACACTGCAGCCACTTGGGTACACTGCAGCACACTGCAGCCACCTTGGGTACACTGCAGCACACTGCAGCCACTTGGGTACACTGCAGCCACTTGGGTACACTGCAGCACACTGCAGCCACCTTGGGTACACTGCAGCACACTGCAGCCACTTGGGTACACTGCAGCCACTTGGGAATACAGCAGCACACTGCAGCCACTTGGGTACACTGCAGCCACTTGGTTACACTGCAGCCACTTGGGTACACTACAGCCACTTGGGTACACTGCAGCCACTTGGGTACACTGCAGCCACTTGGGTACACTGCAGCACACTGCAGCCACTTGGGTACACTGCAGCCACTTGGGTACACTGCAGCCACTTGGGTACACTGCAGCCACTTGGGTACACTGCAGAACACTGCAGCCACTTGGGTACACTGCAGCCACTTTGGTACACTGCAGCCACTTGGGTACACTGCAGCCACTTGGGTACACTGCAGCCACTTGGGTACACTGCAGCACACTGCAGCCACTTGGGTACACTGCAGCCACTTGGGTACACTGCAGCCACTTGGGTACACTGCAGCCACTTGGGTACACTGCAGCACACTGCAGCCACTTGGGTACACAGCAGCACACTGCAGCCACTTGGTTACACTGCAGCCACTTGGGTACACTACAGCCACTTGGGTACACTGCAGCCACTTGGGTACACTGCAGCCACTTGGGTACACTGCAGCACACTGCAGCCACTTGGGAGGGTACAGCTGGAGGTTGGATGTTTGAAGGGGTACAGGTCTATAAAAAGTTTGGGAACCACTGCATTAAGGTGTCTGTAATATAACACATTTGGCAACAACAAATGTAGACGTTAGTAAATTGATTCCTCTAGCTTCTAGAATATATTTATCAAACGTCGGGGGAGTTCCAAGATGGAGGCACGACGGCTTCAAAACAGCACCCACTATCAGTCATCTAGTGTCTAGACCCCCTCCTCTGTGGTTAAGGTTAGTTATGGTTAGGGTTAGTTATGGTTAGAGTTAGTTCCTCTGTGTTTAGGGTTAGTTATGGTTAGAGTTCGTTCCTCTTTGTTTATGGTTAGTTATGGTTAGGGTTAGTTCCTCTGTGTTTAGGGTTATGGTTAGTTATGGTTAGGGTTAGTTATGTTTAGGGTTAGTTCCTCTGTGTTTAGGGTTAGTTATGGTTAGAGTGCGTTCCTCTGTGTTTATGGTTAGGGTTAGTTATGGTTAGGGTTAGTTCCTCTGTGTTTAGGGTTAGTTATGGTTAGTTACGGTTCGGGTTAGTTATGGTTAAGGTTAGTTCCTCTGTGTTTAGGGTTAGTTATGGTTAGTTATGTTTAGGGTTAGTTATGGTTAGGGTTAGTTATGGTTATGGTTAGTTCCTCTGTGTTTAGGGTTAGTTCTGGTTAGGGTTAGTTATGGTTAGGGTTAGTTATGGTTAGGGTTAGTTCCTCTGTGTTTTGGGTTAGTTATGGTTAGTTATGGTTAGGGTTAGTTAGGGTTATTTGTGGTTAGGGTTAGTTCCTCTGTGTTTAGGGTTAGTTATGGTTAGGGTTAGTTATGGTTAGGGTTAGTTATGGTTTGGGTTAGTTATGGTTAGTTATGGTTGGGGTTAGTTAGGGTCAGTTATGGTTAGTTATGGTTAGGGTTAGTTCCTCTGTGTTTAGGGTTAGTTATGGTTAGTTATGGTTAGGGTTAGTTATGGTTAGGGTTAGTTATGGATAGTTATGGTTAGGGTTAGTTCCTCTGTGTTTAGGGTTAGTTATGGTTAGTTATGGTTATGGTTAGGGTTAGTTATGGTTAGGGTTCCTCTGTGTTTAGGGTTAGTTATGGTTAGTTATGGTTATGGTTAGGGTTAGTTATGGTTAGGGTTCCTCTGTGTTTAGCCACTGAAACAGGGAGGGGTTCTACTACCAGACATATTGGTTCGACCAACACATCTCTTATTTATCTCTCCCCTTTTTTGCCAAAAACTTGTCAGGGACAAAATAAAGACCTAGGGAAACAGCCCACGTTCCTCCCTAGCAGTAGAACCAGGTAGTTACCAATAGGGGGAGTATACGGTTTAGTCAAGGACAGAGGGAAGATGTGTTTCCATAAATGGCTAGTTCTTTTATGATGTACTCTTTGTCCTCTGAGTCTGTCTGACAGACAGACAGACAGACACAGACAGACAGACACAGACAGACAGACAGACAGACAGACAGACAGACAGACAGACAGACAGACAGACAGACAGACAGACAGACAGACAGACAGACAGACAGACAGACAGACAGACAGACAGACAGACAGACAGACAGACAGACAGACAGACAGACAGACAGACAGACAGACAGACAGTACTCTGTCCTCTTCTCTCTCCACCTCCTTACTCTAACTCTCTTTTGGTCGTTCTCCTCTTTCCATTATCTATCTGTCCTCTCCTCTCTCCCTCTCTCTGTCCCTCTCCTTCCTGGTTACTGCCCCCTCCCTCCCTACCTCATTCGTTCTCTGTTTTCCTCTCTAAGAGGATTGGCTGTGGCTCCCCCAACATCTGTGCATCACTGCCTAGGGAGGAATAGGGGGGAGCATGAGCAAGCAAGATAGCAACAGAGAGATCAGGCAAGGCAGAGTGCTGACACACACACACACATCGACAGCAGCAGCAGAGAGAGTTGCAGCATCCGCATAGTCTGCTCTCCTGCATCTCTCTCTCTCTCCCTCTCTCTCCCTCTCTCTCTCTCTCTCTCTCTCTCTCTCTCTCTCTCTCTCTCTCTCTCTCTCTCTCTCTCTCTCTCTTCCCTCTCTCTCTCTCTCTCTCTCTCATTCCCTCCCTCTCTCTCTCTCTCTCTCTCTCTCTCTCTCTCTCTCTCTCTCTCTCTCTCTCTCTCTCTCTCTCTCTCTCTCTCCTCTCCCTCTCTCTCTCTCTCTCTCTCTCTCTCTCTCTCTGTCTCTCTCTCATTCCCTCCCTCCCTCCCTCCCTCCCCCTCCCTCCCTCCCTCCCTCCCTCCCTCCCTCCCTCCCTCCCTCTCTCTCTCTGTCTCTCTCTCATTCCCTCCCTCCCTCTCTCTCTCTCTCTCTCTCTCTCTCTCTCTCTCTCTCTCCCCCTCCCTCTCTCTCTCTCTTTCTCTCCGTCTGTGTTTTTCTCCATCCTGCCGTCCTGTTCTCCCTCTGCTGTGTTGTCGTGGCGACAGAGCCAGTGCAGCCATGACGACCAGCCAGCAGGATTCTGGGTTCTTTGACATCAGCATCAAGTCTCTGCTGAAGTCCTTAGGAGGCAGTGAGTACAGCACAGTAGTGTGTGTGTGTGTGTGTGTGTGTGTGTGTGTGTGTGTGTGTGTGTGTGTGTGTGTGTGTGTGTGTGTGTGTGTGTGTGTGTGTGTGTGTGTGTGTGTGTGTGTGTGTGTGTGTGTGTGTGTGTGTGTGTGTGTGTGTGTGTGTGTGTGTGTGTGTGTGTGTGTGTGTGTGTGTGTGTGTTAGCTTTAGGATAGGAGTGAGAACTGTGATTGTGTAGAAAGCACTATGCAGTGCAACTGATTATTGCTGGTCTCTTTACCTCTTAGTGGTGCCATCATTATATAGGTAGAACACAACACCCTCACAAGCTCCCTGAGTTTGTTCGTGTGTGTGTTTGCTAATGTGTGTTTGTGTGTGTGTTTGTGTGTTTGCGTATGTGTGTTTGTTTGTTTGTGTGTGTGTGTCTGTGTGTTTGTGTGTGTGTTTGTGTGTTTGCGTATGTGTGTTTGTTTGTTTGTGTGTGTGTGTCTGTGTGTTTGCGTGTGTGTGTAGACCCTGACTGTGACCCCGCTCTCCAAGGGTATTCACATGTGCCTATGTCAAATAGAACAAACACAAGCACCCACCAAATGGTTGTTATTGTGTGTTTAGGTTTATGTTTGTGAGAGACAGACATCTCTCCAGAATCCTCAGTATTAAGCGATGAATGTTGTTATTGTGTGTTTAGGTTTATGTTTGTGAGAGACAGACATCTCTCCAGAATCCTCAGTATTAAGCGATGAATGTTGTTATTGTGTGTTTAGGTTTATGTTTGTGAGAGACAGACATCTCTCCAGAATCCTCAGTATTAAGCGATGAATGTTGTTATTGTGTGTTTAGGTTTATGTTTGTGAGAGACAGACATCTCTCCAGAATCCTCAGTATTAAGCGATGAATGTTGTTATTGTGTGTTTAGGTTTATGTTTGTGAGAGACAGACATCTCTCCAGAATCCTCAGTATTAAGTGATGAATGTTGTTATTGTGTGTTTAATTTATGTTTGGGGACAGACATCTCTCCAGAATCCTCAGTATTAAGAGATGAATGTTGTTATTGTGTGTTTAGGTTTATGTTTGTGAGAGACAGACATCTCTCCAGAATCCTCAGTATTAAGGATGAATGTTGTTATGTGAGATGTTTGTGAGAGACAGAGAATCCTCAGTATTAGGAGGAGAGTAATAATAGGGGGAGATGAGAGGAGGAGGAGAAGAGGGAGAGGGGGAGAGAGAGAGAGGGGAAGATGAGAGATAGGAAGAGGAGGAGGAGAGAGGAGGGGGAGGAGGAGAGAGAGGGAGGGAGAGGAGAGAGAGGGGGATATGAGAGAGGAGGAGGAGGAGAGAGGGGAGGGGGAGAGAGAGAGAGAGGAGGGAGAGGGAGAGGGAGGAGAGGGGAGGGAGGGAGGAGGGAGAGAGAGGGGGAGGAGAAGAGGGAGAGGAGAGAGGAGGAGGAGAAGGGGAGGAGAGGAGGAGGAGAAGAGGGAGAGGGGAGAGGAGAGAGAGGGGGAGAGGAGAGAGGAGAGAGGAGGAGGAGGAGAGAGGGGGGATATGAGAGAGGAGGAGGAGAAGAGGGAGAGGAGGAGGAGAAGAGGGAGAGGAGAGAGGGAGGAGGAGAAGAGGGAGAGGCGAGAGGAGGAGGAGAAGAGGGAGAGGAGAGAGGAGGAGGAGAAGAGGGAGAGGAGAGAGGGGGAGAGGAGGAGGAGAAGAGGGAGAGGGGGAGAGGTTAGAGAGGGGAGAGGAGAGAGGAAGAGGAGGAGGAGAGAGAGGGGGTGATATGAGAGAGGAGGAGGAGAAGAGGGAGAGGAGGAGGAGAAGAGGGAGAGGGGGAGAGGAGAGAGGGGGAAGATGAGAGATATGAAGAGGAGGAGAAGAGAAAGAGGGGGAGAGGAGAGAGGAGGAGGAGAAGAGGGAGAGGGGAGAGAGGAGAGAGAGGGGAGAGGAAGAGGAGGAGGAGAGAGAGAGGGGGAGAGGAGAGAGGGGAGATGAGAGAGAGGGGATATGAGAGAGGAGGAGGAGAACAGGGAGAGGGGTAGGAGGAGAGAGGGGAAGAGGGAGAGGGGGAGAGGAGAGAGGGGGAGAGGAGAGAGAGGGGGATATGGAGAGAGGGGGAGAAGAGGGAGAGGAGAGAGGAGGAGGAGAAGGGGGAGAGGAGAGGGAGGAGGAGAAGAGGGAGAGGAGGAGGAGAAGAGGGGGAGAGGAGGAGGAGAAGAGGGAGAGGAGAGAGAGGAGAGAGAGGGGAGAGGAGAGAGAGAGGGGATATGAGAGAGGAGGAGTAGAAGAGGGAGAGGAGAGAGGAGGAGGAGGAGAAGAGGGAGAGGGGGAGAGGAGAGAGGGGGGAGATGAGAGATAGGAAGAGGAGGAGGAGAGAAAGAGGGGGAGAGGAGAGAGGAGAAGGAGAAGAGGGAGAGGGGGAGGGAGAGGAGAAGAGGGGGAGAGGAGAGATAAAGAGGAGGAGGAGAGAGAGAGGGGGATATAAGAGGAGGAGGAGAAGAGAGGGAGAGGAGAGAGGAGGGGAGAAGAGGGAGAGGAGAGAGGAGGAGGAGGGAGGAGGGAGAGAGGGGGAGAGAGAGAGGAGGAGAGAGGAGAGAGGAGGAGGAGGAGGATGAGAGAGAGGAGGAGAGGAGAGAGAGAGAGGAGATAGAGAGGAGGAGGAGGAGGGAGAGGGAGATGAGAGAGGGGGATAGAGGAGAGGAGGAGAGAGAGGAGAGAGAGGGAAGATGAGAGATAGGAAGAGGAGGAGGAGAGGAGAGAGGGGAAGGTGAGAGGGGAGGAGAGAGAGAGAGGGGGAGATGAGAGAGGAGGAGGGAGAGGAGAGGGAGGGAAAATGAGAGAGGGAGGAGGAGATGAGAGGAGAGGAGGAAGAGGCAACAGAGAGGGAGAGAGAGAGGGATAGGAGAGAGAGGAGGTGAGGAGGAGGAGGAGAGAGGGGAAGAGAGGAGGGAGAGAGGGAGAGGAGAGGAGAGGAGAGGAGAGAGAGAGGAGAGGAGGAGAGGAGAGGGAAAAGAGGAGAGAGGGAGAGAGGGATTAAGGGAGAGGGAGAGAGGAGAGAGAGAAAGGAGGCAGAGAGGAGAGAGGAGGGAGCGAGAGAGGAGAGAGAGGAGGTAGGAGGGTGCAGAGAGGAGAGGAGAGAAAATAGGGAGAGAGAGGGGTGAGAGAGAGAGGGAGAGGAGGGAGAGAGAGAGAGAGAGAGAGAGGGAGAGGAGAGGAGGGGGAGAGGAGAGAGGAGGGGAGAAGAGGGAGAGGAGAGGGAGGAGGAGAGGGGAGAGAGGAGAGAGGAGGAGGAGAGAGGGAGAGGAAGGAGAAGAGGGAGAGGGGAGGAGGAGAGAGAGAGGAGAGGAGAGAGAGGGGAGAGGAGGAGAGAGGGGGAGGATGAGAGAGGAGGAGTAGAAGAGGGAGAGGGAGAGAGGAGAGAGAGGGAGAGGGGAGAGGAGAGAGGGGGATAGAGAGAGATAGGAAGAGGAGGAGGAGAGAAAGAGGGGGAGAGGAGAGGGAGAGGAGAAGAGGGAGAGGGGGAGAGGAGAAAGAGGGGAGAGGAGAGATAAAGAGGAGGAGGAGAGAGAGAGAGAGAGAGGAGGAGAAGAGGGAGAGGAGAGAGAGGAGAGAAGAGGAGAGGAGAGAGGAGAGGAGGGAGAGAGAGGAGAGAGAGAGAGAGAGAGAGAGAGAGAGGGGGATATGAGAGAGGAGGAGGAGAGAGAGGGAGAGGAGAGAGGAGAGAGGAGGGAGAGGGAGAGAGAGAGAGAGGAGAGGAGGAGAGAGAGAGAGAGGAGATGAGAGATAGGAGAGGAGAGAGGAGAGAGAAGAGAGAGGAGAGAGAGAGGGGATATGAGAGAGGGAGGAGAAGAGGGAGAGGAGAGAGAGGGGAGATGAGAGATAGAAGAGGAGAGGAGAACAGAGGGGAGGGATGAGAGGAGGAGGAGCAGAATCAACAGGGGAGAGAGTGAGTCTTATGAGAGAGAGGAGGAGAGGAGAGGGGAAATAATGAGAGAGAGGAGGAGGAGATGGAGAGGAAGGAGGGAGAAAGGTCAACAGAGAGGGAGAGGAGAGAGGGAGCTTAGAGAGGAGAGAGAGAGGAGTCTGCAGACTTGCAAGGGAGAGGAGAGAAAAAGAGAGAGGTCACCTCTGACTGAGAGAGGAGAGGAGAGGAGTGGAGCCTCACTGTGAGGTATAGCAGTGGGAGGAAAGGCAGAGGAGAGGTCACATCAGAGAGAGAGAGGAGAGGAGAGGAGTGCTGAGAGGGATAGAAAAAAGAGTGGAGAGGGAGAGTGAGAGGAAGGAGACTGGGATTAATGGTGAGAGTTTTAGAGGGCTTTGTGAAGGGTGAGGTAGATGACTGTGTAGGATGCATAATGGTTTGGTTTAACCCTGCTTTGTGAGGGAGGGAGAGAACTGTGTACTTTGCATAATGGTTTGGTTTTAACCCTGCTTTGTGTGGGTGGGTGAGAACTGTGTACTTTGCATAATGGTTTGGTTTTAACCCTGCTTTGTGTGGGTGGGAGGAGAGAGCCTGAGGGAGATGAGAAAGAGAGACTTTGCATAATGGTTTGGTTTTAACCCTGCTTTGTGAGATAGTGGGTGAGAACTGTGTACTTTGCATAATGGTTTGATGTTTTAACCCTGCTTTGTGTGGGTGGGAAGAGAACTGTGTACTTTCATAATGGTTTGGTTTTAACCCTGCTTTGAGAGAGTGGGTGAGGTGAGAACTGAGTAGATAATGGTTTGGTTTTAACCCTGATTTGTGAGGGGGAGAGAGAGAACTGTGAGGAAGAGCATAATGGTTTGGTTTTAGAGAGCTTTGTGTGGGTGGGTGAGAACTGTGTACTTTGCATAATGGTTTGGTTTTTAACCCAGAACAGTCTCCAGGGTGTGAGAACTGTGTTTTCATAATGGTTTGGTTTATTAACCCTGCTTTGTGTCTCTGAGAACTGTGCTTTCATAATGGTTTGGTTTTAACCCTGCTTTGGAGGGTGGGATTAGAACTGCCAGTCAGCTTTCATAATGGTTTGGTTTTAACCCACTCCTCTGCAGACTTTGCTTTGTGTGTGAGGATGAGAACTGTGAACTTTCATAATGGTTTGGTTTTAACCCTGCTTTGTGTGGGTGGGTGAGAACTGTGCCTCACTGTGATAATGGTTTGGTTTTAACCCATCTTTGTGTGGGTGGGTGAGAACTGTGTACTTTCATAATGGTTTGGTTTTAACCCTGCTTTGTGTGGGTGGGAGAAC
>NC_060192.1:36030779-36033279 GCF_021184085.1 Oncorhynchus gorbuscha | reverse complement strand
CGCTGCACCTCCCCTACTGTATTACCTCATGCTGAGCAGCACTCCCCTACTGTATTACCTCACGCTGCACCTCCCTCTACTGTATTACCTCACGCTGCACCTCCCCTACTGTATTACCTCATGCTGCACCTCCCCTACTGTATTACCTCACGCTGCACCTCCCCTACTGTATTACCTCACGCTGTGCCTCCCCTACTGTATTACCTCACGCTGTGCCCTCCCCTACTGTATTACCTCACGCTGCACCTCCCCATTCACTGTATTACCTCAGCTGGACAATGGCAACAATCCCCCAAACTGTATTACCTCATTAGCTTTCTCCCAGCCAGGACAATGGCAACAATAGAGACCAAACAAGGTGGACACCTTCTGATTAGTACATAGCAACCTGGTACCTTCTGATTAGTACATAGCAACCTGGTACCTTCTGATTAGTACATAGCAACCTGGTACCTTCTGATTAGTACATAGCAACCTGGTACCTTCTGATTAGTACATAGCAACCTGGTACCTTCTGATTAGTACATAGCAACCTGGTACCTTCTGATTAGTACATAGCAACCTGGTACCTTCTTCTAGCAACCTCATTAGTACATAGCAACCTGTTTCCTGTATTACCTCATGCTATAGGCAACCTCCCCTACTGTAACCTGGTACCTTCTGTTATGTACATAGTAACCTGGTACCTCATGGGTGTAGGCTATAGGGGATAGTGGGTAGGGGGTCACGTAGGCTATAGGGGATAGCAGGCTGTAGGGGATAGTGGGTAGTGTGTAGGCTGTAGGGGATAGTGGGTAGGGGGTAGGGTGTAGGCTGTAGGGGATAGTGGGTAGGGTGTAGGCTGTAGGGGATAGTGGGTAGGGGGTAGGGTGTAGGCTGTAGGGGTTAGTGGGTAGGGGCTAGCGCGTAGGCTGTAGGGGATAGTGGGTAGGGGCTAGGGCTTAGGCTGTAGGCGATAGTGGGTAGGGGCTAGGGCTTAGGCTGTCCCCATAGTGGGTAGAGGGTAGGACTCACGCTGGGCTCCCCCTTAGGCTGTAGGGGATAGTGGGTAGTGGGTAGGGCATAGGCTGTAGGGTTTAGTGGGTAGGGGCCAGCGTGTAGGAGGTAGGATGTAGGGGTTAGTGGAAAGGGGCTAGGGTGTAGGCTGTAGGGGTTCGTGGGTATGGGCTGGAGCGTAGGCTGTAGGGGTTAGTGGGTAGGGGCTCAGCGTGGCTGTCCCCATTCAGTGGGTAGGGGCTTTCGTCCCAGGCTGTAGGGGTTATGGGTAGGGGCTAGAGCGTAACTGTAAGTGGGTGGGGCTAGAGCGTAGGCTGTAGGGGTTAGTGGGTAGGGGCTAGAGCGTAGGCTGTAGGGGTTAGTGGGTAGGGGCTAGAGCGTAGGCTGTAGGGGTTAGTGGCTAGGGGCTAGAGCGTAGGCTGTAGGGGTTTGTGGGAAGGGGCTAGAGCGTAGGCTGTAGGGGTTAGTGGGTAGGGGCTAGGGTCCAGGAATGGAACAGAACTAGGGCGTAACTATCTCAGAATGTGAGGAATGTCTGTGCCCTCCCAGAACCATGCATACTTTAACTGTGTCATTGGTCCACAGCAAGTCAGTCCTCTGGGACATGGCCTTAGTGTGTCTCAGTGAGTGAATGTTTATATGTATGAGAGAGAAAGGGAGAGGGGGGTGGAGAGAGAGACTGAGAGAGAGAGGGAAAGAGAGTGACAGAGAGAGGGAAAGAGAGACAGAGAGAGAGAGGGAAAGAGAGACGGAGAGAGAGAGAGGGAAAGAGACACGGAGAGATTGAAAGAGAGACAGAGAGATAGAGACAGAGAGAGGGAAAGAGAGACAGAAAGAGGGAAAGAGAGACAGAGAGGGAAAAGTGACACAGAGAGGGAAAGAGAGAGAGAGAGAGAGAGAGAGAGAGAGAGAGAGAGAGAGAGGAGAGAGAGAGGCTGAGAGGGTAGAAAGAGTGACAGAGAGAGGGGAAAGAGACAGATAGAGGGGAAGAGAGAGGGGAAATAGAGAGAGAGGCTGGGTGTGACAGAGAGAGGGAAATAGAGAGAGAGAGAAAGGGTGTGACAGAGTGAGGGAAAGGGACAGAGGGCAGAGAGAGGGAAAGGCAGAGGGGAAGAGGAAAGAAAGAGAGAGAGGGTAGAGAAGAGAGAGAGAGAGGAGAGTAGAGGAGAGAGAGAGAGAGAGAGAGCGTGAGAGAGGGAAAGAGAGACAGAGAGAGGGGAGAGAGTGAGAGGGAAAGATAGTGACAGAGAGGGGAAAGGGCAGAGAGAGTAGGGTTTAGTGACAGAGAGGGGCCAGAGAGTGAGAGAAAGAGAGACAGAGGGGAGAAAGAGGATGTAGGGAGAGAGTGAGAAAGAGAGGCTGACAGAGAGAGGGAAAGAGAGACAGAGAGAGGGAGAGAGAGAGAGAGAGGGAAAGATAGTGACAGAGGGGAGACAGAGAGAGGGAAAGAGAGAGAGAGAGAGAGAGTGACAGAGAGAGGGAAAGAGAGACAGAGAGGAAAGAG
>NC_060192.1:36005779-36018279 GCF_021184085.1 Oncorhynchus gorbuscha | reverse complement strand
CAACTCCATTTGGAGGTTTGGTGGTGAGCTTTCCACGTCAACAGCAAATGGGTTACCGAGCAGTTCCAACCTGCTTTTTTGTGCTTCAAAGTCAGCAAATCGGCGTCGAAAGTCAGCGGCAAGCATACCTATTTTATCAGCCAACTGTGCGCTCGGGAACGCACTGGTAGAGAGCTTCTCTTTCATGGTCTGGCAGCTGGGAAAGTGGCTCAAATTTTCTTTCCGCATCTGCGTCTCCCACAGAGTCAGTTTGGTTTTAAATGCCTTCACTGTACTGTACATATCAGAGATGACACGATCCCGACCCTGCAGCTGCAAGTTCATTGCATTCAGATGACTCGTAATGTCACACAGAAAAGCCATTTCACACAGAAACATTTCGTCTCGGAGTTGTGTTGTGTCTTTCCCTTTGCTGTCCAAGAACAGACAAATCTCCTCACGAAGCTCGAAACATCTTTGAAGCACCTTTCCCTGGCTTAGCCATCGCACCTCTGTGTGATAAGGCAAATCACCATGCTCCGTTTCTAACTCCGTCAGAAATGCCTTGAACTGGCGGTGATTCAAACCTTTGGCTCTGATAAAGTTAACTGTGCGCGTGATGATGCTCATTACATGCTCCATTTTCAAGGCTTTACCGCACAACGCTTCCTGGTGTATGATACAATGATAAGCTGTCAGCTCACCTGTCGCGTTTTCCTCTTGCATTTTTTCCCGTATCTTTGCCACCAGTCCGCTCCTGTGTCCACACATCGCAGGTGCTCCGTCGGTTGTCAAACCCACGAGTTTTTCCCAAGGCAGCTCCATCTCATTTACACATCTTGACACCTCTTCATACAAATCATGCCCCGTAGTTGTGCCATGCATAGGACGTAAAGCCAAAAACTCCTCTGTCACGCTTAGGCTGGAGTCCACTCCGCGGATGAAAATTGACAACTGGGCAATGTCAGAAATGTCAGTGCTCTCATCCACAGCCAAGGAATATGCAATGAAATCTTTTCCCTTTTTCACAAGCTGCTCTTTTAGATTGATGGACAACTGGTCTACTCTCTCGGCAATGGTGTTTCTGCTCAGACTCACATTTAAAAAGAGTTGCCTTTTTTCTGGGCAAACTTCGTCACAAACTTTAATCATGCAGTTTTTGATGAAATCCCCTCCGTAAATGGCCGGGCTGATTTAGCGATCTCTTCTGCCAAAATAAAACTGGCCTTGACAGCAGCCTGGCCTTGTGATTTGGCTTTTTTGAACAGAGCCTGTCGAGATTTGAGGCCTCGTTTTAATTCCTCTGCCTTTTGTAGCCTTTGTTCCATGTCCATATTCTTGTTTTTGTCCGCGTGTTTCGTTTCATAATGTCGTCTCAGATTATACTCTTTCAGTACCGCCACACTTTCTCCACACAGAAGACACACAGGTTTTCCAGCTACCTCCGTGAACAAATACTCCGACTCCCACCTTGTTTGAAACCCCGGTTCTCAGTGTCCACCTTCCGTTTTGCCATTTTTGATGGGTATCTGAAAGTTAATTTTACTGTGATGCTGACAACTGCTGTGCCAATAAATATTGAAATGAAGCAGCCTACTGCTCGGTGCGTCACCGTTGCATTGTGGGAAATGTAGTATTGGTGCGTGTAAAAGATCTGCGGGCTGCCGGCTTGCTGCGGTCTGCGGGCCGGTTCTAATAACAAATCAAGATCATCCCAGGGGCCGTAAAAAACCTTCTCGCGGGCCGGATGTGGCCCGCGGGCCTTGACTCTGACATATGTGGTCTACAGCATAGCCATAGTAAACACTCATAGTCTACAGCATAGTCATAGTAAACACTAATAGTAAACACCTGTTGTTTACGAAGCACGTGACAAATTGCATTTAATTTGACTGAAAATGTAGCATGAATCAGTCCGACACTCTCTTCAAACGTTACATCCTGCTGGTTCACTAATGCTTGATATAATATATATAATATGATATATAATATGATATATAATATGATATATAATATGATATATAATATGATATATTACAATACCTATGATCTTCTGTGAATGAATGGCAGCAGCTTGTTGAACTAAGACTGTAAATCAAATCAAATCACATTTTATTTGGGGGGGGGCAATGATAATAGTGTGCATAGCCATTTGATTAGCTGTTCAGTAGTCTTGTGGTCCTTCTGCAGCTCAGTTGGTAGAGCATGGCGCTTGTAACGCCAGGGTAGTTGGTTCGATTCCCGGGACCACCCATACGTAGAATGTATGCACACATGACTGTAAGTCGCTTTGGATAAAAGCGTCTGCTAAATGGCATATATTTATTTATTTATTTTATATTTATATATTTATATTTTATGGCTTGGGGATAGAAGCTGTTTAGAAGCCTCTTGGACCTAGACTTGGCGCTCCGGTACCGCTTGCCGTGTGGTATCAGAGAGAACAGTCTATGACTAGGGTGGCTGGAGTCTTTAACAATTTTTAGGGCCTTCCTGTGGCACTGCCTGGTGTAGAGGTCCTGGAAGGCAGGAAGCTTGGCCCCAGTGATGTACTGGGCTGTACGCGCTACCCTCTGTAGTGCCTTGCGGTCGGAGGCCGAGCAGTTGCCATACCAGAAGATGATGCAACCCGTCAGGATGCTCTAGATGGTGCAGCTGTAGAACCTTTTGAGGATCTGAGGACCCATGCCAAATCTTTTCAGTCTCCTGAGGGGGAATAGGTTTTGTCGTTCCCTCTTCACGGCGGTCTTGGTGTGCTTGGACCATGTTTGTTTGTTGGTGATGTGGACACTAAGGAACTTGAAACTCTCAACCTGCTCCACTACAGCCTCTTCGATGAGAATGGGGGCGTGCTCGGTCCTCCTTTTCCTGTAGTCCACAATCATCTCCTTTGTCTTGATCATGTTGAGGGAGAGGTTGTTGACCTGGCACCACATGGTCAGGTCTCTGACCTCCTATAGAATGTCTCACCATTGTCGGTGATCAGGCCTACCACTGTTGTGTCGTCTGCGAATTTAATGATGGTGTTGGGAGTCGTGCTTGGCCATGCAGTCATTGGTGAACAGGGAGTACAGGAGAGGACTGAGTATGCACCCCTGAGGGGCCCCTGTGTTTACGATCAGCGTGGTGGATGTGTTGTTACCTACCCTCACCACCTGGGGGCGACCAGTCAGGAAGTCCAGGATCCAGTTGCAGAGGGAGGTGTTCAGTCCCATGATCCTTAGCTTAGTCTCACATAAGTGTTCCTTTTGTCCAGGTGGGAAAGGGCAGTGTGGAGTGCAATAGAGATTGCATCATCTGTGGATCTCTTAGGGTGGTATTGGAGTAGGTCCAGGGTTTCTGGGATAATGGTGTTGATGTGAGCCACGACCAGCCTTTCAAAGCCGGGCACAGGGACTATGGTGGTCTGCATGAAACATGTTGTTATTACAGACTGGGCCAGAGACAGGCTGAAAAACTCAGTGAAGAAACTTGACAGCTGGGCAGCTCATTTTCTGACCACGTATCCTGGTAATCCGTCTGACCCTGCGGCCTTGTGAATGTTAGCCTGTTTAAAGGTCTTAGTCATAGTCGGCTACGGAGAGCGAGATCACACATGGTTTTAGTCGTTTTGCTTTAAACAGAGTGCCTTTGTTCATTTTTACACAAACAGGGTAAAGTTGTAATTTCATAACAAGGACAGCAATCGTTTTTTTGTGAGCCACACTGGTCAGAACAGGAGAAGAGCAGCTCTCCTCCATATAGGACAGTCAAAACCTTTGGCATTTTAGACAGGGTTGAAATCAAAGCTATGCTATATTATTATTAGCTAAATATCGACATATTACTAGTTTCAAACATTTTAAAAAGACAAGTTAATCTAATTCATTAATCTGGGGGTTTCAGGTGAAAAATTACCCCTAATCTGGTCTCAGTTCTCAGGTCATTACCGGCTCCATATCAGGGTCATATCCGGGTCCATATCAGGTTCCATATTGGGGTCATATCGGGGTCATATCGGGTCCATATCGGGTTTCATATCGGGGTCCATATCGGGGTCATATCGGGGTCCATATCGGGGTCATATCGGGGTCCATATCAGGTTCCATATTGGGGTCATATTGGGGTCATATCGGGGTCATATCGGGTCCATATCGGGGTCATATCGGGGCCATATCGGGTTTCATATCGGGGTCCATATCGGGGTCTTATCGGGGTCATATCGGGGTCCATATCGGGGTCATATCAGGGTCCATATCGGGGTCATATCGGGGTCATATCGGGGTCCATATCGGGGTCTTATATCGTCCATATCGGGGTCATACGGGGTCCATATCAGGGTCATATCGGGTCATATCGGGGTCATATCGGGTTTCATATCGGGGTCATATCGGGGTCCATATCGGGGTCTTATCGGGGTCATATCGGGTCCATATCGGGGTCCATATCAGGGTCATATCAGGGTCTTATCGGGGTCCATATCAGGGTCATATCGGGGTCCATATCAGGGTCTTATCGGGGTCCATATCGGGGTCATATCGGGGTCATATCGGGGTCATATCGGGGTCATATCGGGGTCATATCGGGGTCCATATCAGGGTCATATCGGGGTCATATCGGGGTCCATATCGGGGTCATATCGAGGTCATATCGGGGTTCATATCGGGGTCATATCGGGGTCCATATCGGGGTCATATCGGGTCCATATCGGGGTCATATCGGGGTCCATATCTGGGTCCATATCTGGGTCCATATCAGGGTGGATATCGGGTCCATTTCTGGTCCACCCGGGCTCTTTAAGACCTCTACCTGTGAGTGATGAAGGGAGAAAAAGAGAGACTAAACTTAGTACCTGAGCTGTGAACTGTCACAAAGTATATGCCATAACTAATCACCATTCTCCTCTCCTCCTCTCCTCTCCTCTCCTCCTCTCTCTCCTCTCCTCTCCTCTCCTCTCCTCTCCTCTCCTCTCCTCACCTCTCCTCTCCTCTCCTCTCCTCTCCTCTCCTCTCTACAGGAGAAGCCTCTCAACAAGTCACTACAGAGAGGAGAGGATCTACAGTTTGACCAGGTATGTGTTAACAGCAGGTAACCCTAGCTTCAATGCTACTGGAAGGTGCTAGTACTGCTGTTAACGACAGGTAATGCTAGCGTCAATGCTACTGGAAGGTGCTAGTACTGCTGTTAACGACAGGTAGTGCTAGCGTCAATGCTACTGGAAGGTGCTAGTACTGCTGTTAATGACAGGTAATGCTAGCGTCAATGCTACTGGAAGGTGCTAGTACTGCTGTTAACGACAGGTAATGCTAGCGTCAATGCTACTGGAAGGTGCTAGTACTACTGTTAACGACAGGTAGTGCTAGCGTCAATGCTACTGGAAGGTGCTAGTACTACTGTTAACGACAGGTAATGCTAGCGTCAATGCTACTGGAAGGTGCTAGTACTACTGTTAACGACAGGTAGTGCTAGCGTCTGTGTGTTTCTTTTGTATCTTATCTCTCTCTGGTGGTAAAACTGGTTTATAGTCCAGCATGAACCACATTGAACTCATCAAGGATGATGGAAAAATAATCCTAGAAATATGTGGGACATTTATTTTGAGAGAACAGACTAAACATCTCTCTCTCTTCCCCCTCTTTATCCACTCCCTCCTCTCTCTGTCCTCCTCTCTACTCCCTCCTCTCTCTTTCCCCTCTTTATCCACTCCCTCCTCTCTCTCTCTTCCCCCTCTTTATCCACTCCCTCCTCTCTCTCTCTTCCCCCTCTTTATCCACTCCCTCCTCTCTCTCTCTTCCCCCTCTTTATCCACTCCCTCCTCTCTCTCTCTTCCCCCTCTTTATCCACTCCCTCCTCTCTCTGTCCTCCTCTTTATCCACTCCCTCCTCTCTCTCTCTTCCCCCTCTTTATCCACTCCCTCCTCTCTCTGTCCTCCTCTTTACTCCCTCCTCTCTCTCTCTTCCCCCTCTTTATCCACTCCCTCCTCTCTCTCTGTCCTCCTCTCTACTCCCTCCTCTCTCTCTCTTCCCCCTCTTTATCCACTCCCTCCTCTCTCTGTCCTCCTCTCTACTCCCTCCTCTCTCTCTCTTCCCCCTCTTTATCCACTCCCTCCTCTCTCTGTCCTCCTCTCTACTCCCTCCTCTCTCTCTCTTCCCCCTCTTTATCCACTCCCTCCTCTCTCTCTCTTCCCCCTCTTTATCCACTCCCTCCTCTCTCTCTCTTCCCCCTCTTTATCCACTCCCTCCTCTCTCTCTTTCCCCCTCTTTATCCACTCCCTCCTCTCTCTCTCTTCCCCCTCTTTATCCACTCCCTCCTCTCTCTGTCCTCCTCTCTACTCCCTCCTCTCTCTGTCCTCCTCTCTACTCCCTCCTCTCTCTGTCCTCCTCCTCCTCCTCTCCGTTCCACTCTCTCCTTTCTCTGTCCTCCTCCTCCTCTCCGTTCCACTCCCTCCTCTCTCTGTCCTCCTCCTCTCCGTTCCACTCCCTCCTCTCTCTGTCCTCCTCTCTACTCCCTCCTCTCTCTGTCCTCCTCCTCCTCCTCTCCGTTCCACTCTCTCCTTTCTCTGTCCTCCTCCTCCTCTCCGTTCCACTCCCTCCTCTCTCTGTCCTCCTCCTCCTCTCCGTTCCACTCCCTCCTCTCTCTGTCCTCCTCCTCCTCTCTACTCCCTCCTCTCTCTGTCCTCCTCCTCCTCTCCGTTCCACTCCCTCCTTTCTCTGTCCTCCTCCTCTCTCCGTCCGTCCTCCCTCTCCTTTCTCTGGCCTCCTCCTCCTCCTCTCCGTTCCACTCCCTCCTTTCTCTGTCCTCCTCCTCCTCTCCGTTCCACTCCCTCCTTTCTCTGTCCTCCTCCTCTCCGTTCCACTCCCTCCTCTCTCTGTCCTCCTCCTCCTCTCCGTTCCACTCCCTCCTCTCTCTGTCCTCCTCCTCCTCTCTGTTCCACTCCCTCCTCTCTCTGTCCTCCTCCTCCTCTCTGTTCCACTCCCTCCTTTCTCTGTCCTCCTCCTCCTCTCTGTTCCACTCCCTCCTCTCTCTGTCCTCCTCCTCCTCTCCGTTCCACTCCCTCCTTTCTCTGTCCTCCTCCTCTCTGTTCCACTCCCTCCTCTCTCTGTCCTCCTCCTCCTCTCCGTTCCACTCCCTCCTTTCTCTGTCCTCCTCTCCTCTCCGTTCCACTCCCTCCTTTCTCTGTCCTCCTCCTCCTCTCCGTTCCACTCCCTCCTTTCTCTGTCCTCCTCCTCCTCTCCGTTCCACTCCCTCCTTTCTCTGTCCTCCTCCTCCTCTCCGTTCCACTCCCTCGCCTCTCTGTCCTCCTCCTCCTCTCCGTTCCACTCCCTCCTTTCTCTGTCCTCCTCCTCCTCTCCGTTCCACTCCCTCGCCTCTCTGTCCTCCTCCTCCTCTCTACTCCCTCCTCTCTCTGTCCTCCTCCTCCTCTCCGTTCCACTCCCTCCTTTCTCTGTCCTCCTCCTCCTCTCTGTTCCACTCCCTCCTTTCTCTGTCCTCCTCCTCTCCGTTCCACTCCCTCCTTTCTCTGTCCTCCTCCTCCTCCTCCTCTCTGTTCCACTCCCTCCTCTCTCTGTCCTCCTCTCCGTTCCACTCCCTCGCCTCTCTGTCCTCCTCCTCCTCTCCGTTCCACTCCCTCCTCTCTCTGTCCTCCTCCTCTCCGTTCCACTCCCTCCTTTCTCTGTCCTCCTCCTCCTCTCCGTTCCACTCCCTCCTCTCTCTGTCCTCCTCCTCCTCCTCTCCGTTCCACTCCCTCCTCTCTCTGTCCTCCTCCTCCTCTCTGTTCCACTCCCTCCTTTCTCTGTCCTCCTCCTCCTCTCCGTTCCACTCCCTCCTCTCTCTGTCCTCCTCCTCCTCCTCTCCGTTCCACTCCCTCCTTTCTCTGTCCTCCTCCTCCTCCTCCTCTCTGTTCCACTCCCTCCTCTCTCTGTCCTCCTCCTCCTCCTCTCCGTTCCACTCCCTCCTCTCTCTGTCCTCCTCCTCCTCCTCTCCGTTCCACTCCCTCCTTTCTCTGTCCTCCTCCTCCTCCTCTCCGTTCCACTCCCTCCTTTCTCTGTCCTCCTCCTCCTCTCTGTTCCACTCCCTCCTTTCTCTGTCCTCCTCCTCCTCTCCGTTCCACTCCCTCCTCTCTCTGTCCTCCTCCTCCTCCTCTCCCGTTCCACTCCCTCCTTTCTCTGTCCTCCTCCTCCTCCTCCTCTCTGTTCCACTCCCTCCTCTCTCTGTCCTCCTCCTCCTCCTCTCCGTTCCACTCCCTCCTCTCTCTGTCCTCCTCCTCCTCCTCTCCGTTCCACTCCCTCCTTTCTCTGTCCTCCTCCTCCTCTCCGTTCCACTCCCTCCTTTCTCTGTCCTCCTCCTCTCTGTTCCACTCCCTCCTCTCTCTGTCCTCCTCCTCCTCTCCGTTCCACTCCCTCGCCTCTCTGTCCTCCTCCTCCTCTCCGTTCCACTCCCTCCTCTCTCTGTCCTCCTCCTCCTCCTCTCCGTTCCACTCCCTCCTCTCTCTGTCCTCCTCCTCCTCCTCTCCGTTCCACTCCCTCCTTTCTCTGTCCTCCTCCTCCTCTCCGTTCCACTCCCTCCTTTCTCTGTCCTCCTCCTCTCCGTTCCACTCCCTCCTTTCTCTGTCCTCCTCCTCCTCTCTGTTCCACTCCCTCCTTTCTCTGTCCTCCTCCTCCTCTCCGTTCCACTCCCTCCTTTCTCTGGCCTCCTCCTCCTCTCTACTCCCTCCTCTCTCTGTCCTCCTCCTCTCTGTTCCACTCCCTCCTTTCTCTGTCCTCCTCCTCCTCTCCGTTCCACTCCCTCCTTTCTCTGTCCTCCTCCTCCTCTCCGTTCCACTCCCTCCTTTCTCTGTCCTCCTCTCTACTCCCTCCTTTCTCTGTCCTCCTCCTCCTCTCCGTTCCACTCCCTCCTTTCTCTGTCCTCCTCTCCGTTCCACTCCCTCCTTTCTCTGTCCTCCTCTCCGTTCCACTCCCTCCTTTCTCTGGCCTCCTCCTCCTCCTCTCTGTTCCACTCCCTCCTTTCTCTGTCCTCCTCCTCCTCTCCGTTCCACTCCCTCCTTTCTCTGTCCTCCTCCTCCTCCTCTCTGTTCCACTCCCTCCTTTCTCTGTCCTCCTCCTCCTCTCCATTCCACTCCCTCCTTTCTCTGTCCTCCTCCTCCTCCTCTCCGTTCCACTCCCTCCTTTCTCTGTCCTCCTCCTCCTCCTCTCCGTTCCACTCCCTCGCCTCTCTGTCCTCCTCTCCACTCCCTCCTCTCTCTTCCCCCTCTTTATCCACTTCCTCCTTTCTCTGTCCTCCTCTCTCTACTCCCTCCTCTCTGCCCTCCTCATCCTCCTCTCCCCTCCCTCCTCTCTCTGTCCTCCTCCTCCTTCTCCTCCTCTCCTTTCCACTCCCTCCTCTCTCTGTCCTGCTCCTCCTCTCCTTTCCCCTCCTTCCCTCCCTCCCTCCCTCCCTCCCTCCCTCCCTCCCTCCCTCCCTCCCTCCCTCCCTCCCTCCCTCCCTCCCTCCCCCTCCCTCCCTCTCTCTCTCTCTCTCTCTCTCTCTCTCTCTCTCTCTCTCTCTCTCTCTCTCTCTCTCTCTCTCTCTCTAGTTAATCAGTACAATGAGTTCTCTGGCTGAGTACTGTCTCCCCTCCATTCTGAAGACACTGTTTGACTGGTATAAACGACAAAATGGACTAGAGGACGAGAGTCATGAATACAGACCCAGGGCCAACACCAAGTCCAAGAGGTAGACACTACTACAAGAAATAATGAACTGTGAAACCCATGTCCTTTCTTTATCTCTCTCTCTCTTTCTTTATCTCTCTGTCTCTGTCTTTCTTTATCTCTCTCTCTCTCTCTCATCTCTCTCTGTCTTTCTTTCTTTATCTCTCCCTCTCTCTCTCTCTCTCTGTCTCTCTGTCTCTCTCTCTCTCTCTCTCTCTCTCTCTCTCTCTCTCTCTCTCTCTCTCTCTCTCTCTCTCTCTCTCTCTCTGTCTCTTTCTCTCTCCCTCTCTCTCTCTCTCTCTCTCTCTCTCTGTCTCTCTCTCTCTCTCTCTCTCTCTCTCTCTCTCTCTCTCTCTCTCTCTCTCTCTCTGTCTCTGTCTCTCTCTCTCTCTCTCTCTCTCTCTCTCTCTCTCTCTCTCTCTCTCTCTCTCTCTCTCTCTCTCTCTCTCTCTCTCTCTCTCTCTCTCTCTCTCTCTCTCTCTCTCTCTCTCTCTCTCTCTCTCTCTCTCTCTCTCTCTCTCTATTCTATTACATTAAGTCTCAAACACCACTCTCAGACCGGCAGGCATATGTAGGTAATGCTTTTAAACTGGTTGAGGTATGATAGGAATGTATCAGATGAGTAGTCTGTCAGTAAATATCATCTGATATGTTGTCTCTCCTTCCTTCCTTCCTTCTTTCCTTCCTTCCTTCCTTCCTTCCTTCCTTCCTTCCTTCCTTCCTTCCTTCCATCCTTCCTCCCTCTCTCTCCTGTCTCTCTTCCCTTCCATCGCTCTCTCTCCCTCTCTGTCTCTCTCTCTGTCTCTCTCTCCCTGTCTCTCTCTCTCTCTCTCTGTCTCTGTCTCTCTCTCTCTCTCTCTCTCTCTCTCTCTCTCTCTCTCTCTCTCTCTCTCTCTCTCTCTCTCTCTCTCTCTGTCTCTCTTTGTCTCTCTCTGTCTCTCTCTGTCTCTCTCTCTCTCTTTATCTCTCTCTCTCTCTGTCTCTTTGTCTCTCTCTGTCTCTCTCTCTCTCTCTCTCTTTATCTCTCTCTCTCTCTCTCCTCTCTCTCTCTCTCTCTCTCTCTCTGTCTTGCTTTCTTTTTCTTTATCTCTCCTCTCTGTCTCTGTCTTTCTTTATCTCTCTGTCTCTCTCTCTCTCTCTCTCTCTCTCTCTGTCTCTCTCTCTCTCTCTCTCTTTCTTTATCTCTCTCTCTCTCTGTCTCTGTCTTTCTTTATCTCTCTCTCTCTCTCTCTCTCTCTCTCTCTCTCTCTCTCTCTCTCTCTCTCTCTCTCTCTCTCTCTCTCTCTCTCTCTCTCTCTCTCTCTCTCTCTCTCTCTCTCTCTCTCTCTCTCTCTCTGTCTCCTCTCTCTCTCTCTCTCTCTCTCTCTCTCTCTCTCTCTCTCTCTCTCTCTCTCTCTCTCTCTCTCTCTCTCTCAGCGATGAGCAGCAGAAGGACTACTTGCTGGAGAGGAGGGATCTGGCCATAGACTTCATCTTCTCCCTGGTGCTCATAGAAGTACTCAAACAGGTAAAGCTGTGTGGTTAATCACCAAACGCTGCATATTATGGTCGCGTTCCCCTGCTCAGATGTTGCATGCATCAACCAATGGTTGCCAGGTGATTGAATGTGCCGTTGGGCACAAGAGTGCTATAGTATATGATGTGGTTAGCTGATATAAACTCAGCAAAAAAAGAAACGTCCTCTCACTGTCAACTGTGTTTATTTTCAGCAAACTTAATGTGTAAATATTTGTATGAACATAAGAGAAATGGAATAATGTGTCCCTGAACAAAGGGGGGGTCAAAATCAAGCTGGTGTGGCCACCAGCTGCATTAAGTACTGCAGTGCATCTCCTCCTCATGGACTGCACCAGACTTGCCAGTTCTTGCTGTGAGATGTTACCCCACTCTTCCACCAAGGTACCTGCAATCTCGCGGACATTTCTGGGGGGAATGGCCCTAGCCCTCACCCTCCGATCCAACAGGTCCCAGACATGCTCAATGGGATTGAGATCCGGGCTCTTCCTTGTCCATGGCAGAACACTGACATTCCTGTCTTGCATGAAATCATGCACAGAACAAGCAGTATGCCTGGTCGCATTGTCGTACTGGAGGGTCATGTCAGGATGAGCCTGCAGGAAGGGCACCACATGAGGGAGGAGGATGTCTTCCCTGTAACGCACAGCATTGAGACTGCCTGCAATGACAACAAGCTCAGTCCGATGATGCTGTGACACACCGCCCCAGACCATGACGGACCCTCCACCTCCAAATCGAACCCGCTCCAGAATACAGGCCTCAGTGTAACGCTCATTCCTTCAATGATAAACGCAAATCCGACCATCACCCCTGGTGAAACAAAACCGTGACTCATCAGTGAAGAGCACTTTTTGCCAGTCCTGTTTGGTCCAGTGACTGTGGGTTTGTGCCCATAGGCGACGTTGTTGCCAGTGATGTCTGGTGAGGACCTGCCTTACAACAACCGATCCTGTGCAGGTGTTGTAACACGTGGTCTGCCACTGCGAGGATGATCAGCTGTCCATCCTGTCTCTCTGTAGCGCTGTCTTAGGCGCTATTGCCCTGGCCACATCTGCAGTCCTCATGCCTCCTTGCAGCATGCCTAAGGAACATTCACGCAGATGAGCAGGGACCCTGGGCATCTTTCTTTTGGTGTTTTTCAGAGTCAGTAGAAAGTCCTCTTTAGTGTCCTAAGTTTTCATAACTGGGACCTTAATTGCCTACTGTCTGTAAGCTGTTAGTGTCTTATCAACCGTTCCACAGGTGCATGTTCATTAATTGTTTATGGTTCATTGAACAAGCATGGGAACCAGTGTTTAAACCCTTTACAATGAAGATCTGTGAAGTAATTTGGAT
>NC_060192.1:35983279-36000779 GCF_021184085.1 Oncorhynchus gorbuscha | reverse complement strand
CATATGATGTATATATATATATACTCTCTCTAGGAGTGTGTATAATCATATGATGTATATATATATAAACTCTCTAGGAGTGTGTATAATCATATGATGTATATATATATATAACTCTCTCTAGGAGTGTGTATAATCATATGATGTATATATATATATAACTCTCTCTAGGAGTGTGTATAATCATATGATGTATATATATATATAACTCTCTCTAGGAGTGTGTATAATCATATGATGTATATATATATATAACTCTCTCTAGGAGTGTGTATAATCATATGATGTATATATATATATAACTCTCTCTAGGAGTGTGTATAATCATATGATGTATATATATATATAACTCTCTCTAGGAGTGTGTATAATCATATGATGTATATATATATAACTCTCTCTAGGAGTGTGTATAATCATATGATGTATATATATATATAACTCTCTCTAGGAGTGTGTATAATCATATGATGTATATATATATATAACTCTCTCTAGGAGTGTGTATAATCATATGATGTATATATATATAACTCTCTAGGAGTGTGTATAATCATATGATGTATATATATATATAACTCTCTCTAGGAGTGTGTATAATCATATGATGTATATATATATATAACTCTCTCTAGGAGTGTGTATAATCATATGATGTATATATATATAAACTCTCTCTAGGAGTGTGTATAATCATATGATGTATATATATATATAACTCTCTCTAGGAGTGTGTATAATCATATGATGTATATATATATATAACTCTCTCTAGGAGTGTGTATAATCATATGATGTATCATATGATGTATATATATATATAACTCTCTCTAGGAGTGTGTATAATCATATGATGTATATATATATATAACTCTCTCTAGGAGTGTGTATAATCATATGATGTATATATATATATAACTCTCTCTAGGAGTGTGTATAATCATATGATGTATATATATATATAACTCTCTCTAGGAGTGTGTATAATCATATGATGTATATATATATATAACTCTCTCTAGGAGTGTGTATAATCATATGATGTATATATATATATAACTCTCTCTAGGAGTGTGTATAATCATATGATGTATATATATATATAACTCTCTCTAGGAGTGTGTATAATCATATGATGTATATATATATAACTCTCTCTAGGAGTGTGTATAATCATATGATGTATATATATATATAACTCTCTCTAGGAGTGTGTATAATCATATGATGTATATATATATATAACTCTCTCTAGGAGTGTGTATAATCATATGATGTATATATATATATAACTCTCTCTAGGAGTGTGTATAATCATATGATGTATATATATATATAACTCTCTCTAGGAGTGTGTATAATCATATGATGTATATATATATATAACTCTCTCTAGGAGTGTGTATAATCATATGATGTATATATATATATAACTCTCTCTAGGAGTGTGTATAATCATATGATGTATATATATATATAACTCTCTCTAGGAGTGTGTATAATCATATGATGTATATATATATATAACTCTCTCTAGGAGTGTGTATAATCATATGATGTATATATATATATAACTCTCTCTAGGAGTGTGTATAATCATATGATGTATATATATATATAACTCTCTCTAGGAGTGTGTATAATCATATGATGTATATATATATATAACTCTCTCTAGGAGTGTGTATAATCATATGATGTATATATATATATAACTCTCTCTAGGAGTGTGTATAATCATATGATGTATATATATATATATAACTCTCTCTAGGAGTGTGTATAATCATATGATGTATATATATATATAACTCTCTCTAGGAGTGTGTGTATAATCATATGATGTATATATATATATAACTCTCTCTAGGAGTGTGTATAATCATATGATGTATATATATATATAACTCTCTCTAGGAGTGTGTATAATCATATGATGTATATATATATATAACTCTCTCTAGGAGTGTGTATAATCATATGATGTATATATATATATAACTCTCTCTAGGAGTGTGTATAATCATATGATGTATATATATATATAACTCTCTAGGAGTGTGTATAATCATATGATGTATATATATATATAACTCTCTCTAGGAGTGTGTATAATCATATGATGTATATATATATATAACTCTCTCTAGGAGTGTGTATAATCATATGATGTATATATATATATATACTCTCTCTAGGAGTGTGTATAATCATATGATGTATATATATATATAACTCTCTCTAGGAGTGTGTATAATCATATGATGTATATATATATATAACTCTCTCTAGGAGTGTGTATAATCATATGATGTATATATATATATAACTCTCTCTAGGAGTGTGTATAATCATATGATGTATATATATATATAACTCTCTAGGAGTGTGTATAATCATATGATGTATATATATATATAACTCTCTCTAGGAGTGTGTATAATCATATGATGTATATATATATATAACTCTCTCTAGGAGTGTGTATAATCATATGATGTATATATATATAACTCTCTAGGAGTGTGTATAATCATATGATGTATATATATATATACTCTCTCTAGGAGTGTGTATAATCATATGATGTATATATATATAACTCTCTCTAGGAGTGTGTATAATCATATGATGTATATATATATATAACTCTCTCTAGGAGTGTGTATAATCATATGATGTATATATTTATAACTCTCTCTAGGAGTGTGTATAATCATATGATGTATATATATATATAACTCTCTCTAGGAGTGTGTATAATCATATGATGTATATATATATATAACTCTCTCTAGGAGTGTGTATAATCATATGATGTATATATATAGTGTGTATAATCATATAACTCTCTCTAGGAGTGTGTATAATCATATGATGTATATATATATATAACTCTCTCTAGGAGTGTGTATAATCATATGATGTATATATATATATAACTCTCTCTAGGAGTGTGTATAATCATATGATGTATATATATATATAACTCTCTCTAGGAGTGTGTATAATCATATGATGTATATATATATATAACTCTCTCTAGGAGTGTGTATAATCATATGATGTATATATATATATAACTCTCTCTAGGAGTGTGTATAATCATATGATGTATATATATATATAACTCTCTCTAGGAGTGTGTATAATCATATGATGTATATATATATATAACTCTCTCTAGGAGTGTGTATAATCATATGATGTATATATATATATAACTCTCTCTAGGAGTGTGTATAATCATATGATGTATATATATATATAACTCTCTCTAGGAGTGTGTATAATCATATGATGTATATATATATATAACTCTCTCTAGGAGTGTGTATAATCATATGATGTATATATATATATAATCATATGATGTATATATTATCTCTAGGAGTGTGTATAATCATATGATGTATATATATATAACTCTCTCTAGGAGTGTGTATAATCATATGATGTCTCTAGGAGTGTGTATAATCATATGATGTATATATTTAACTCTCTAGGAGTGTGTATAATCATATGATGTATATATATATATAACTCTCTCTAGGAGTGTGTATAATCATATGATGTATATATATATATAACTCTCTCTAGGAGTGTGTATAATCATATGATGTATATATATATATAACTCTCTCTAGGAGTGTGTATAATCATATGATGTATATATATATATAACTCTCTCTAGGAGTGTGTATAATCATATGATGTATATATATATATAACTCTCTCTAGGAGTGTGTATAATCATATGATGTATATATATATATAACTCTCTCTAGGAGTGTGTATAATCATATGATGTATATATATATATAACTCTCTCTAGGAGTGTGTATAATCATATGATGTATATATATATATAACTCTCTCTAGGAGTGTGTATAATCATATGATGTATATATATATATAACTCTCTCTAGGAGTGTGTATAATCATATGATGTATATATATATATAACTCTCTCTAGGAGTGTGTATAATCATATGATGTATATATATATATAACTCTCTCTAGGAGTGTGTATAATCATATGATGTATATATATATATAACTCTCTCTAGGAGTGTGTATAATCATATGATGTATATATATATATAACTCTCTCTAGGAGTGTGTATAATCATATGATGTATATATATATATAACTCTCTCTAGGAGTGTGTATAATCATATGATGTATATATATATATAACTCTCTCTAGGAGTGTGTATAATCATATGATGTATATATATATATAACTCTCTCTAGGAGTGTGTATAATCATATGATGTATATATATATATAACTCTCTCTAGGAGTGTGTATAATCATATGATGTATATATATATATAACTCTCTCTAGGAGTGTGTATAATCATATGATGATATATATATATATAACTCTCTCTAGGAGTGTGTATAATCATATGATGTATATATATATATAACTCTCTCTAGGAGTGTGTATAATCATATGATGTATATATATATATAACTCTCTCTAGGAGTGTGTATAATCATATGATGTATATATATATATAACTCTCTCTAGGAGTGTGTATAATCATATGATGTATATATATATATAACTCTCTCTAGGAGTGTGTATAATCATATGATGTATATATATATATAACTCTCTCTAGGAGTGTGTATAATCATATGATGTATATATATATATATAACTCTCTCTAGGAGTGTGTATAATCATATGATGTATATATATATATAACTCTCTCTAGGAGTGTGTATAATCATATGATGTATATATATATATAACTCTCTCTAGGAGTGTGTATAATCATATGATGTATATATATATATAACTCTCTCTAGGAGTGTGTATAATCATATGATGTATATATTTAACTCTCTAGGAGTGTGTATAATCATATGATGTATATATTTAACTCTCTAGGAGTGTGTATAATCATATGATGTATATATTTAACTCTCTAGGAGTGTGTATAATCATATGATGTATATATTTAACTCTCTAGGAGTGTGTATAATCATATGATGTATATATTTAACTCTCTAGGAGTGTGTATAATGATGTATATATTTAACTCTCTCTAGGAGTGTGTATAATGATGTATATATATATATTTAACTCTCTCTAGGAGTGTGTATAATGATGTTTATATATAACTCTCTCTAGGAGTGTGTATAATGATGTATATATTTAACTCTCTCTAGGAGTGTGTATAATGATGTATATATTTAACTCTCTCTAGGAGTGTGTATAATGATGTTTATATATAACTCTCTCTAGGAGTGTGTATAATGATGTATATATTTAACTCTCTCTAGGAGTGTGTATAATGATGTTTATATATAACTCTCTCTAGGAGTGTGTATAATGATGTATATATTTAACTCTCTCTAGGAGTGTGTATAATGATGTATATATTTAACTCTCTCTAGGAGTGTGCCCAGTATTTCCTGGAGGTGAAGGATAAGGACATTAAACATTCTCTGGCTGGACTCTTTGTAGAGATACTGGTTCCTGTAGCTGCAGTAAGTCTACCCTACACCAGTCTGTCTCTACACCAGTCTGTCTCTACACCAGTCTGTGTCTACACCAGTCTGTCTCTACACCAGTCTGTCTATACACCAGTCTGTGTCTACACCAGTCTGTCTCTGTGCCAGTCTGTCTCTACACCAGTCTGTCTCTACACCAGTATGTCTCTACACCAGTCTGTCTATACACCAGTCTGTCTATACACCAGTCTGTCTCTACACCAGTCTGTCTCTACACCAGTCTGTATCACCACCAGTCTGTCTCTACACCAGTCTGTGTCTACTGTCTACCCAGTCTGTCTCTCTCTGTCTCTACACCAGTCTGTCTGTCTACACCAGTCTGTCTCTACACCAGTCCGTCTGTCTACACCAGTCTGTCTACACCAGTCTGTCTATACACCAGTCCGTCTCTACACCAGTCTGTCTATACACCAGTCTGTCTCTACACCAGTCCGTCTCTACACCAGTCTGTCTATACACCAGTCCGTCTCTACACCAGTCTGTCTATACACCAGTCTGTCTATACACCAGTCTGTCTCTACACCAGTCTGTATCACCACCAGTCTGTCTCTACACCAGTCTGTCTCTACACCAGTCTGTTCTACACCAGTCTGTCTATACACCAGTCTGTCTAAACACCAGTCTGTCTATACACCAGTCTGTCTCTACACCAGTCTGTCTCTACACCATTCTGTATCAACACCAGTCTGTCTATACACCAGTCTGTGTCTACACCCGTCTGTATCTACACCAGTCTGTCTCTACACCAGTCTGTCTATACACCAGTCCGTCTCTACACCAGTCTGTCTATACACCAGTCTGTCTCTACACCAGTCCGTCTATACACCAGTCTGTCTCTACACCAGTCTGTATCAACACCAGTCTGTCTATACACCAGTCTGTCTCTACACCAGTCTGTCTCTACACCAGTCTGTCTCTACACCAGTCTGTCTCTACACCAGTCTGTCTATACACCAGTCTGTATCAACACCAGTCTGTCTCTACACCAGTCTGTCTATACACCAGTCTGTCTATACACCAGTCTGTCTATACACCAGTCTGTCTCTACACCAGTCTGTCTATACACCAGTCTGTCTATTCACCAGTCTGTATCACCACCAGTCTGTCTCTGTACCAGTTTATCTCCACATCGGTCTGTCTCTACACCAGTCTGTCTCTGTACCAGTTTATCTCTACACCAGTCTGTCTCTACACCAGTCTGTCTATACACCAGTCTGTCTATTCACCAGTCTGTATCACCACCAGTCTGTCTCTACACCAGTTTATCTCCACACCGGTCTGTCTATACACCAGTCTGTCTCTACACCAGTATGTCTCTACACCAGTCTGTCTATTCACCAGTCTGTATCACCACCAGTCTGTCTATTCACCAGTATGTCTCTACACCAGTCTGTCTATTCACCAGTCTGTATCACCACCAGTCTGTCTCTGTACCAGTTTATCTCCACACCGGTCTGTCTCTACACCAGTCTGTCTCTGTACCAGTTTATCTCTACACCAGTCTGTCTCTACACCAGTCTGTCTATACACCAGTCTGTCTATTCACCAGTCTGTATCACCACCAGTCTGTCTCTACACCAGTTTATCTCCACACCGGTCTGTCTCTACACCAGTCTGTCTCTACACCAGTATGTCTCTACACCAGTCTGTCTATTCACCAGTCTGTATCACCACCAGTCTGTCTATTCACCAGTATGTCTCTACACCAGTCTGTCTATTCACCAGTCTGTATCACCACCAGTCTGTCTCTGTACCAGTTTATCTCCACACCGGTCTGTCTCTACACCAGTCTGTCTCTGTACCAGTTTATCTCTACACCAGTCTGTCTCTACACCAGTCTGTCTATACACCTGTCTGTCTATTCACCAGTCTGTATCACCACCAGTCTGTCTATTCACCAGTATGTCTCTACACCAGTCTGTCTATTCACCAGTATGTCTCTACACCAGTATGTCTCCACACCGGTCTGTCTATACACCAGTCTGTCTCTACACCAGTCTGTATCACCACCAGTCTGTCTATACACCAGTCTGTCTATTCACCAGTCTGTATCACCACCAGTCTGTCTATACACCAGTCTGTCTATACACCAGTCTGTATCACCACCAGTCTGTCTCTGTACCAGTTTATCTCCACACCGGTCTGTCTATACACCAGTCTGTCTCTGTACCAGTCTGTCTCTACACCAGTCTGTATCACCACCAGTCTGTCTATACACCAGTCTGTCTATTCACCAGTCTGTATCACCACCAGTCTGTCTCTGTACCAGTTTATCTCCACACCGGTCTGTCTATACACCAGTCTGTCTCTGTACCAGTTTATCTCTACACCAGTCTGTCTCTACACCAGTCTGTCTATACACCAGTCTGTCTATTCACCAGTCTGTATCACCACCAGTCTGTCTCTGTACCAGTTTATCTCCACACCGGTCTGTCTATACACCAGTCTGTCTCTGTACCAGTCTGTCTCTACACCAGTCTGTATCACCACCAGTCTGTCTCTGTACCAGTTTATCTCCACACCGGTCTGTCTATACACCAGTCTGTCTCTGTACCAGTTTATCTCTACACCAGTCTGTCTCTACACCAGTCTGTCTATACACCAGTCTGTCTATTCACCAGTCTGTATCACCACCAGTCTGTCTCTGTACCAGTTTATCTCCACACCGGTCTGTCTATACACCAGTCTGTCTCTGTACCAGTTTATCTCTACACCAGTCTGTCTCCACACCGGTCTGTCTATACACCAGTCTGTCTCTGTACCAGTTTATCTCTACACCAGTCTGTCTCTACACCAGTCTGTCTATACACCAGTCTGTCTCAACACCAGTCTGTCTATTCACCAGTCTGTCTATACACCAGTCTGTCTCTGTACCAGTTTATCTCTACACCAGTCTGTCTCTACACCAGTCTGTCTCTACACCAGTCTGTCTATACACCAGTCTGTCTATTCACCAGTCTGTCTCTACACCAGTCTGTCTATACACCAGTCTGTCTATTCACCAGTCTGTCTCTACACCAGTCTGTCTATTCACCAGTCTGTCTCTACACCAGTCTGTCTATACACCAGTCTGTCTATACACCAGTCTGTCTATTCACCAGTCTGTCTCTACACCAGTCTGTCTATACACCAGTCTGTCTATTCACCAGTCTGTCTCTACACCAGTCTGTCTATACACCAGTCTGTCTATTCACCAGTCTGTCTCTACACCAGTCTGTCTATTCACCAGTCTGTCTCTACACCAGTCTGTCTATACACCAGTCTGTCTATACACCAGTCTGTCTATTCACCAGTCTGTCTCTACACCAGTCTGTCTATACACCAGTCTGTCTATTCACCAGTCTGTCTCTACACCAGTCTGTCTATACACCAGTCTGTCTATACACCAGTCTGTCTATTCACCAGTCTGTCTCTACACCAGTCTGTCTATACACCAGTCTGTCTCTACACCAGTCTGTCTCTACACCAGTCTGTCTATACACCAGTCTGTCTATTCACCAGTCTGTCTCTACACCAGTCTGTCTATACACCAGTCTGTCTATTCACCAGTCTGTCTCTACACCAGTCTGTCTATTCACCAGTCTGTCTCTACACCAGTCTGTCTATACACCAGTCTGTATCACCACCAGTCTGTCTCTGTACCAGTTTATCTCTACACCAGTCTGTCTCTACACCAGTCTGTCTATACACCAGTCTGTCTCTACACCAGTCTGTCTATTCACCAGTCTGTCTCTACACCAGTCTGTCTATACACCAGTCTGTCTATACACCAGTCTGTCTCTACACCAGTCTGTCTATACACCAGTCTGTCTCTACACCAGTCTGTCTATTCACCAGTCTGTCTCTACACCAGTCTGTCTATACACCAGTCTGTCTATACACCAGTCTGTCTATACACCAGTCTGTCTCTACACCAGTCTGTCTATACACCAGTCTGTCTCTACACCAGTCTGTCTCTACACCAGTCTGTCTCTACACTTGTCGCATATCCTCTCACACCTCTCATATCTTCTCATATCCCCTCATATCTTCTCATATCTTCTCATATCTTCTCATATCCTCTCATATCCTCCCATATCCCCTCATATCCCCTCATATCTTCTCATATCTTCTCATATCTTCTCATATCCTCTCATATCCTCCCATATCCCCTCATATCTTCTCATATCTTCTCATATCTTCTCATATCTTCTCATATCTTCTCATATCTTCTCATATCCCCTCATATCTTCTCATATCTTCTCATATCTTCTCATATCCCCTCATATCTTCTCATATCTTCTCATATCTTCTCATATCCCCTCATATCCTCTCACATCTCTCATATCTTCTCATATCCCCTCATATCTTCTCATATCTTCTCATATCTTCTCATATCCTCTCATATCTTCTCATACCCTCTCACATCTCTCTCACATCTCTCTCATATCTTCTCACATCTCTCTCATATCTCATAGTCTCTCACATCTCTCTCACATCTCTCTCATACCCTCTCACATCTCTCTCACATCTCTCTCATATCCCCTCATATCTTCTCATATCCCCTCATATCTTCTCATATCCTCCCATATCTTCTCATATCTTCTCATATCTCTCTCATATCTCATAGTCTCTCACATCTCTCTCATATCCCCTCATATCTTCTCATATCCTCTCATATCTTCTCATATACCCCCATATCCTCTCATATCTTCTCATATCTCTCTCATATCTCATAGTCTCTCATGTCTAATATAGTGTACCTCTAACTCTACTTCATGTTGTAATGTGCCTAATCAATCAATAATGTCACTGGAGATATTAGTCCCCCGTAGCCGCAGTACATATCTCTATACCATATCTTGAAATCTCTCATATCTAATATACTGTACCTGTCCTGTACATTGGTCTATGTGTAACCCCTCTGCTCTGTGTATGACCTATGACCTTTTCCCTTTGACCTTGCAGACGGTGAAGAACGAGGTGAATGTTCCGTGTCTGAGGAACTTTGTAGAAAGTCTGTATGACACTACGCTGGACCTGTCCTCGAGGAAGAAGCACTCTCTGGTCAGTCTATATCACACTATTACTGTACTGGTCAGTCTATACCACACTATTACTGTACTGGTCAGTCTAATACTGTACTGGTCAGTCTATACCACACTATTACTGTACCGGTCAGTCTATTAGTGTACTGGTCAGTCTAATACTGTACTGGTCAGTCTATACCACACTATTACTGTACTGGTCAGTCTATATCACACTATTACTGTACTGGTCAGTCTATACCACACTATTACTGTGCTGGTCAGTCTATACCACACTATTACTGTACTGGTCAGTCTATACCACACTATTACTGTACTGGTCAGTCTATACCACTATATTACTGTACTGGTCAGTCTATACCACACTATTACTGTGCTGGTCAGTCTATACCACACTATTACTGTACTGGTCAGTCTATACCACACTATTACTGTACTGGTCAGTCTATACCACTCTATTATTTTACTGGTCAGTCTATTACTGTACTGGTCAGTCTATACCACACTATTACTGTACTGGTCAGTCTATACCACACTATTACTGTACTGGTCAGTCTATACCACTATATTACTGTGCTGGTCAGTCTATACCACACTTACTGTGCTGGTCAGTCTATACCTGGTCAGTCTATACCACACTATTACTGTACTGGTCAGTCTATACCACTCTATTATTTTACTGGTCAGTCTATTACTGTACTGGTCAGTCTATACCACACTATTACTGTACTGGTCAGTCTATACCACACTATTACTGTACTGGTCAGTCTATACCACTATATTACTGTACTGGTCAGTCTATACCACACTTACTGTGCTGGTCAGTCTATATCACACTATTACTGTACTGGTCAGTCTATACCACACTATTACTGTGCTGGTCAGTCTATTACCACTCTATTACTGTACTGGTCAGTCTATACCACACTATTACTGTACTGGTCAGTCTATACCACTATATTACTGTACTGGTCAGTCTATACCACACTTACTGTGCTGGTCAGTCTATACCACACTATTACTGTACTGGTCAGTCTATACCACTATATTACTGTACTGGTCAGTCTATACCACACTATTACTGTACTGGTCAGTCTATACCACTATATTACTGTACTGGTCAGTCTATACCACACTATTACTGTACTGGTCAGTCTATACCACTATATTACTGTACTGGTCAGTCTATACCACACTATTACTGTACTGGTCAGGCTATACCACTATATTACTGTACTGGTCAGTCTATACCACACTATTACTGTACTGGTCAGGCTATACCACTATATTACTGTACTGGTCAGTCTATACCACACTATTACTGTACTGGTCAGTCTATACCACTATATTACTGTACTGGTCAGTCTATACCACACTATTACTGTACTGGTCAGTCTATACCACTATATTACTGTACTGGTCAGTCTATACCACACTATTACTGTACTGGTCAGGCTATACCACACTATTACTGTACTGGTCACTGTACTGGTGTATGGTCCCATAGTATTAATGAATGTACTCCAGGTATAGTCTGGTCCCATAGTATTAATGAATGGACTCCAGGTGTAGTCTGGTCCCATAGTATTAATAAATGGACTCCAGGTATAGTCTGGTCCCCATAGTATTAATACATTGACTCCAGGTGTAGTCTGTTCCCCATAGTATTAATACATTGACTCCAGGTGTAGTCTGGTCCCCATAGTATTAATACATTGACTCCAGGTATAGTCTGGTCCCATAGTATTAATAAATGGACTCCAGGTATAGTCTGGTCCCCATAGTATTAATGAATGGACTCCAGGTGTAGTCTGGTCCCATAGTATTAATGAATGGACTCCAGGTGTAGTCTGGTCCCATAGTATTAATACATTGACTCCAGGTGTAGTCTGGTCCCCATAGTATTAATGAATGGACTACAGGTGTAGTCTGGTCCCCATAGTATTAATGAATGGACTCCAGGTGTATTCTGGTCCCATAGTATTAATGAATAGACTCCAGGTATAGTCTGGTCCCCATAGTATTAATGAATGGACTCCAGGTGTAGTCTGGTCCCATAGTATTAATACATTGACTCCAGGTGTAGTCTGGTCCCCATAGTATTAATGAATAGACTCCAGGTATAGTCTGGTCCCCATAGTATTAATGAATGGACTCCAGGTGTAGTCTGGTCCCATAGTATTAATACATTGACTCCAGGTGTAGTCTGGTCCCCATAGTATTAATGAATGGACTCCAGGTGTAGTCTGGTCCCCATAGTATTAATGAATGGACTCCAGGTGTAGTCTGGTCCCCATCGTATTAATACATTGACTCCAGGTATAGTCTGGTCCCCATCGTATTAATACATTGACTCCAGGTATAGTCTGGTCCCCATAGTATTAATACATTGACTCCAGGTGTAGTCTGGTCCCCATAGTATTAATACATTGACTCCAGGTGTAGTCTGGTCCCCATAGTATTAATACATTGACTCCAGGTATAGTCTGGTCCCATAGTATTAATGAATGGACTCCAGGTGTAGTCTGGTCCCCATAGTATTAATATATTGACTCCAGGTGTAGTCTGGTCCCCATCGTATTAATGAATGGACTCCAGGTGTAGTCTGGTCCCATAGTATTAATGAATGGACTCCAGGTGTAGTCTGGTCCCCATAGTATTAATGAATGGACTCCAGGTGTAGTCTGGTCCCATAGTATTAATGAATGGACTCCAGGTGTAGTCTGGTCCCCATAGTATTAATATATTGACTCCAGGTGTAGTCTGGTCCCCATAGTATTAATATATTGACTCCAGGTGTAGTCTGGTCCCCATCGTATTAATGAATGACAGGAGAAGAGGAGGAGGGGGGGGGTATGTGGTGTTGGGACACAGCCCATTGATGTATTTATGGACTCCTGGTTTCTTTCAATAATTGTTGTTGTTGTTTTTGTTTTTGTGTGTGGTTGTTTATTTGTCCCCTTGTGGCTTTCACTACCTCCTTCGAATGGTGCTAGAAATGTCATCCGCATACTGAACATGTTTGTTTTGTTTGTGGATTCTTCAAATACCCTCCATCCAGCCAACCAGACGTTAAGACAAGACTTCAATAGACTGTCTGTCACTCCTCTTCTTCCTCCTCCTCACTCCTTCTTTACCAATATGTTTTTTTTCACGATGAGTACAGACACACACACACACTACCCTGTCATGCCAGAGCTGACGGGACCAAAAGGAGCAGGGAGATAATAACACGCTGTTTGTTTGTCCCTACATGTTGTTCTTCCTCATACCGACACACAGAGAGAGTGGGAGAAGGGTGTGGGGAGAGAGAGAAAGATAGAGACAGAAGAGCTGGGATAGTGTGTGTGTATGAAAGAGACAGAGAGAAAGACAGAGAGAGACAGAGAGAGAGAGAGACAGAGAGAGAGAGACATAGAGACAGAGAGAGAGAGAGACAGAGAGAGAGACAGAGAGAGAGACAGAGACAGAAGAGCTGGGATAGTGTGTGTGTATGAAAGAGACAGAGAGAGAGACAGAGAGAGACAGAGAGAGAGAGAGAGACAGAGAGAGAGACAGAGAGAGAGACATAGAGACAGAGAGAGAGAGAGACAGAGAGAGAGGGAGACAGAGAGAGAGAGAGAGAGAGAGAGAGAGAGAGAGACAGAGAGAGAGACAGAGAGAGAGAGAGAGAGAGAGACAGAGAGAGAGAGAGAGACAGAGAGAGACAGAGAGAGACAAAGAGAGACAGAGAGATAGAGAGAGAGAGAGAGAGAGAGAGAGAGAGGGAGACAGAGAGAGAGACAGAGAGAGGGAGAGAGAGTGATGGAAGGAAGGAAGGAAGGAAGGAAGGAAGGAAGGAAGGAAGGAAGGAAGGAAGGAAGGAAGGAAGGAAGGAAGGAAGGAAGGAAGGAAGGAAGGAAGGAAGGAAGGAAGGAAGGAAGGAGAGACAACATATCAGATGATATTTACTGACAGACTACTCATCTGATACATTCCTATCATACCTCAACCAGTTTAAAAGCATTACCTACATATGCCTGCCGGTCTGAGAGTGGTATTTGAGACTTAATGTAATAGAATATATTTAATGATCATTGTGAGACATTAACACTGAAACAGACACACAGGTATGAGAGGACCACGGTTGGCACCAATCTGTCATGTAGGGTAATAGCATGTAATGTATTGTAATGTCATGTAGTATAGTGTAATGTATTGTAATGTCATGTAGTGTAATGTCATGTAGTGTAATGTCATGTGGTGTAGTGTAATGTCTTGTAGAGTAGTGCAATGTCATGTAGTGTAGTGTAATGTCATGTAGTGTAGTGTAATGTCTTGTAGAGTAGTGCAATGTCATGTAGTGTAGTGTAATGTCATTTAGTGTAGTGTAATGTCTTGTAGAGTAGTGCAATGTCATGTAGTGTAGTGTCATGTAGTGTAATGTCATGTAGTGTAGTGTAATGTAGTGTAGTGTAATGTCATGTAGTGTAATGTAGTGTAATGTAGTGTAGTGTAATGTCATGTAGTGTAATGTCATGTAATGTAGTGTAGTGTCATGTAGTGTAGTATAATGTCATGTAGTGTCATGTAGTGTAATGTAGTGTAGTGTAATGTCATGTAGTGTCATGTAGTGTAGTATAATGTCATGTAGTGTAATGTAGTGTAGTATAATGTAATGTAGTGTAGTGTAGTGTAGTATAATGTCATGTAGTGTCATGTAGTGTAATGTAGTGTAATGTCATGTAATGTAGTGTAGTGTAGTGTAGTATAATGTCATGTAGTGTAGTGTAGTGTAGTATAATGTCATGTAGTGTAGTGTAGTATAATGTAATGTAGTGTCATGTAGTGTAGTGTAATATCATGTAGTGTAATATCATGTAGTGTTGTATAATGTAGTGTAATGGCATGTAGTGTAATGTAGTGTAATGTAGTGTAGTGTAATATCATGTAGTGTAATATCATGTAGTGTAGTGTAATATCATGTAGTGTAATATCATGTAGTGTTGTGTAATGTAGTGTAGTGTAATATCATGTAGTGTAATATCATGTAGTGTAGTGTAATATCATGTAGTGTAGTGTAATATCATGTAGTGTAATATCATGTAGTGTTGTGTCATGTAGTGTAGTGTCGTGTCATGTAGTGTAGTATAATGTAGTGTAGTATAATGTAGTGTAATGTCATGTAGTGTAGTGTAATGCCATGTTGTGTAGTGTAGTGTAATGTAGTGTAGTGTCATGTAGTGTAATGTCATGTAGTGTAGTGTCATGTAGTGTAGTGTAATGTCATGTAGTGTCATGTAGTGTAGTATAATGTCATGTAGTGTAGTGTAGTGTAGTGTAGTATAATGTCATGTAGTGTAGTGTAGTATAATGTAATGTAGTGTCGTGTAGTGTAGTGTAATATCATGTAGTGTAATATCATGTAGTGTAGTGTAATATCATGTAGTGTAATATCATGTAGTGTAGTGTAGTGTCATGTAGTGTAGTATAATGTAGTGTAGTATAATGTAGTGTAGTATAATGTAGTGTAGTGTAATGTCATGTTGTGTAGTGTAGTGTAATGTAGTGTAGTGTCATGTAGTGTCATGTAGTGTCATGTAGTGTAGTATAATGTCATGTAGTGTAATGTAGTGTAATCTCATGTTGTGTAGTGGCATGTAGTGTAATGTCATGTAGTGTAGTGTAATGTAGTGTAGTGTCATGTAATGTAGTGTAATGTCATGTAATGTAGTGTAGTGTAGTGTAGTGTAGTGTAGTGTAGTGTAGTGTAGTGTCATGTAGTGTAGTGTAATGTAGTGTAGTATAATGTCATGTAGTGTAATATCATGTAGTGTAATGTAGTGTAGTGTAATGTCATGTAGTGTAATGTGATGTCATGTAGTGTAGTGTAATGTAGTGTAGTGTCATGTAGTGTAGTGTAATGTCATGTAATGTAGTGTAGTGTAGTGTCATGTAATGTAGTGTAGTGTAATGTAGTGTAGTATAATGTCATGTAGTGTAATATCATGTAGTGTAGTGTAATGTAGTGTAGTGTCATGTAATGTAGTGTAATGTCATGTAATGTAGTGTAGTGTAGTATAAGGTCATGTAGTGTAGTGTAATGTGGTGTAGTGTCATGTAGTGTAGTGTAATGTCATGTAATGTAGTGTAATGTAGTGTAGTGTAGTGTAGTGTCATGTAATGTAGTGTAGTGTAATGTGGTGTAGTATAATGTCATGTAGTGTAATATCATGTAGTGTAGTGTAATGTCATGTAGTGTAGTGTAATGTCATGTAGTGTAGTGTCAAACAATGAAGTGTAATGTCATGTAATGTAGTGTAATGTCATGTAGTGTAGTGTAGTGTAATGTCATGTAGTGTAGTGTAAAACAATGTAGTATAATGTCATGTAATGTAATGTAGTGTAGTGTAAAACAAGGTAGTGTAATGTCATGTAATGTAGTGTAGTGTAGTGTAATGTCATGTAATGTAGTGTAGTGTAGTGTAATGTCATGTAATGTAGTGTAATGTCATGTAGTGTAGTGTAATGTAGTGTCATGTAGTGTAATGTAATGTGGTGTAGTGTAATGTCGTGTAATGTCATGTAGTGTAGTGTAATGTGGTATAGTGTAATGTAGTGTAGTGTCATGTAGTGTAGTGTAATGTGGTATAGTGTAATGTAGTGTAGTGTCATGTAGTGTAGTGTAATGTGGTATAGTGTAATGTAGTGTAGTGTCATGTAGTGTAGTGTAATGTGGTATAGTGTAATGTCGTGTAATGTCATGTAGTGTAGTGTAGTGTAGTGTCATGTAGTGTAATGTAATGTGGTGTAGTGTAATGTCGTGTAATGTCATGTAGTGTAGTGTAATGTGGTATAGTGTAATGTAGTGTGTAATGTCATGTAGTGTCAGTGTAATGTGGTATAGTGTAATGTAGTGTAGTGTCATGTAGTGTAGTGTAATGTGGTATAGTGTAATGTA
>NC_060192.1:35943279-35978279 GCF_021184085.1 Oncorhynchus gorbuscha | reverse complement strand
AGCTGCACTCTAGGACTCTATTTCTATGGTTTGTCAATGACTGTCAGTCCTGCTTTGACCTGCACTCTATGGACTCTATTTCTATGGTTTGTCACAGCTGTCAGTTTGCTTTTCAGAAATGTCCTAAACGTTATTTATTTATCCAGGGACTTTACCAGGTACCAACCCTGTTTAGACTGAGAAACAGTGCTCTTTTACAGGCCCTCCAACACCACTGGGGCAATCTGTTCCCATCCAGGGACTGAGAGGAGGGGGATGAATGAGCCAATTGTAAACTGGGGATTATTAGGTGACCGTGATGGTTTGAGGGCCAGATTGAGAACTTAGCCAGGACCCTGGGGTTAACACCACTCTCCAGCAGCATCTGGTCTCCCATCCAGGGATCTTTAATGACCAGAGACCAGGACCCTGTTTCCGACCAGAGGAAGAGGAAAGAGTGCCTCCTACTGGCCCTCCAACACCACTTCCAGCATCATCTGGTCTCCCATCCAGGGACTGACCAGGACCAACCCTGTTTAGACCAGAGGAAAGAGTGCCTCCTACTGGCCCTCCAACACCACTTCCAGCAGCATCTGGTCTCCCATCCAGGGACTGACCAGGACCAACCCTGTTTAGACCAGAGGAAAGAGTGCCTCCTACTGGCCCTCCAACACCACTTTCAGCATCATCTGGTCTCCCATCCAGGGACTGACCAGGACCAACCCTGTTTAGACCAGAGGAAAGAGTGCCTCCTACTGGCCCTCCAACACCACTTCCAGCAGCATCTGGTCTCCCATCCAGGGACTGACCAGGACCAACCCTGTTTAGACCAGAGGAAAGAGTGCCTCCTACGAGCCCTCCAACACCACTTTCAGCAGCATCTGGTCTCCCATCCAGGGACTGACCAGGACCAACCCTGTTTAGACCAGAGGAAAGAGTGCCTCCTACTGGCCCTCCAACACCACTTCCAGCATCATCTGGTCTCCCATCCAGGGACTGACCAGGACCAACCCTGTTTAGACCAGAGGAAAGAGTGCCTCCTACTGGCCCTCCAACACCACTTCCAGCAGCATCTGGTCTCCCATCCAGGGACTGACCAGGACCAACCCTGTTTAGACCAGAGGAAAGAGTGCCTCCTACTGGCCCTCCAACACCACTTTCAGCAGCATCTGGTCTCCCATCCAGGGACTGACCAGGAACAACCCTGTTTAGCTTCAGAAGCAAGCCAGCAGTGAAAGAGTGTGCCTCCTACTGGCCCTCCAACACCACTAGCCATCTGGTCTCCCATCCAGTGGACTATATAGGGTGCCATTTGGGACAAGCCAGCAGTGGTATGACCAGAGGAAAGTGTGCTCCTACTGCCCTCCAACACCACTAGCCTCTGGTCAGCATCTGGACTCTCCCAGGGTGCCATTTGGGACAAGCCAGCAGTGGTATGAAGGGTGGTATGCTCACTGCCCTATAGCCTCTGGTCAGTAGTGACTATAGGGTGCCATTTGGGACAAGCCAGCAGTGGTATGAAGGGTGACCAGTAAAGAGTGCTCACTGCCCTATAGCCTCTGGTCAGAAGTAGTGGACTATATCCTCCCAGGGTGCCATTTGGGACAAGCCAGCAGTGGTATGAAGGGTGGTATGCTCCTACTGCCCTCCAACACCACTGGTCAGCAGCATCTGGTCTCCCATCCAGGGACTGACCAGGGACCAAGCCAGCAGTGGTATGACCAGGGTGGTATGCTCACTGCCCTACTAGCCTCTGGTCAGACAGTGGACTTCCAGCAGCATCTGGTCTCCAGCCAGTGGTATGAAGGGTGATGCTCAGGCCCTATAGCCTCTGGTCAGAAGTAGTGGACTATAGGGTGACATTTGGGACAAGCCAGCAGTGGTATGAAGGGTGGTGTGCTCACTGCCCTATAGCCTCTGGTCAGAAGTAGTGGACTATATAGGGTGCCATTTGGGACAAGCCAGCAGTGGTATGAAGGGTGGTGTGCTCACTGCCCTATAGCCTCTGGTCAGAAGTAGTGGACTATATAGGGTGCCATTTGGGACAAGCCAGCAGTGGTATGAAGGGTGGTATGCTGCTGACAAATACAAAGGCCTTTAAAGGGTGAAGGTGAGCTACAGAAGGTCTACGGTTTGGAAAGCAAAGGCCTTTAAAGGGCGAAGGTGAGCTACAGAAGGTCTACGGTTTGGAAAGCAAAGGCCTTTAAAGGGCGAAGGTGAGCTACAGAAGGTCTACGGTTTGGAAAGCAAAGGCCTTTAAAGGGCGAAGGTGAGCTACAGAAGGTCTACGGTTTGGAAAGCAAAGGCCTTTAAAGGGCGAAGGTGAGCTACAGAAGGTCTACGGTTTGGAAAGCAAACGCCTACTTCTGAAAAGAGAAGACTGATCTGTCTGAAGATGAGAAGCAACTTTTGTTCATTTGAAATAATATACCACAGTCAGCTTTAATTTGAGAGTATTTCATCGGGTAAAAATCATTTAGAAATTACAGCACGTATTGTACATAGTCACCCCATTTTAGGGGACCAAAAGTATGGGGACCAATTCACTTATATGTGGATTAAGATAGTCAAACGTTTAGTATAATTGGGTCCATATTCCTAACATGCAATGACTACATCAAGCTTGTGACTCTACAAACTGGTTGGATGCATTTTCTGTTTGTTTTGTTGTTGTTGTTGTTGTTGTTTTTTCAGATTAATTTGTGCCCAACAGAAATGAAGGGTGAATGATGTATTGTGTCATTTTGGAGTCACTTTTATTGTCAATAAGAAAATAATATGTTTTTGAACACTTCTACATTAATGTGGATGCTAATTAATACGGATAATCCTGAATGAATCGTGAATAATGACAGACGCACAACCCCCCAAGTGCTAACCTCCCTGTTATTTGGGATATGATATATATCAACCCCCCAGTGCTAAACCTCCCCTGTTATTTGGGATATGATATATATCAACCCCCCCTCCCTGTTATTTGGGATATGCTAAACCTCCCTCCCCTGTTATTTGGGATATGATATATATCAACCCCCCCCCAGTGCTGACCTCCCTGTTATTTGGGATATGATATTTGCAATGGTGAGAGGCTAGAATGTCTTGTCTGTATGACTGACAATCTGCACTTTAACCTCATAGTCATTTAAGTCTCCTTCAAAACAGCCTGTAACTAATTATAAAAACACTATTGCTTGTTTTTGGATGTGTAGCATATATTCAAAACATTGTAGCCTATTGTTTTTTTTTGTTGGTTTTTTAACTTTCCTAAAACAATAATTGTCCACCTCACGGTTCATCTGTCAGAGATTTCAGCACTAAATACATCTACTGTGTCTACTACTACTGTGTCTACTACTACTGTGTCTACTACTACTACTGTGTCTACTACTACTACTGTGTCTACTACTACTGTGTCTACTACTACTACTGTGTCTACTACTACTGTGTCTACTACTACTACTGTGTCTACTACTACTGTGTCTACTACTACTGTGTCTACTACTACTACTGTGTCTACTACTACTGTGTCTACTACTACTACTGTGTCTACTACTACTGTGTCTACTACTACTACTGTGTCTACTACTACTGTGTCTACTACTACTGTGTCTACTACTACTGTGTCTACTACTACTGTGTCTACTACTACTACTGTGTCTACTACTACTGTGTCTACTACTACTGTGTCTACTACTACTACTGGGTCTACTACTACTACTGTGTCTACTACTACTACTGTGTCTACTACTACTGTGTCTACTACTACTGTGTCTACTACTACTGTGTCTACTACTACTACTGGGTCTACTACTACTACTGTGTCTACTACTACTACTGTGTCTACTACTACTACTGTGTCTACTACTACTGTGTCTACTACTACTACTGTGTCTACTACTACTACTGTGTCTGCTGTACAGATATTAGGCGTACAGAAGGAAGCTAATACGCATATTTTTCGACCAAGTATAAATAAATTCCCCATGTGTGGAAATCCTTAAAACGGCCCATGGCTATGCACACACACACACACACACACACACACACACACACACACACACACACACACACACACACACACACACACACACACACACACACACACACACACACACACACACACACACACACACACACGCACACACACACACACACACGCACACACACACACACACACACCCCTCTGTCTCCTAACAGTACTCTATAATATATAATATTAATCCTCTTCTCCTCCTCTCTCTCTGCAGGAAAGACTCGATTTTGCCATGAAGGAGATCATCTTTGACCTGCTGTGTGTCGGGAAGCCTGCCAAAGCGTTCAGTCTCAACCCAGAGGTAACACATTGGCAAGCAGGTCGGGGCCCCTACAGCTCAGGTCTACTTCAGACATGTCATAAGCCATGGGACAATTATTTTATTTTTAAATTACAGGAAAGTGGCTTTAAAGCTGCAATATGTATGTTTTTGGGTGACCTGACCAAATTCACTTAGAAATGTAAGTTATAGATCTGTCATTCTCATTGAAAGCATGTCTAAGAAGTGGTAGTAAATATGTTCTATTTACGCTATTTCTAGGCCTACTGTTATTAACTTTTCAGTTTTGTACACCAGCTTCAAATAGCTGAAAATATACTGTTTGGGGTTATTTAAAATATATTCCACAGTGGTTTAGATGGTAAAATTATTCTCTACTTGCTTGTTTTGTCACATAAACTGAAATTAGGTGAACTTTTTAAATTTTAGCAAACAGGAAATGGCGGAGCGATTTCTGCATTTCTGCGAAACGGCAAAATGTTCTTTCACCCTCTTGGCAAAATGTGTAGAATAGCATTGAGATTAGCTTTAAAACAGCAACATTTTCTCTGCCCCATGGCAACATGTGTAGAAGTTCAAGTAGATAGCTATTTTCCTTAAAAAAACGGTTTTCCTTGTTCGGACCTTGCAGAGAGGAGCCTCGCTAACTACACTAAACCACTGACCTGATTCCTATAGCAGAAGGCTGGGGAGCCTCAAATGTATACTAATACTGTGTGTGTGTGTGTGTGTGTGTGTGTTGTGTGTGTGTGTGTGTGTGTTGGGTCTCCGTAGCGTATGAACATAGGTCTGAGGGCCTTCCTGGTCATAGCTGATGCCCTGCAGCAGAAGGATGGGGAGCCTCCCATGCCCAACACTGGAGCCACTCTGCCCTCTGGAAACTCTCTGAAGAAGAAGAAGACTTACCTCAGCAAGACGCTCACTGAGGACGAAGCCCAACTCATAGGTGTGTGTGCGTTTGTGTGTGTGTGCAGCTTGTGGGTGTGTGTGTGTGTGCAGCTTGAGGGTGTGTGTGTGTGTGCAGCTTGTGGGTGTGTGTGTGTGTATTTGCCCCATGAAGTGGCACTAGAGACGCTCTCCCACTAGTGATGGGGGGGGGGGGGGGATCGATACAGTTACATATCGCAATAATATTTTATATTATATTATGTCGATACTTTGTCTCCAAGTATCAATTTGTAAAAATAATATATTGTTTTATTTCTTTCTGTTGCTAGATAGTGTTAGCTAGCGCTAATCAGCTGTACCTGCTTCAAAACTCTGGTATTTTTCATCCTATAGCTTGTTCTCCATCTTTTTTTAAAATAGTGAGCCAACATGTTTTCAGGACTTTTATTGTCGGGACTGATCAAAACCTATTTTCCCATGTTCTCTCGCAGCAGACATGTAGTGAGCAATATGTTTGGAACTTCAAATCACAATAAAATCACAGTATCGTATCACAACACATATAGAATCTTGAGAATCACAATACATATAGAATCTTGAGAATCACAATACATATAGAATCTTGAGAATCACTATACATATAGAATCTTGAGAATCACAATACATATAGAATCTTGAGAATCACAATACATTTAGAATCTTGAGAATCAAAATACATATAGAATCTTGAGAATCACAATACATATAGAATCTCGAGAATCACAATACATTTAGAATCTTGAGAATCACAATACATTTAGAATCTTGAGAATCACAATACATATAGAATCTTGAGAATCACAATACATTTAGAATCTTGAGAATCACAATACATATAGAATCTTGAGAATCACAATACATTTAGAATCTTGAGAATCAAAATACATATAGAATCTTGAGAATCACAATACATATAGAATCTTGAGAATCACAATACATATAGAATCTTGAGAATCACAATACATTTAGAATCTTGAGAATCACAATACATTTAGAATCTTGAGAATCACAATACATATAGAATCTTGAGAATCACAATACATATAGAATCTTGAGAATCACAATACATTTAGAATCTTGAGAATCACAATACATATAGAATCTTGAGAATCACTATACATATAGAATCTTGAGAATCAAAATACATATAGAATCTTGAGAATCACAATACATATAGAATCTTGAGAATCACAATACATATAGAATCTTGAGAATCACAATACATATAGAATCTTGAGAATCACAATACATTTAGAATCTTGAGAATCAAAAATACATATAGAATCTTGAGAATCACAATACATATAGAATCTTGAGAATCACAATACATATAGAATCTTGAGAATCACAATACATATAGAATCTTGAGAATGAGGACTATCGCAGTACATATCGTATTGGCACCGACAGGGCCTTCAGAAAGTATTCACACATTCTTGACCTTTTCCACATCTTGTTGTGTTACAGCCTGAATATAAAATGGAATGAATAGAGATTTTGTTTTCTTCGTCACTGTCCTACACACAATACCCCATAATATCAAAGTGGAATTATGTTTTTAGAAATGTTTACATCATTAATAAAAAATGTAAAGCTGAAATGTCTTGTCAGTAACTATTCAACACCTTTGTTATGACAAGCCTAAATACGTTCAGTATTTAGTAAACATGTGCTTAAAACTCCCTAAGGTCAATGTCCAGGCCTATCTGTGGTCTATGTCTATCTGGGGTCCATGTCTATCTGGGGTCCATGTCTATCTGGGGTCCATGTCTATCTGGGGTCCATGTCTATCTGGGGTCCATGTCTATCTGGGGTCCATGTCTATCTGTGGTCTATGTCTATCTGGGGTCCATGTCTATCTGGGGTCCATGTCTATCTGGGGTCCATGTCTATCTGGGGTCCATGTCTATCTGGGGTCCATGTCGATCTGGGGTCCATGTCTATCTGGGGTCTGGGGTCCATGTCTATCTGGGGTCCATGTCTATCTGGGGTCCATGTCTATCTGGGGTCCATGTCTATCTGGGGTCCATGTCTATCTGGGGTCCATGTCTATCTGGGGTCCATGTCTATCTGGGGTCCATGTCTATCTGGGGTCTGGGGTCCATGTCTATCTGTGGTCCATGTCTATCTGTCTATCTGGGGTCCATGTCTATCTGGGGTCCATGTCTATCTGGGGTCCATGTCTATCTGGGGTCCATGTCTATCTGGGGTCCATGTCTATCTGGGGTCCATGTCTCTGGGGTCTGTCTATCTGTCCATATCTGGGGTCCATGTCTATCTGGGGTCTATGTCTATCTGGGGTCCATGTCTATCTGGGGTCCATGTCTATCTGGGGTCTATGTCTATCTGGGGTCCATGTCTATCTGGGGTCCATGTCTATCTGGGGTCCATGTCTATCTGGGGTCCATGTCTATCTGGGGTCCATGTCTATCTGGGGTCTATGTCTATCTGGGGTCCATCTGGGGTCTGTCTATCTGGGGTCTATGTCTATCTGGGGTCTATCATGTCTATCTGGGGTCTATGTCTATCTGGGGTCCATGTCTATCTGGGGTCCATGTCTGGGGTCTATGTCTATCTGGGGTCCATGTCTATCTGGGGTCTGTCTATCTGGGTCTATGTCTATCTGTGGTCTATGTCTATCTGTGGTCTATGTCTATCTGGGGTCTATGTCTATCTGGGGTCCATGTCTATCTGGGGTCCATGTCTATCTGGGGTCCATGTCTATCTGGGGTCCATGTCTATCTGGGGTCCATGTCTATCTGGGGTCCATGTCTATCTGGGGTCCATGTCTATCTGGGGTCCATGTCTATCTGGGGTCCATGTCTATCTGGGGTCCATGTCTATCTGGGGTCCATGTCTATCTGGGGTCCATGGGTCCATGTCTATCTGGGGTCTGGGGTCCATGTCTATCTGGGGTCCATGTCTATCTGGGGTCCCATGTCTATCTGGGGTCCCATGTCTATCTGGGGTCCATGTCTATCTGGGGTCTATGTCCATGTCTATATCTGGGGTCCATGTCTATCTGGGGTCCATGTCTATCTGGGGTCCATGTCTATCTGGGGTCCATATGTCTATCTGGGGTCCATGTCTATCTGGGGTCCATGTCTATCTGGGGTCCATGTCTATCTGGGGTCCATGTCTATCTGGGGTCCATGTCTATCTGGGTCCATGTCTATCTGGGGTCCATGTCTATGTCTATCTGGGGTCCATGTCTATCTGGGGTCCATGTCTATCTGGGGTCCATGTCTATCTGGGGTCCATGTCTATCTGGGGTCTCTATCTGGGGTCCATGTCTATCTGGGGTCCATGTCTATCTGGGGTCCATGTCGATCTGGGGTCCATGTCTATCTGGGGTCCATCTGTTGTTCCATGCAGTGAATTTGTTATTCAATGCGTTTGTATGGGCTAATAACAGTAAGGCCCAAAAAGTGTTTTCATCAAATATATATATAAAATGATCATTGACAAGATATTTTCTTTAAAAAATTCCCTATAGCTAGTAAAGTTCAGGAAGAGTTCAGGAGCTCATTACCCCTCTCTCTCTCTCTCTCTCTCTCTCTCTCTCTCTCTCTCTCTCTCTCTCTCTCTCTCTCTCTCTCTCTCTCTCTCTAGGTATGTCTCTGTACTACTCCCAGGTGCGTAAGGCCATAGACAACATCCTGAGACACTTGGACAAGGAGGTGGGCCGCTGTATGATGCTCACTAACGTACAGATGCTCAACAAGGAACCAGAGGACATGATCACGTATGTCCTGTATTTACTACCTACTATGACACTGTGTTGAAGCCACTCAATACTAGGTGGAAAAAAGGTTATTTTTCTGATTGGTCCTAGTGTCACTATATTACTAATCTGTCCCTCCTCATGTCCATATGTCCTACCCTTACCCCCCCCCCCTCTCTCTCTCTCTCTCTCTCTCTCCCTTTCTCTCTCCCTCTCTCTCTCTCTCTCTCTCTCTCTCTCCCTTTCTCTCTCTCTCTCTCTCTCTCTCTCTCTCTCTCTCTCTCTCTCTCTCTCTCCCTTTCTCTCTCCCTCTCTCTCTCCCTCTCTCTTTCTCTTCCTCTCTCTCTCCCCGCCCCTCTCTCCTTCCCTCTTTCTCAGAGGGGAGAGGAAGCCTAAGATAGATCTGTTCAGGACGTGTGTGGCAGCTATTCCTCGTATCCTCCCTGACAGCATGTCCAAACCTGAACTCATAGACCTTTTGTCACGGTGAGCGTCCCAGTCTATCAAACTGTCACATATTCAACATTTGTTAAGTAAAAACTTCACCCTCCTGTCATGCTAATGCAACGCTAACTTGAAACACATCACTTGTGCAAAATATTTTGCCTCATATGAGTCTAATGGTTTCTCCTTTCTCCTGTCAGTCTGACTCTATCTTTAGAATATGTGGCATGTTCTAGAACCTCTCTGTGTTCTCTTTCCTGTCAGTCTGACTGTATCTTTAGAATGTGTGGCGTGTTCTAGAACCTCTCTGTGTTGTCTCTCCTGTCAGTCTGACTGTATCTTTAGAATGTGTGGCATGTTCTAGAACCTCTCTGTGTTCTCTCTCCTGTCAGTCTGACTGTATCTTTAGAATGTGTGGCATGTTTTAGAACCTCTCTGTGTTCTCTGTCCTGTCAGTCTGACTGTGTAGTAAAAATCGGTATTATATGTAGAAACAACCTATGGTTGCCTAGGTTACCCCATTTGGCTCACAGCACAGCAAAACTTTATCATTTTCAAATGCAATTTTATTTTTGTCTGCTTGTTTTAATAAATTCCAAAACTAAATTTAAGAAAAGTACATGTCTAAAGATGACTTTTCAACATTACCTGGTCCTGAGCACACTCACTACTTTGAAAAATGTAATATTGTAAAACTTCCCTCATGCTCCTATTGATGACGATGCTAGCAGCCATGTGAGTGAATGCTAGCTAGCTATTGACCGGAACATTAAGCTAGACCCCCAACACAAACAAACAGACTATACAGCTACAAGTAGTGAGTGGAGTTACAAACAAACTGTAAAATGTCTTACCTGTGATTAAATGTTTTCTACACACAAAGCTACGTGTAGCCTACTTGAACACTGGGTCCCCACATTTTCCACCCGAATAGCCTGAAGCCACAGGACTCTTATTCCCCTACGTGGGAGGATTGCCAACCATAGGTCGGGACTTTTTACCTGGTTACTAGTACATTGAAAAAAAACACCTCAGCTTTTCGGCACATTTAGTTATTTTTTGTATAATAAAAAATTGACAACGATGTTGGCTCTTTTACACTGGGGGTCAGTGTGAAAGAATGTTTGTTTACCCCAATTTGTTGGCGTAGTCAAGGGGAGTTCCTTATTATTACGTGACTATTGACTCGGAGTATCTCTAAAATGTTTGGCGTATTCTAGAACCTCTCTGTCTTCTCTCTCCTGTCAGCCTGACTGTCCACATGGACGACGAGCTCCGCCTCATCTCCCAGAATTCCTTGCAGAGCCTGCTGCTGGATTTCTCTGATTGGAGGGAGGACGTCCTGTTTGGATATACACACTTCCTGCTCCGAGAGGTGACTATATGCTTCAGATATATTTTATTGTAGAGCAGAGGTATTCATGCACATTTTGTTGAGTGAGCTCAATTATTTTACCTAAACGACAACATGAACATACAAAACATAACACCACGAGTATTACATTAGGAGTACCAGGAGTATTACATCGGGAGTATTACACCAGGAGTAATAGAAGTATTACATCAGGAGTATTACACCAGGAGTAGCAGGAGTATTACACCAGGAGTATTACACCAGGAGTATCAGGAGTATTACACCAGGAGTATTACACCAGGAGTATTACACCAGGAGTATTACACAGGAGTATTACATCAGGAGTATTACACCAGGGGTATTACACCAGGAGTATTACACCAGGAGTATTACACCAGGAGTATTACACCAGGAGTATTACATCAGGAGTATTACACCAGGAGTATTACACCAGGGGTATTACACCAGGAGTATTACACCAGGAGTATTACACCAGGAGTATCACACCAGGAGTATTACACCAGGAGTATTACACCAGGAGTATTACACCAGGAGTATTACACCAGGAGTATCAGGAGTATTACACCAGGAGTATCAGGAGTATTACACCAGGAGTATTACACCAGGAGTATTACACCAGGTATTACATCATTTACACCAGGAGTATTACACCAGGAGTATTACACCAGGAGTATTACACCAGGAGTATTACACCAGGAGTATTACACCAGGAGTATTACACCAGGAGTATTACACCAGGAGTATCAGGAGTATTACTCCAGGAGTATTACACCAGGAGTATTACACCAGGAGTATTACACCAGGAGTATTACACCAGAAATATTACATCAGGAGTATTACACCAGGAGTATTACACCAGGAGTATTACACCAGGAGTATCTTGAGTATTACATCAGGAGTATCATGAGTATTATACCAGGAGTATTACACCAGGAGTATTACATCAGGAGTATTACACCAGGAGTATTACACCAGGAGTATCAGGAGTATTACATCAGGAGTATCAGGAGTATTACACCAGGAGTATTACACCAGGAGTATTACACCAGGAGTATTACACCAGGAGTATTACATCAGGAGTATTACACCAGGAGTATTACACCAGGGGTATTACACCAGGAGTATTACACCAGGAGTATCACACCAGGAGTATTACACCAGGAGTATTACACCAGGAGTATTACACCAGGAGTATCAGGAGTATTACACCAGGAGTATCAGGAGTATTACACCAGGAGTATTACACCAGGAGTATTACACCAGGAGTATTACATCAGGAGTATTACACCAGGAGTATTACACCAGGAGTATTACACCAGGAGTATTACACCAGGAGTATTACACCAGGAGTATCAGGAGTATTACACCAGGAGTATTACACCAGGAGTATCAGGAGTATTACACCAGGAGTATTACACCAGGAGTATTACACCAGGAGTATTACACCAGGAGTATCAGGAGTATTACTCCAGGAGTATTACACCAGGAGTATTACACCAGGAGTATTACACCAGAAATATTACATCAGGAGTATTACACCAGGAGTATTACACCAGGAGTATTACACCAGGAGTATCTTGAGTATTACATCAGGAGTATCATGAGTATTATACCAGGAGTATTACACCAGGAGTATTACACCAGGAGTATCAGGAGTATTACACCAGGAGTATTACACCAGGAGTATCAGGAGTATTACATCAGGAGTATTACATCAGGAGTATTACACCAGGAGTATCAGGAGTATTACACCAGGAGTATTACACCAGGAGTATTACATCAGGAGTATTACACCAGGAGTATTACACCAGGAGTATTACACCAGGAGTATCAGGAGTATTACATCAGGAGTATTACATCAGGAGTATTACATCAGGAGTATTACACCAGGAGTATTACACCAGGAGTATTACACCAGGAGTATCAGGAGTATTACATCAGGAGTATTACACCAGGAGTATTACACCAGGAGTATTACACCAGGAGTATCAGGAGTATTACACCAGGAGTATCAGGAGTATTACACCAGGAGTATTACACCAGGAGTATTACACCAGGAGTATTACACCAGGAGTATTACACCAGAAGTATTACACCAGGAGTATCAGGAGTATTACACCAGGAGTATTACACCAGGAGTATTACATCAGGAGTATTACATCAGGAGTATTACATCAGGAGTATCAGGAGTATTACACCAGGAGTATTACCATCCCTCTCTGTCATGGCTCTGTGTGATGGCTCCCTCTCTATGATGGCTCTGTGTGATGGCTCCCTCACTGCTGTCTGTGATGGCTCTGTGTGATGGCTCTGTGTGATGGCTCCCTTTCTGTGTGATGGCTCCTTCTCTGTGTGATGGCTCCTTCTCTGTGTGATGGCTCCCTCTCTGTGTGATGGCCATCTGTGATGGTTCCCTCTCTGTGTGATGGTTCCCTTTCTGTGTGATGGTTCCCTCTGTGAGTGATGGTTCCCTCTCTGTGTGATGGCTCTGTGTGATGGTTCCATCTCTGTGTGATGGTTCCCTCACTGCTCTGTATGATGCCTCTGTGTGATGGCTCCCTCACTGCTCTGTGTGATGGTCTCCTCTCTGTGTGATGGCTCCCTCACTGCTCTGTGTGATGGCTCTGTGTGATGGTTCCCTCTCTGTGTGATGGTTCCCTCACTGCTCTGTGTGATGCCTCTGTGTGATGGCTCCCTCACTGCTCTGTGTGATGGTCTCCTCTCTGTGTGATGGCTCCCTCACTTCTCTGTGTGATGGCTCTGTGTGATGGTTCCCTCTCTGTGTGATGGTTCCCTCTCTGTGTGATGTCTCCCTCACTGCTCTGTGTGATGGCTCTGTGTGATGTCTCTGTGTGATGGTTCCCTCTCTGTGTGATGGTTCCCTCTCTGTGTGATGGCTCCCTCACTGCTCTGTGTGATGGCTCTGTGTGATTGTTCCCTCTCTGTGTGATGGCTCCCTCACTGCTCTGTGTGATGCCTCTGTGTGATGGTTCCCTCTCTGTGTGATTGCTACCTCACTTCTCTGTGTGATGGCTCTGTGTGATGGTTCCCTCTCTGTGTGATGGTTCCCTCTCTGTGTGATGGTTCCCTCTCTGTGTGATGTCTCCCTCACTGCTCTGTGTGATGGCTCTGTGTGATGTCTCTGTGTGATGGTTCCCTCTCTGTGTGATGGTTCCCTCTCTGTGTGATGGGTCCCTCACTGCTCTGTGTGATGGCTCTGTGTGATGGCTCCCTCTCTGAGTGATGGTTCCCTATCTGTGTGATAGCTCTGTGTGATGGGTTCCTCACTGCTCTGTGTGATGCCTCTGTGTGATGGTCTCCTCTCTGTGTGATGGCTCCCTCACTGCTCTGTGTGATGGCTCTGTGTGATGTCTTTGTGTGATGGTTCCCTCTCTGTGTGATGGTTCCCTCTCTGTGTGATGGTTCCCTCACTGCTCTGTGTGATGCCTCTGTGTGATGGCTCCCTCACTGCTCTGTGTGATGGTCTCCTCTCTGTGTGATGGCTCCCTCACTGCTCTGTGTGATGGCTCTGTGTGATGCCTCTGTGTGATGGTTCCCTCTCTGTGTGATGCCTCTGTGTGATGGTTCCCTCTCTGTGTGATGGCTCCCTCACTTCTCTGTGTGATGGCTCTGTGTGATGGTTCCCTCTCTGTGTGATGCCTCTGTGATGGTTCCCTCTCTGTGTGATGGCTCTGTGTGATGGTTCCCTCTCTGTGTGATGGGTCCCTCTCTGTGTGATGGGTCCCTCACTGCTCTGTGTGTTGGCTCTGTGTGATGGTCTCCTCTCTGTGTGATGGCTCCCTCACTGCTCTGTGTGATGGCTCCCTCTCTGTGTGATGCCTCTGTGTGATGGCTCCCTCTCTGTGTGATGCCTCTGTGTGATGGCTCCCTCTCTGTGTGATGGCTCCCTCTCTGTGTGATGGCTCCCTCTCTGTGTGATGCCTCTGTGTGATGGCTCCCTCTCTGTGTGATGCCTCTGTGTGATGGCTCCCTCTCTGTGTGATGGCTCTGTGTGATGCCTCTGTGTGATGGCTCCCTCTCTGTGTGATGGCTCTGTCTGATGGCTCTGTGTGATGGCTCCCTCTCTGTGTGATGGCTCTGTGTGATGGCTCCCTCTCTGTGTGATGGCTCTGTGTGATGGCTCTGTGTGATGGCTCTGTCTGATGGCTCCCTCTCTGTCTGATGGCTCTGTGTGATGGCTCTGTGTGATGGCTCCCTCTCTGTGTGATGGCTCTGTGTGATGGCTCCCTCTCTGTGTGATGGCTCTGTGTGATGCCTCTGTGTGATGGCTCCCTCTCTGTGTGATGGCTCTCTGATGGCTCTGTGTGATGGCTCCCTCTCTGTGTGCCTCCAGGTTCAGGACACACACCAGGGTCTGCAGGACTCCTCCATCAAACTACTGCTGCAACTGCTCACACAGTGGAGACTCACACTGCAGGTCCCTGGGAACAAACGGGCTGCTGAGGTTTGTAGGGTGTGTGTAGTGTGTGTAGGGTGTGTGTGTGTAGTGTGTGTAGGGTGTGTGTGTGTGTGTAGTGTGTGTGTAGTATGTGTAGGGTGTGTAGGGTGTGTGTGTGTGTAATGTTTGTGTAGTGTGTATATGTGTGTGTAGTGTGTGTGTGTAGTGTGTGTGTAGTGTGTGTAGTGTGTAGTGTGTGTGTAGTGTTTGTGTAGTGTGTCTATGTGTGTGTAGTGTGTCTGTGTGTGTAGTGTATCTATGTGTGTGTAGTGTGTCAATGTGTGTGTAGTGTGTCTATGTGTGTAGTGTGTCTGTGTGTGTAGTGTATCTATGTGTCTGTGTGTGTAGTGTGTCTGTGTGTGTAGTGTATCTATGTGTGTGTAGTGTGTCTGTGTGTGTAGTGTGTCTGTGTGTGTAGTGTATCTATGTGTGTGTAGTGTGTCAATGTGTGTGTAGTGTATCTATGTGTGTGTAGTGTGTCTGTGTGTGTAGTGTGTCTATGTGTGTGTAGTGTGTCTGTGTGTGTAGTGTGTCAATGTGTGTGTAGTGTGTGTGTGTAGTGTGTGTGTAGTGTGTGTGTGTGTAGTGTGTGTGTAGTGTGTCTATGTGTGTGTAGTGTGTCTGTGTGTGTAGTGTGTCTGTGTGTGTAGTGTATCTATGTGTGTGTAGTGTGTGTGTAGTGTGTAGTGTGTGTGTGTGTAGTGTGTCTGTAGTGTGTAGTGTGTCTATGTGTGTGTAGTGTGTGTGTGTGTAGTGTTTGTGTAGTGTGTCTATGTGTGTGTAGTGTGTCTGTAGTGTGTAGTGTGTAGTGTGTAGTGTGTAGTGTGTCTATGTGTGTGTAGTGTGTCTATGTGTGTGTAGTGTGTCTGTGTGTGTAGTGTGTGTGTAGTGTGTAGTGTGTGTGTGTGTAGTGTGTAGTGTGTGTAGTGTGTAGTGTGTGTGTGTGTGTGTGTAGTGTGTGTGTGTGTGTGTGTGTGTGTGTGTGTGTGTGTGTGTGTGTGTGTGTGTGTGTGTGTGTGTGTGTGTGTGTGTGTGTGTGTGTGTGTGTGTGTGTGTGTGTGTGTGTGTGTGTGTTTAGTGTATCTATGTGTGTGTAGTGTGTGTGTAGTGTGTAGTGTGTGTGTGTGTAGTGTGTAGTGTGTGTGTGTGTAGTGTCTATGTGTGTATTTTACTGAGTATACATGCATGTCTGCTTCAGTGTGTTGTATCTAACTCTCCCTCCCTTCCTCCCCAGGCCAGTCAAAGACTACCAGACCGTAGTCCTCACTGCTCAGTGCTTCATGCTGTAGAAGGCCTGGCTCTGCTGCTCCTCTGCTCCTGTCAGACCAGCACACGCAAACTGGCTGTGTCTGTTCTCAGAGAAATACGCATTCTCTTCAATACTATAGGACACGCAGAGGTAGGGATGGAGGGAGGGAGGGAGGGAGATAAGGAGAAGAGGGACGGGCTGGTAAACTAGCTGTCTGTCCTCAGGGAGATACACATCCTCTTCAATACTATAGGACACGCAGAGGTAGGGAGGGAGGGAGGGAGATAAGGAGAAGAGGGACGGGCTGGTAAACTAGCTGTCTGTCCTCAGGGAGATACACATCCTCTTCAATACTATAGGACACGCAGAGGTATGAGGGGAGGGAGATAAGGAGAAGAGGGAAGGGCTGGTAGACTGTCTGTCTTCAGGGAGATACACATCCTCTTCAATACCATCTGACATGCACAGGGAGGGAGCAGAGGCACGCAGGGAGGAAGGAGAGGGAGGGAGGGAGGGAGGGAGGGAGGGAGGGAGGGAGGGAGGGAGGGAGGGAGGGAGGGAGGAAGGAGAGGCACGGAGGGAGGGAGGGAGGGAGGGAGGGAGGGAGGGAGGGAGGGAGGGAGGGAGGGAGGGAGAGAGAGAGAGAGAGAGGGAGGGAGGGAGGGAGGGAGGGAGGGAGGGAGGGAGGGAGGGAGGGAGGGACGGAGGAAGGAAGGAAGGAAGGAAGGAAGGAAGGAAGGAAGGAAGGAAGGAAGGAAGGAAGGAAGGAAGGAAGGAAGGAAGGAGAGGTACGGAGGGAGGAAGGAAGGAGAGGCACGGAGGGAGGGAGGGAGGGAGAAATAAGTAGGAGTAAGAGAGGAGACTGGCTATAGCTGTATCACTACTCTTACATTTACATTTACATTTACATTTAAGTCATTTAGCAGACGCTCTTATCCAGAGCGACTTACAAATTGGTGCATTCACCTTATGACATCCAGTGGAACAGTCACTTTACAATAGTGCATCTAAATCTTAAAGGGGGGTGAGAAGGATTACTTATCCTATCCTAGGTATTCCTTAAAGAGGTGGGGTTTCAGGTGTCTCCGGAAGGTGGTGATTGACTCCGCTGTCCTGGCGTCGTGAGGGAGTTTGTTCCACCATTGGGGGGCCAGAGCAGCGAACAGTTTTGACTGGGCTGAGCGGGAACTGTACTTCCTCAGTGGTAGGGAGGCGAGCAGGCCAGAGGTGGATGAACGCAGTGCCCTTGTTTGGGTGTAGGGCCTGATCAGAGCCTGGAGGTACTGAGGTGCCGTTCCCCTCACAGCTCCGTAGGCAAGCACCATGGTCTTGTAGCGGATGCGAGCTTCAACTGGAAGCCAGTGGAGAGAGCGGGGTGATGTGAGAGAACTTGGGAAGGTTGAACACCAGACGGGCTGCGGCGTTCTGGATGAGTTGTAGGGGTTTAATGGCACAGGCAGGGAGCCCAGCCAACAGCGAGTTGCAGTAATCCAGACAGGAGATGACAAGTGCCTGGATTAGGACTTGCGCCGCTTCCTGTGTGAGGCAGGGTCGTACTCTGCGGATGTTGTAGAGCATGAACCTACAGGAACGGGCCACCGCCTTGATGTTAGTTGAGAATGACAGGGTGTTGTCCAGGATCACGCCAAGGTTCTTAGCGCTCTGGGAGGAGGACACAATGGAGTTGTCAACCGTGATGGCGAGATCATGGAACGGGCAGTCCTTCCCCGGGAGGAAGAGCAGCTCCGTCTTGCCGAGGTTCAGCTTGAGGTGGTGATCCGTCATCCACACTGATATGTCTGCCAGACATGCAGAGATGCGATTCGCCACCTGGTCATCAGAAGGGGGAAAGGAGAAGATTAATTGTGTGTCGTCTGCATAGCAATGATAGGAGAGACCATGTGAGGTTATGACAGAGCCAAGTGACTTGGTGTATAGCGTGAATAGGAGAGGGCCTAGAACAGAGCCCTGGGGGACACCAGTGGTGAGAGCGCGTGGTGAGGAGACAGATTCTCGACACGCCACCTGGTAGGAGCGACCTGTCAGGTAGGACGCAATCCAAGCGTGGGCCGCGCCGGAGATGCCCAACTCGGAGAGGGTGGAGAGGAGGATCTGATGGTTCACAGTATCGAAGGCAGCCGATAGGTCCAGAAGGATGAGAGCAGAGGAGAGAGAGTTAGCTTTAGCGGTGCGGAGCGCCTCCGTGATACAGAGAAGATCAGTCTCAGTTGAATGACTAGTCTTGAAACCTGACTGATTTGGATCAAGAAGGTCATTCTGAGAGAGATAGCGGGAGAGCTGGCCAAGGACGGCACGTTCAAGAGTTTTGGAGAGAAAAGAAAGAAGGGATACTGGTCTGTAGTTGTTGACATCGGAGGGATTGAGTGTAGGTTTTTTCAGAAGGGGTGCAACTCTTGCTCTCTTGAAGACGGAAGGGACGTAGCCAGCGGTCAGGGATGAGTTGATGAGCGAGGTGAGGTAAGGGAGAAGGTCTCCGGAAATGGTCTGGAGAAGAGAGGAGGGGATAGGGTCAAGCGGGCAGGTTGTTGGGCGGCCGGCCGTCACAAGACGCGAGATTTCATCTGGAGAGAGAGGGGAGAAAGAGGTCAGAGCACAGGGTAGGGCAGTGTGAGCAGAACCAGCGGTGTCGTTTGACTTAGCAAACGAGGATCGGATGTCGTCGACCTTCTTTTCAAAATGGTTGACGAAGTCATCTGCAGAGAGGGAGGGGGGGGGGGAGGATTCAGGAGGGAGGAGAAGGTGGCAAAGAGCTTCCTAGGGTTAGAGGCAGAAGCTTGGAATTTAGAGTGGTAGAAAGAGGCTTTAGCAGCAGAGACAGAAGAGGAAAATGTAGAGAGGAGGGAGCGAAAGGATGCCAGGTCCGCAGGGAGGCGAGTTTTCCTCCATTTCCGCTCGGCTGCCCGGAGCCCTGTTGGATAAACGGGCTCCAAAAGGCTTCTTGGGTTGTCCCCGTTGGAGAACCCTTTGAAGAACAACATTTTGGTTCCAGGTAGAACCCTCTATAGAAAGGGTTCTTAATGGGTTCTACCTGGAACCAAAAGTGTTCTATCGGCAACCAAAATAGGGTTCTTCAAAGGGTTCTCCTATAGGGCCTGCCGAAGAAGTCATTATGGATAGGGACTACTGGTCTGTCTCATCATTATGATAGAAGCATTACTAAAGTCCATTCTGTTGATAACTCTGTGCGTTTCTGTTTGTTTCCATTTAACTCCATGTACTGACATCCATGTGCTTTCTTCCTCCCTGCAGGATGATGACAAGCCTATGATAGAGGTGATGGACCAGCTCAGTCCTGCTGTTATGGACAGCTTTGTACACGTGGCCGTGTCCGACTCTGTAAGTCACACTGTCTCTCTCTTTCTGTGTCTGTGTGTGTTTGTCTGTGTGTGTGTCTGTATGTGTGTTTGTCTGTGTGTGTCTGTGTGTGTTTGTCTGTGTGTGTGTCTGTATGTGTGTTTGTCTGTGTGTGTCTGTGTGTGTTTGTCTGTGTGTGTCTGTGTCTGTTTGTCTGTGTGTGTTTTTCTGTGTGTGTCTGTGTGTGTGTCTGTGTGTGTCCAAATACCAATAGATGCGTTCTTCGTAGTAGGCTTTTTGGGTGTGCAAGAATAAAAGGTTTTACAGTATGTGTTATATTGAAAAATGCCAGGATGTACAGAACATGCTGATATCAGCTTAGACAAAATCTGATCATTAGAATAGGAGACCGCTGTAGAAAAATAACATGTTTGCAGGGAACAAGTGTGATTTCACATTAAATGGTTCTCAGTATGGATGAGTAGTATGGTGATAGTACGTTCTGATGATAAGTACATAGTATGTCGTTTAATTTAGTGGTAGACAAGACTGGTTAGTAGACAAGGCCTGTGTTTCCTTAATCTCTCCTCTCCTCTCCTCTCCTCTCCTCTCCTCTCCTCTCCTCTCCTCTCCTCTCCTCTCCTCTCCTCTCCTCTCCTCTCCTCTCCTCTCCTCTCCTCTCCTCTCCTCTCCTCTCCTCTCCTCTCCTCTCCTCTCCTCTCTCTCCACTCCTCCCCCTTCCCCCCTATCTTCTCCACTCCTCTCCTCCCTCCTCCCCCTCCTCTCTCCTCTCCTTTCCTCCCCCTCTAGTCCACCCTCCCTCTCAGCCACCACGTGGACCTACAGTGGTTGGTGGAGTGGACAGCCAGACTGGTGAGCAGTGCCTACGACGTGAAGAGTCCCAGCCATGTATGGATCTATGCCCAGTGTGTCAAAGACCCCTGGGTACTCTGTCTACACAGCTTCCTGCGCCAGGAACACCTCCCCAAACTCTGCCCTACCGCTCTCAGCTACGCCTGGCCCTACGCATTCACCAGGCTACAGCTGCTGCTGCCGCTGGTTGACCCCAAGTACGTACAACACACAGGGGTCAGACACACACACACACATACATACACGCCTATGTGTGTAGACATGGTCAGACACAGGAATACCTAAACCCAGTCTTACTGTGCCCTTTTGTCCTACCTAGCAATAGCTCTGTATCTGTATGTATCTGTATCTGTACCTGTATCTGTATGTAGCTTTATCTGTATGTAGCTTTATCTGTATCTGTATGTAGCTTTATCTGTATCTGTATGTAGCTTTATCTGTATCTGTATGTATCTGTATCTGTATCTGTATGTAGCTTTATCTGTATCTGTATGTAGCTTTATCTGTATCTGTATGTAGCTTTATCTGTATCTGTATGTAGCTTTATCTGTATCTGTATGTAGCTTTATCTGTATCTGTATCTGTATGTATCTGTATCTGTATGTAGCTTTATCTGTATCTGTATGTAGCTTTATCTGTAGCTGTATCTGTATGTAGCTTTATCTGTATCTGTATCTGTATCTGTATGCAGCTTTATCTGTATCTGTATGTAGCTTTATCTGTATCTGTATGTAGCTTTATCTGTATCTGTAGCTGTATGTAGCTTTATCTGTATCTGTATGTAGCTTTATCTGTATCTGTAGCTGTATGTAGCTTTATCTGTAGCTGTATCTGTAGCTGTATGTAGCTTTATCTGTATCTGTAGCTGTATGCAGCTTTATCTGTATCTGTATGTAGCTTTATCTGTATCTGTAGCTGTATGTAGCTTTATCTGTATCTGTAGCTGTATCTGTAGCTGTATGTAGCTTTATCTGTATCTGTAGCTGTATGCAGCTTTATCTGTATCTGTATGTAGCTGTATCTGTATGTAGCTTTATCTGTATCTGTATGTAGCTTTATCTGTATCTGTATGTAGCTTTATCTGTTTCTGTATGTAGCTTTATCTGTATCTGTATGTAGCTTTATCTGTATGTAGCTTTATCTGTTTCTGTATGTAGCTTTATCTGTATGTAGCTTTATCTGTATGTATCTGTATCTGTATCTGTATCCGATCTGTAGCTGTATCTGTATGTAGCTTTATCAGTACCTGTATGTATCTGTATCTGTATCTGTAGCTGTATGTAGCTTTATCTGTATCTGTAGCTGTATGTAGCTTTATCTGTAGCTGTATGTAGCTGTATGTATCTGTATGTAGCTGTATGTAGCTGTACCTGTATCTGTATCTGCATCTGTAGCTGTATCTGTAGCTGCATGTAGCTGTAGCTGTATCTATAGCTGTATGTAGCTTTATCTGTATCTGTAGCTGTATCTGTAGCTGTATGTAGCTGTATCTGTATCTGTAGCTGAATCTGTTATGTATCTGTCGCTGTAGCTGTTATGTATCTGTATCTGTAGCCGTATGTAGCTGTATGTAGCTGTATCTGTATCTGTAGCTGAATCTGTTATGTATCTGTTATGTATCTGTATCTGTTATGTATCTGTAGCTCTATCTGTATCTGTATCTCTATCTGTAGCTCTATCTGTATATGTAGCTATCTGTATCTGTAGCTCTATCTGTATCTGTAGCTCTATCTGTAGCTCTATATGTATCTGTATCTGTTATGTATCTGTATCTCTATCTGTAGCTCTATCTGTATCTGTATATGTAGCTCTATCTGTAGCTCTATCTGTATCTGTATATGTAGCTCTATCTGTATCTGTATCTGTTATGTATCTGTATCTGTATCTGTTATGTATCTGTTATGTATCTGTATCTGTTATGTATCTGTAGCTCTATCTGTATCTATATCTCTATCTGTAGCTCTATCTGTATATGTAGCTATCTGTATCTGTAGCTCTATCTGTATCTGTATCTCTATCTGTAGCTCTATCTGTATATGTAGCTATCTGTATCTGTAGCTCTATCTGTATCTGTATCTCTATCTGTAGCTCTATCTGTATATGTAGCTATCTGTATCTGTAGCTCTATCTGTATCTGTACCTGTATCTGTAGCTCTATCTTTATATGTACCTGTATCTGTAGCTCTATCTGTAGCTCTATCTGTAGCTCTATCTGTAGCTCTATCTATATCTGTATCTGTACCTGTATCTTTATATGTACCTGTATCTGTACCTGTATCTGTAGCTCTATCTGTATCTGTATCTTTATATGTACCTGTATCTGTAGCTCTATCTGTATCTGTATCTATATCTGTATCTGTAGCTCTATCTGTATCTCTATCTGTAGCTCTATCTGTATCTGTATCTGTATCTGTAGCTCTATCTTTATATGTACCTGTACCTGTATCTGTACCTGTACCTGTATCTGTATCTGTATCTATATCTGTATCTGTAGCTCTATCTTTATCTGTACCTGTATCTGTAGCTTTTATGTATCTGTAGCTATATCTGTACCTGTAGCTGTAGCTAACATTAATTAGGACAACTACACTGTTGTTCATTGATTATTGATTACATTAATTAGGACCACTATGCTGCTATTTATTGACACACACACACTAACACGGAACCCAAACCGGCTGCGCGCGTGCGCCATCGTGCAGTATCGTGCATACGATAACCTGCATGTCGTAGATCTGAACCAATGACATTAATTTGGGGACAGGTCGAAAAGCATTAAACATGTATGGCAATTTAGATAGTTAGCTTGCAGTTGCTAGATAATTTGTCCTGGGATATAAACATTGAGTTGTTATTTTACCTGAAATGCACAAGGACCTCTACTCCACCAATTAATCCACACATAAAACGGTCAACCGAATCGTTTCTAGTCATCTCTCCTCCTACCAGGCTTTTTCATCTTTGAACTTATATGGTGATTGGCATCTACACTTTCATAGTATTACCATGACAACCGGCAAAACAGTTCATCTTTCAATCACCCACGTGGGCATAGCCAATGAGGAGAAGGCACGTGGGTACTTGCCTCTATAACCAATGAGCAGATGGGAGAGGCAGGACTTGCAGCGAGATCTGTGTCAGAAATAGAAAGGACTTTTAGCGACGCAGACGCTCGTTGACGCGCACGAGCAGCGTGGTGCAATAATTAAATAATATAGATTTCTAAATGTATTTTGCGCACGCGAACGGTATAGTCAGGGTATAACACACATACGCTGCTGCAATACTGTTTACTTTTATTATTATTATTGTTATTATTACTGTGACCGTGTGTGTGTGTGTGTGTGTGTGTGTGTGTGTGTGTGTGTGTGTGTGTGTGTGTGTGTGTGTGTGTGTGTGTGTGTGTGTGTGTGTGTGTGTGTGTGTGTGTGTGTGTGTGTGTGTGTGTGTGTGTGTGTGTGTGTGTGTGTGTGTTACAGCAGTCCAGTGAATGCTAAGAAGACCTCGTCGGCCGGCTCCAGTGACAGCTCCATCTCTCTGTGGAGGAACTACCTGATCCTGTGTCTGGGCGTGGCCAAACCCAGCATCATGTCACCTGGGCACCTGAGAGCCTCAACACCTGAAATCACTGCTACCACACCTGACGGCAGTGTTACCTACGACAACAAGGTAGAGGGGGTGGTAGGTGGATAGGTGGGGGGTTGTGTGTGTGTGTATGTGATTAGAGCTGTGTGTGTGTTATTGATGATGTATTCATTGTGTATTGATGATATATTCATTGTGTATTGATCAGGTGATTGGTACTCCGTCAGTGGCTACGATCAGATCTGTGTGTGTTATTGATGATGTATTCATTGTGTATTGATCAGGTGATTGGTACTCCGTCAGTGGCTACGATCAGATCTGTGTGTGTGTTATTGATGATGTATTCATTGTGTATTGATCAGGTGATTGGTACTCCGTCAGTGGCTACGATCAGATCTGTGTGTGTTATTGATGATGTATTCATTGTGTATTGATCAGGTGATTGGTACTCCGTCAGTGGCGTGGCTCCTGAAACAGCTGGTCCCTCTGATGAGAGCTGAGAGCATAGAGATCACTGAATGTCTAGTGCTGGGCCTCGGACGCACCAACGCACTGGTGTTCAGGTATCACACACACACCACACACACAGACACACACACACACAGACACACACACACACCACACACACAGACACACACACACACAGACACACACACACAGACACAGACAGACACACACACACCACACACACACACACGCACACACACAGACACACGACACACACAGACACACACAGACACACACACACACACAGACATACACGCACACACACACACACAGACATACACGCACACACACACACACCCACACCCACACAGACACACACACACGCACACACAGACACACACACACAGACGCACACACACACAGACATACACGCACACACACGCACACACAAACAGACACACACACACGCACACACACACACAGACACACACACACACACACACACCACACACACAGACACACACACACCCAGACACACACGCAGACACACAAACAGACACACACACACGCACGCACACACACACATGCACACACACACAGACAGACACACACATGCACATGCACACGCACACACACATATACACACGCAGCCACACACACACCCATACACACGCACACACACGCACACACATACACACACACAGAGACGTTTGTAAGGAAGACTGAGTGCATTCTATGTTACCAGTAAATTAAGAATAAGGAATTGAATGGAGAGAAAGAGAGATGGGTTAAGGATGGAGATTGAAAGAGAGATGGGGTATGGTTGGAGATTGAAAGAGAGATGGGTTAAGGTTGGAGATTGAAAGAGAGATGGGTTATGGTTGGAGATTGAAAGAGAGATGGGTTAAGGATGGAGATTGAAAGAGAGATGGGTTAAGGTTGGAGATTGAAAGAGAGATGGGTTATGGTTGGAGATTGAAAGAGAGGTGGGTTAAGGATGGAGATTGAAAGAGAGATGGGTTAAGGTTGGAGATTGAAAGAGAGATGGGTTAAGGTTGGAGATTGAAAGAGAGATGGGTTAAGGTTGGAGAAAGAGAGATTTAAGAGATTGAAAGAGAGATGGGTTAAGGTTGGAGATTGAAAGAGAGATGGGTTAAGGTTGGAGATTGAAAGAGAGATGGGTTAAGGTTGGAGATTGAAAGAGAGATGGGTTAAGGTTGGAGATTGAAAGAGAGATGGGTTAAGGTTGGAGATTGAAATTGAAAGAGATGGGTTAAGGTTGGAGATTGAAAGAGAGATGGGTTAAGGTTGGAGATTGAAAGAGAGATGGGTTAAGGATGGAGATTGAAAGAGAGATGGGTTAAGGATGGAGATTGAAAGAAAGAGATGGGTTAAGGTTGGAGATTGAAAGAGAGATGGGTTAAGGATGGAGATTGAAAGAGAGATGGGTTAAGGTTGGAGATTGAAAGAGAGATGGGTTAAGGTTGGAGATTGAAAGAGAGATGGGTTAAGGTTGGAGATTGAAAGAGTTGGAGATTGAAAGAGAGGTGGGTTAAGGATGGAGATTGAAAGAGAGATGGGTTAAGGATGGAGATTGAAAGAGAGATGGGTTAAGGATGGAGATTGAAAGAGAGATGGGTTAAGGTTGGAGATTGAAAGAGAGATGGGTTAAGGTTGGAGATTGAAAGAGAGATGGGTTAAGGTTGGAGATTGAAAGAGAGATGGGTTAAGGTTGGAGATTGAAAGAGAGATGGGTTAAGGTTGGAGATTGAAAGAGAGATGGGTTAAGGATGGAGATTGAAAGAGAGATGGGTTAAGGATGGAGATTGAAAGAGAGATGGGTTAAGGTTGGAGATTGAAAGAGAGATGGGTTAAGGTTGGAGATTGAAAGAGAGGTGGGTTAAGGTTGGAGATTGAAAGAGAGATGGGTTAAGGATGGAGATTGAAAGAGAGATGGGTTAAGGATGGAGATTGAAAGAGAGATGGGTTAAGGTTGGAGATTGAAAGAGAGATGGGTTAAGGTTGGAGATTGAAAGAGAGATGGGTTAAGGCTGGAGATTGAAAGAGAGATGGGTTAAGGTTGGAGATTGAAAGAGAGATGGGTTAAGGTTGGAGATTGAAAGAGAGATGGGTTAAGGATGGAGATTGAAAGAGAGATGGGTTAAGGTTGGAGATTGAAAGAGAGATGGGTTAAGGTTGGAGATTGAAAGAGAGATGGGTTGAGGTTGGAGATGGATTGAAAGAGAGATGGGTTAAGGTTGGAGATTGAAAGAGAGATGGGTTAAGGATGGAGATTGAAAGAGAGATGGGTTAAGGTTGGAGATTGAAAGAGTGATGGGTTAAGGTTGGAGATTGAAAGAGATATGGGTTAAGGTTGGAGATGGATTGAAAGAGAGATGGGTTAAGGTTGGAGATTGAAAGAGAGATGGGTTAAGGTTGGAGATTGAAAGAGAGATGGGTTATGGTTGGAGATGTATTGAAAGAGAATGATGAGAGTTTAGGTGAGATTGAAAGCAGAGATGGAGGTTGGAGATTAGGAGATGAGAGATGGAGAGATTAGGTGAGGAGGAGAGAATATAGATTAGGGATGAGGAGGGGTTAAGGTTGGAGATTGAAAGAGAGATTAGGAGGAGAGATGGAGAGATTAGGAGAATGAGAGAGGAGGAGCAGATGGAGATAGATTAGGTGAGGAGGGGAGATGGAGAGAGATGGAGAGATTAGGAGAGATGGAGAGATTAGGTGAGGAGGAGAGAATATAGATTAGGTGAGGAGGGGAGATAGAGAGATTAGGAGGAGAGATGGAGAGATTAGTGGAGGTGTATCTGTTCTCTATTTAAACACTCCTTCAATTACAGTCCTCCCATCTCTCCCATCTCTCTCTCTCTCTCTCTCTCTCTCTCTCTCTCTCTCTCTCTCTCTCTCTCTCTCTCTCTCTCTCTCTCTCTCTCTCTCTCTCTCTCTCTCTCCTGTCTCTCTCTCTCTCTCTCTCTCTCTGTGTCCATCTGTCTCTCTCTCTCTCTGTGTCTATCTGTCTCTCTCTCTCTCTCTCTCTCTCTCTCTCTCTCTCTCTCTCTCTCTCTGTGTCTCTCTCTCTCTTGCTCTCTCTCTCTCTGTGTCTATATGTCTCTCTCTCTCTCTCTCTCTCTTCTGTCTCTTTCTCTCTTGCTCTCTCTGGTCTGGTCTGTGTGTGTTTGTATGCGTGCATGCGTGCATGCGTGTGCATGCGTGTGGCGGTAGAGGACAGGTATTTCATTACGAGAAGAGAGAGAGTTGTATTTGAGAGGAAGGTCATGGACAGACTAAAACATCTTCAGTCTCCACACAGATGAGGCTCTACGGTACTCTATAGGGTTTGGGAATTAGGCTACCACTGTTTAAATACAGTGGGATAAAACACTGCCCTAACTCAGACTTAAATGTTCATCTCCCTGAAGTCGTACAATATGTCTGTGTGTGTACTTTTATCATGAACTCAAATCTTATTTCCCTACGTTGTGTCCCCAATCATAGAGAATTAGTGGAGGAGCTCCACCCACTGATGAAGGAGGCCCTGGAACGGAGACCTGAGGTACAGTACTACTGTCTAACTGTCTGACTGTGTCTTTAACGGGACACTAGTTACCAAGCTGATCTGTTTCCAGGTCCATCACAGTGTTCTAGAATCAGTGTCATCCCAGAATAATGTCATGTAAATGTGTTCTAGAATAATGTCATGTAAATGTGTTCTAGAATAATGTCATGTAAATCTGTCCCAGAATAATGTCATGTAAATCTGTCCCAGAATAATGTCATGTAAATGTGTTCTAGAATAATGTCATGTAAATGTGTTCTAGAATAATGTCATGTAAATGTGTTCTACAATAATGTCATGTAAATCTGTCCCAGAATAATGTCATGTAAATCTGTCCCAGAATAATGTCATGTAAATCTGTCCCAGAATAATGTCATGTAAATCTGTCCCAGAATAATGTCATGTAAATGTGTTCTAGAATAATGTCATGTAAATGTGTCCCAGAATAATGTCATGTAAATCTGTCGCAGAATAATGCCATGTAAATGTGTCCCAGAATAATGTCACGTAAATGTGTTCTAGAATAATGCCATGTAAATCTGTCCCAGAATAATGTCATGTAAATCTGTCCCAGAATAATGTCATGTAAATGTGTTCTAGAATAATGTCATGTAAATGTGTCCCAGAATAATGTCATGTAAATCTGTCCCAGAATAATGCCATGTAAATGTGTTCTAGAATAATGTCATGTAAATGTGTCCCAGAATAATGTCATGTAAATGTGTCCCAGAATATTGTCATGTAAATCTGTCCCAGAATAATGCCATTTAAATGTGTTCTAGAATAATGTCATGTAAATGTGTCCCAGAATAATGCCATGTAAATGTGTCCCAGAATAATGTCATGTAAATGTGTTCTAGAATAATGTCATGTAAATCTGTCCCAGAATAATGTCATGTAAATGTGTTCTAGAATAATGCCATGTAAATGTATTCTAGAATAATGTAATGTAAATGTGTCCCAGAATAATGTCATGTAAATCTGTCCCAGAATAATGCCATGTAAATGTGTTCTAGAATAATGTCATGTAAATGTGTCCCAGAATAATGTCATGTAAATGTGTCCCAGAATAATGTCATGTAAATGTGTCCCAGAATAATGTCATGTAAATGTGTTCTAGAATAATGCCATGTAAATCTGTCCCAGAATAATGTCATGTAAATGTGTCCCAGAATAATGTCATGTAAATCTGTCCCAGAATAATGTCATGTAAATCTGTCCCAGAATAATGTCATGTAAATGTGTTCTAGAATAATGTCATGTAAATCTGTCCCAGAATAATGTCATGTAAATGTGTTCTAGAATAATGTCATGTAAATGTGTCCCAGAATAATGTCATGTAAATCTGTCCCAGAATAATGTCATGTAAATGTGTTCTAGAATAATGTCATGTAAATCTGTCCCAGAATAATGTCATGTAAATGTGTTCTAGAATAATGTCATGTAAATGTGTCCCAGAATAATGTCATGTAAATCTGTCCCAGAATAATGGCATGTAAATGTGTTCTAGAATAATGTCATGTAAATGTGTCCTAGAATAATGCCATGTAAATGTGTCCTAGAATAATGTCATGTAAATGTGTTCTAGAATAAGAAGCGTCGTGAGAGGAGGGACCTGCTCAGACTGCAGCTTCTCAGAATCTTTGAACTGCTGGCCGACGCTGGAGTTATCAGTGACAGGTAGCACAAACACAAAAGCTGTCAAACACACACACACACACACACACACACACACACACACACACACACACACACACACACACACACACACACACACACACACACACACACACACACACACACACACACACACACACAATGTCACACATTCTCACACACACACTGCCTTCTAATCATTTGTCTAATCTGTTTCTCTCTCTGTCTCTGTTTCTTTCTCTCTCTCTCTCTCTCTCTCTCTCTCTGTCTCTGTCTCTGTCTCTGTTTCTCTCTCTCTCTCTCTCTCTCTCTCTCTCTCTCTCTCTCTCTCTCTCTCTCTCTCTCTCTGTGTGTTCCCCCTCCTCCTCCTGTAGTACTAACGGAGCGTTGGAGCGTGACAGCCTGGCGTTAGGAGCTCTGTTCCTGGAGTACGTGGACCTGACCAGGATGCTGCTGGAAGCCGAGAACGACAAGGAGCTGGATGTCCTCAAAGACATCAGGGCCCACTTCTCTGGCATGGTGGCCAACCTCATACAGTGTGTCCCTGGTAACTATACACCCCATAATACTATGCAATACTCCTATAGTAACCACACACAGACCAAAGCTCACCCTCGCCCTCCATTTGGTAAATCAGACCCCAACTCTATCCTCCGGATTCCTGCTTACAATAAAAAATTAAAGCAGGAAGCACCAGTGACTCGGTCTATAAAAAAGTGGTCAGATGAAGCAGATGCTAAACTACAGGACTGTTTTGCTAGAACAGACTGGAATATGTTATGGGATTCTTCCAATGACATTGAGGAGTACACCACATCAGTCACTGGCTTTATCAATAAGTGCATCGAGGACGTCGTCCCAACAGTGACTGTACGTACATACACCAACCAGAAGCCATGGATTACAGGCAACATTCGCACTGAGCTAAAGGGCAGAGCTGCCGCTTTCAAGGTGCTGAACTCTAACCCGGAAGCTTACAAGAAATGCCGCTATGTCCTGCGACGAACCATCAAACATCAAAGCGTCAATAGAGGGTTAAGATTGAATCGTACTACACCGGCTCCGACGCTCGTCTTATGTGGCAGGGCTTGCAAACTATTACAGACTACAAAGGGAAGCACAGCCGCGAGCTGCCCAGTGACACGAGCCTACCAGACGAGCTAAATCACTTCTATGCTCGCTTCGAGGCAAATAACACTGAGGCATGCATGAGAGCATCAGCTGTTCCCGGACGACTGTGTGATCACACTCCGTAGCCGACGTGAGTAAGACCTTTAAACAGGTCAACATGCACAAGACCGCGGAGCCAGGCGGATTACCAGGACGTGTGCTCTGGGCATGTGCTGACCAACTGGCAGGTGTCTTCACTGACATTTTCAACATGTCCCTGATTGAGTCTGTAATATCTACATGCTTCAAGCAGACCACCATAGTCCCTGTGCCCAAGAACACAAAGGCAACCTGCCTAAATGACTACAGGCCCGTAGCAGTCACGTCCGTAGCCATGAAGGGCTTTGAAAGGCTGGTAATGGCTCACATCAACACCATTATCCCAGAAACCCTAGAAGCACTCTAATTTGCATTCCGCCCAAACAGATCCACAGATGATGCAATCTCTATTGCACTCCACACTGCCCTTTCCCACCTGGACAAAAGGAACACTTATGTGAGAATAATATTCATTGACTACAGCTCAGCGTTCAACACCATAGTACCCTCAAAGCTCATCACTAAGCTAAGGATCACCAGGCGGTGTCAGAGGAAGGCCCTAAAAATGGTCAAAGACCCCAGCCACCCCAGTCATAGACTGTTCTCTCTACTACCGCATGGCAAGCGGTACCGGAGTGCCAAGTCTAGGACAAAAAGGCTTCTCAACAGTTTTTAACCCCCAAGCCATAAGACTCCTGAACAGGTAATCAAATGGCTACCCTGACTTTTTGCATTGTGTGCCCCCACCAACCCCTCTTTTACGTTGCTGCTACTCTCTGTTTATCATAAATGCATAGTCACTGCATAGTCACAACTATACATTCATGTACATATGTACATACCTCCTCAATTGGCCCGACCAACCAGTGCTGCCGCACATTGGCTAACCCGGGCTATCTGCATTGTGTCCCACCACCCACCACCCACCAACCCCTCTTTTTACGCTACTGCTACTCTCTGTTCATCATATATGCATAGTCACTTTAACCATATCTACATGTACATACCACCTCAATCAGCATGACTAACTGTAGCCTCTCTACTGTATATAGCCTCTCTACTGTATATAGCCTCTCTACTGTATGTAGCCTCTCTACTGTATGTAGCCTCTCTACTGTATGTAGCCTCTCTACTGTATATAGCCTCTCTACTGTATGTAGCCTCTCTACTGTATATAGCCTCTCTACTGTTATAGCCTCTCTACTGTATATAGCCTCTCTACTGTATATAGCCTCTCTACTGTATATAGCCTCTCTACTGTATGTAGCCTCTCTACTGTATATAGCCTCTCTACTGTATATAGCCTCTCTACTGTATATAGCCTCTCTACTGTATGTAGCCTCTCTACTTTTATAGCCTCTCTACTGTATATAGCCTCTCTACTGTATATAGCCTCTCTACTGTATATAGCCTCTCTACTGTATATAGTCTCTCTACTGTATATAGCCTCTCTACTGTATGTAGCCTCTCTACTGTATATAGCTCTCTACTGTATGTAGCCTCTCTACTGTATATAGTCTCTCTACTGTATGTAGCCTCTCTACTGTATATAGCCTCTCTACTGTATATAGCCTCTCTACTGTATATAGCCTCTCTACTGTATGTAGCCTCTCTACTGTATATAGTCTCTCTACTGTATGTAGCCTCTCTACTGTATATAGTCTCTCTACTGTATGTAGCCTCTCTACTGTATATAGCCTCTCTACTGTATATAGCCTCTCTACTGTATATAGCCTCTCTACTGTATATAGTCTCTCTACTGTATGTAGCCTCTCTACTGTATATAGCCTCTGTACTGTATATAGCCTCTCTTCTGTATATAGCCTCTCTACTGTATAGAGCCTCTCTACTGTATGTAGCCTCTCTACTGTATATAGCCTCTCTACTGTATGTAGCCTCTCTACTGTATATAGCCTCTCTACTGTATATAGCCTCTCTACTGTATAGCCTCTCTACTGTATGTAGCCTCTCTACTGTATATAGCCTCTTCTGTTTATAGCTGTATATAGCCTCTGTACTGTATAGCCTCTCTACTGTATATAGCCTCTCTACTGTATATAGTCTCTCTACTGTATATAGCCTCTCTACTGTATATAGTCTCTCTACTGTATGTAGCCTCTCTACTGTATATAGCCTCTGTACTGTATATAGCCTCTCTTCTGTATATAGCCTCTCTACTGTATAGAGCCTCTCTACTGTATGTAGCCTCTCTACTGTATATAGCCTCTCTACTGTATGTAGCCTCTCTACTGTATATAGCCTCTCTACTGTAAAAAGCCTCTCTACTGTATGTAGCCTCTCTACTGTATGTAGCCTCTCTACTGTATATAGCCTCTCTTCTGTTTATAGCCTCTCTACTGTATATAGCCTCTGTACTGTATGTAGCCTCTCTACTGTATATAGCCTCTCTACTGTATATAGCCTCTCTACTGTATATAGCCTCACTACTGTATATAGCCTCTCTACTGTATATTGCCTCTCTACTGTATATAGCCTCTCTACTGTATGTAGCCTCTCTAATGTATATAGCCTCTGTACTGTATATAGCTTCTCTACTGTATATCGCCTCTCTACTGTATATAGCCTCTCTACTGTATGTAGCCTCTCTACTGTTTTTCACTGTCTTTTTACTGTTGTTTTTATTTCTTTACTTGCTTATTGTTCACTTTAATTTGATTTGATCATTCTCTTACGGTAAGCATGGCGCCTATAACACTAGGATTGTGTGTTCGAAACCCGGGGCCACCCACACGTAGAATGCTATTTTTAATACGACATCATTCAGAATACCGTCATATTTTAAAGGGGAAGTCTGGCTAAACACTGTATATTATTATTAAAACGACGTCATTCAGAATACCGTCATAGTTTAAAGGGGAAGTCCAGCTAAACGCTGTATATTATTATTAAAACGACATCATTCAGAATACCGTCATAGTTTAAAGGGGAAGTCAAGCGTTTTAAATAGATAATAAAACCCTTTATCTTTCTCTTTTTACCCCCCTTCTCCTGCAGTCCACCACCGGCGTTTCCTGTTCCCCCAGCAGTCTCTGAGGCACCACCTCTTCATCCTGTTCAGCCAATGGGCTGGCCCCTTCAGCGTGATGTTCACGCCCCTCGACCGCTACAGCGACCGCAACCACCAGATCACCAGATACCAATACTGTTCTCTGAAGGTACACACACACACACACACACACACACACACACACACACACACACACACACACACACACACACACACACACACACACAACACACACACACACACACACACACACACACACACACCAGATACCAGTACTGTTCTCTGGAGGTACACACACACAAACATACACACACACACACACACACCAGATACCAGTATTGTTCTCTCAAGGTACGGTACACACACACACACACACACACACACACACACACACACACACACACACACACACACACACACACACACACACACACACACACACACACACACACACACACACACACACCAGATACCAGTACTGTCCTCTGAAGGTACACACACACGCACACAAACACACACATACACACACACACACACACACACAAGGAAACATGGATGTACAGTATGCATATACATAAATAAATATTCCATGGATTCTCCCTAGGCGATGTCCGCGGTGCTGTGTTGTGGTCCAGTGTTTGACAACGTGGGTCTCTCTACTGACGGATATCTCTACAAATGGCTGGACAACATCCTGGCCTGCCACGACATACGGGTATGTCACCTATATGAAAGGTTATGTCACCTCTATGAAGTGTTACGTCACCTCTATGAAGTGTTACCTCACCTCTATGAAGTGTTACGTCTATGAAGTGTTATGTCAGCTCTATGAAGTGTTATGTCACC
>NC_060192.1:35845779-35933279 GCF_021184085.1 Oncorhynchus gorbuscha | reverse complement strand
TAAAGGTTAAAGGTTACCTCCCGTTGGTATAAAGCTGGGGGGCATAGCTAGTATACAGACATCGGTGGAGGTGGGAGTCGTTTTGAACTGTAATGCAGGTGATGACATGAACATGTGTTGTGGTTGACATCCGCATCTATAGAATTAGGAATTAGAATACTGGAATGAACATTAACCTTCTCATGATGGGATAAATGTCAGCTAATTTAATCAGGTGAGTTGGACAACCATGGTTTTCCAGTTCTTTGATAAGATATTGTGTAAAATAGTGATTTTTGAAGATGGAAGGAGTTTATCTGCGCTGTGTGTTTGTTAGCTAGCTAGCCAGACCGTTTTAGAGGAATGATTCCATAAATGTTTCAAATTAACTGCCAATATGCCAACATTCCATTCAGACAAGGCAGCCAATCCACAGCCAGACACGGGCTGACATCAGTGCATGATAGGACTTAGACAACTTGTCAATGCAACAAGTACTGCTATTGTATCATACTGAATAATAGCTTTCCATGCTGTATAATAGCTTTCCATACTGTATAATAGCTATTGTATCATACTGTCTCAACTTTCCAATATTTAATTGTTTTTGAGACATTTATGGTCTCAAATGTGTATAAAACCCGTAAAAACTGTATTTATAATTATATTACAATATTTTAAGTTGACAATAATTATATTACACAATTTATTACACAATTTCTGATATATCACACGCCTTACTTTTATTTTCCTGCATCAGTAAAATGGTTATGCCTCTACAGCCATTCATTCCAATTAGACTGGTTTGGATTTCTCCCTGACCAATATGGCTCCCATTTTCACCCCATTCTGGAACTTTAAGGGTTTATGACATAGCCCCTCTACCATTCTGGAACTTTAAGGGTTTATGACATAGCCCCTCTACCATTCTGGAACTTTAAGGGTTTATGACATAGCCCCTCTAACATTCTGGAACTTTAAGGGTTTATGACATAGCCCCTCTACCATTCTGGAACTTTAAGGGTTTATGACATAGCCCCTCTACCATTCTGGAACTTTAAGGGTTTATGACATAGCCCCTCTAGTAATTTAATGAATGGGTTGCACCTCTGTCACTCGGCTCTAAAGATGCCACAGAATATTGATATCCGACTGATGGTTAGTGCTCAGTCTTTCTGAATGGGGACTAATGACTGTTTTGTCAAAAGTATACTATAGTGGCATTGTAATACGATGTCATTGTTAAAGTAGACGTACAATTAGTTGGAAACAACTTTGCCATCGTTATGATGCGGTCAAGTTTACTTTAGAGAGATGGCAATGTTGCTATGAGCTAGCAAATTTAGTTAGAAATAGCTTACAATGCTAACGTTAGCTACCTAACGTTATACTGCATCTAAAATCAATCTGGTGATTTGTCAAATTTAGTCAGAAATAGCTTACAATGCTAACGTTAGCTACCTACCGTTATACTGCATCTACAATCAATCTGGTGATTTGTCAAATTTAGTCAGAAATAGCTTACAATGCTAACGTTAGCTACCTGACGTTATACTGCATCTAAAATCAATCTGGTGATTTGTCAAATTTAGTCAGAAATAGCTTACAATGCTAACGTTAGCTACCTGACGTTATACTGCATCTAAAATCAATCTGGTGATTTGTCAAATTTAGTCAGAAATAGCTTACAATGCTAACGTTAGCTACCTGACGTTATACTGCATCTAAAATCAATCTGGTGATTTGTCAAATTTAGTCAGAAATAGCTTACAATGCTAACGTTAGCTACCTGACGTTATACTGCATCTACAATCAATCTGGTGGCATCAAAATGATGACAAAAGCTTGTCCTACAAAGTATTTGCCTCGTCTTGAATGTCATCGTGTTTCCAAGCCACAGTAATGTACTTTAGATTAAATCTTCATCAGCACCTGCATTGAGTAGAATGCTCAGCTGGGCATCAGTCCTAAAAACAAACGTTCAAAACAATGGAATAAACGTTTTGAAACGGAGGAATCCGTCTGAATTTGGGATCCAATAGGAATGCTCGTCCGTTTTGTGCTATTTTTAAAATGTCACGTATTTTGCTTGAATACACCAACTCTTCTCTGAAATGTAGAATAAGCTCCTCCCTCTAATTTCCCCTGGTAGAAATGTGTCATGAAGTCAGATTTATGTATTCATGTTGTTGTTGTTGTTTATGTATGTATGTATGCTGTTGTTGTTTATGTATGTATGCTGTTGTTGTTTATGTATTCATGTTGTTGTCTATGTATTCATGTTGTTGTTGTTTATGTATTTATGTTGTTGTTGTTTATGTATTCATATTGTTGTTGTTTATGTATTCATATTGTTGTTTATGTATTCATGTTGTTGTTTATGTATTCATGTTGTTGTTTATGTATTCATGTTGTTTATGTATTTATGTTGTTGTTGTTTATGTATTCATATTGTTGTTGTTTATGTATTCATATTGTTGTTTATGTATTCATGTTGTTGTTGTTTATGTATTCATATTGTTGTTTATGTATTCATGTTGTTGTTTATGTATTCATATTGTTGTTGTTTATGTATTCATATTGTTGTTTATGTATTCATGTTGTTGTTGTTTATGTATTCATGTTGTTGTTGTTTATGTATTCATATTGTTGTTGTTTATGTATTCATATTGTTGTTTATGTATTTATGTCGTTGTTGTTGTTTATGTATTTATGTTGTTGTTGTATTTATGTTGTTGTTGTTTATGTATTCATATGGTTGTTTATGTATTCATGTTGTTGTTGTTTATGTATTCATATTGTTGTTGTTTATGTATTCATGTTGTTGTTGTTTATGTATTCATGTTGTTTATGTATTTATGTTGTTGTTTATGTATTTATGTTGTTGTTTATATATTTCTGTTGTTTGTTGTTCAGGCAGGACAGGAGAACTTCCGCGCGTGTACTGTTGTGGCATTTATTCTAATGTTGTTGTTGTTGTTTATGCATTTATGTTGTTGTGTGTCGTCCAGGCACTACGTCCAGCAGTAACACAGTAGTGGCAGGACAGGAAAACTTCCCAGAGACGGAGGAGTCCAAGCTGGCCAGAGAGAACGAGGAGAGGTGGGTCCCCATCACAGCACCCTTTGGGTAGATATTTTATACAATCATTTCAAATAACTTTATTATTCAGAAATCAATGTGATGACACTTTAAATGTAAACGCCTACCCTCACTGTGTGTGTGTGTTCTCAGGTCCAAGGCTCACAACAGACTGGAGTCTCGCTACAGTAACAGCTCAGGCGGTTCCTATGACGATGAGAAGAGTGAGTAGAACCTTAAACCTTAATCCCCTTTTATGGGGATTTTTTATTCAGCTAATTGAATTTCCGTGACGGCGCGGAACCTCCCTGCAGATTCCTCTGCGGTCTGTAAACACACACACCCCTATGGGAAAGGGCCTTGGGCTCTGCATTCCTCTCCACAATGTCCTCATAGTGTTAGTCACTTCAACCTCGTTAGTAGTCTGTTGTTGTAATTATCACTAATCTCGTAGCGTCTTTGACAAACTGATAAGAGATTTACACACACACACACACACACACACACACACACACACACACACACACACACACACACACACACACACACACACACACACACACACACACACACACACACACACACACACACACACACACACACACACACACACACAGCGAGAGAGACTGAAAGGAGTTTTACAACATAAAGATAGACATGCTTTGTGACAGATGTAGGATCTTAATTTGAGCCAGTTTGCTACAGCAGGAAAATAATCCTGCAGCAACAGGAAATTTGAATTATTATGTGGATTATAATTCATTTTTTGTAAGGTAAAGTTAGGTCAAAACTTTCTACTTGGAAGTTGCAAACTTCAGAAGCCTTTACGAACTTTAAATATCCTACACGTTTTAGATTTCCTGCATTGCGGGAAAGTTATCCTGCTAACAGGGTGATCAAATTAAGATCCTACATCTAGTGCTGGAATTTGGCTGAGCAGCCTACTCTGCCTACTCTGACCACATGTTCCAACGCAGGAGAGCGATGTTCACTTCTCAGTGCAGGCAGGCACTTCCATTCCTCCCTTATCTGTCTCTGATACGGACAGGATACAGACAGGATACAGACACAGACAGGATACAGATACAGACAGGATACAGATATAGACAAGATACAGACACAGACAGGATACAGATACAGACAGGATACAGATACAGACAGGATACAGATACAGACACAGACAGGATACAGATACAGACAGGATACAGACATGATACAGACACAGACAAGATACAGACACAGACAGGATACAGATACAGACAGGATACAGACACAGACAAGATACAGACACAGACAGGATACAGATACAGACAGGTTCCATACAGGATACAGACAGGATACAGATACAGACAGGATACAGATACAGACAGGATACAGATACAGACAGGATACAGACAGGATACAGACACAGACAGGATACAGATACAGACAGGATACAGACAGGATACAGACACAGACCTGATACAGACAGGATACAGACCTGATACAGACAGGATACAGATACAGACAGGATACAGACACAGACCTGATACAGACACAGACAGGATACAGACAGGATACTGACCATGTTCTACAGTATCATTTTCCCTTACAGACATATCAGACACCAGCACAGATATTCAGTCTGGATATCAGCCATACCAACCACAGAACACACACAGTGTCAGCCTGTCATCAATGAAGGCATTCTGTCTATGTTTAGCCTGCATGCTTTGGGAGGAATCCAGACCAGTGTGTGTGTGTGTGTGTGAACACACACAGTGTCAGCCTGTCATCAATGAAGGCATTCTGTGCGTTTAGCCTGCATGCTTTGGGAGTGTGTGTGTGTGTGTGTGTGTGTGTGTGTGTGTGTGTGTGTGTGTGTGTGTGTGTGTGTGTGTGTGTGTGTGTGTGTGTGTGTGTGTGTGTGTGTGTGTGTGTGTGTGAGTGTCTGCCTTTTTGGCTGTCTCACTATCAAGAGTATATGTCTCCCACTCAAGAGTGTGTGTTTGTGTCGCTCTCAAATGTGTTTGTGTGTTTTGCGATGTCTGATTGGCTAATCGCATACCACACATTCATGAGATAGTTCTGTGGTGGTTTGTCACCATACTGTCACATGATGGCTCTTCTTTCACCAGTCTTTAGAGTTTCCCTTTTTGTTCAGGTTTTATTGTCTAACAGCGCTTACAGATTTTAATTAATCAAATATTTTCTAATATTCTTTGCTTGATTGAGCCTGATAGGTGCAAAATGGAAAACCCCGCCCACCTGGCTCTCCAGGAAATCTAATGCAAACGGTCAATGTATCTTAAAGATTTCTAATCATATTTAAACCCAGATCTGATTATCATTCTAAACCCAGATCTGATTATCATTCTAAACCCAGATCGGATTAGCATTCTAAACCCAGATCTGATTATCATTCTAAACCCAGATCTGATTATCATTCTAAACCCAGATCTGATTATCATTCTAAACCCAGATCTGATTAGCATTCTAAACCCAGATCTGATTATCATTCTAAACCCAGATCTGATTATCATTCTAAACCCAGATCGGATTAGCATTCTAAACCCAGATCTGATTATCATTCTAAACCCAGATCTGATTATCATTCTAAACCCAGATCTGATTAGCATTCTAAACCCAGATCTGATTATCATTCTAAACCCAGATCTGATTATCAATCTAAACCCAGATCTGATTATCATTCTAAACCCAGATCTGATTATCATTCTAAACTCAGATCTGATTATCATTCTAAACCCAGATCTGATTATCATTCTAAACCCAGATCTGATTATCATTATGTGTGTGTGTGTTTGTCTAAACCCAGGTCTGATAAAAAAATACTCCTCGTCCTAATTGTTAGAACATAACACTGTTTCCTGATTGGTCTATTCCCCCAGATGACCCTCTCCCGCCGTATGCTGGTTGGCTGATGAGCGTGTTGGAGACCAATCGGCCGCAGCCGTTGCCCATGCCAGTTAACGGAGGTTGCTGGGCGCCGCTGGTGGACTACCTGCCTGAAACCATCACACCTAGGGGACCACTACACAGGTAAACACACTACAATAAATATGATGAAAAACACTAGTCAACGACCTGCTTTTCCTGCCTGAAACCATCACACCTAGGGGACCACTACACAGGTAAACACACTACAATAAATATGATGAAAAACACTAGTCAACGACCTGCTTTTCCTGCCTGAAACCATCACACCTAGGGGACCACTACACAGGTAAACACACTACAATAAATATGATGAAAAACACTAGTCAACGACCTGCTTTTCCTGACTAAAACCACGAGGATAACGAGACGAGATGCCCTGGGGAAAAAAACCATTACTATTACAAATGACTTTTTATTTTAGTCTACGAAAGTGTGACGTGATGAGAATTCGGCGACAGAGTAGCCTAGTGGTTTGAGCGTTGGACTAGTAACCGGAAGGTTGCAAGTTCAAACCCCCGAGCTGACAAGGTACAAATCTGTCGTTCTGCCCCTGAACAGGCAGTTAACCCACTGTTCCTAGGCCATCATTGAAAATAAGAATTTGTTCTTAACTGACTTGCCTAGTTAAATAAAGGTAAAATAAAAAAAATGTGAAACTAATGGACATTTCATTTGACATGAAGCTCCTGCAGAATATTTTATGCAGTCCTCTCATTGGCAGAATTGTCATCTTTCATTTGAGCTGATCTGCGCGGGTCTCCCCACACAGCTCCCAGGCGGTCTCCTCAGTCACTCGTCCATCTTTTGAACTGATGTGAAGCCGCTAGGAAACAATACTGTTTACAGATGTAGGATCTTAATTTGATCACTCCTTTTGTTGCTGAGAATTTTCCTACACAGTAGGAAATGGAAACTAAAAAATAAAAAATAAAAAACATGCTTCTAAAGTTTGTAATTTTCACTTTAAAATGTCAGACTTCATTTGCCCTAATGAAAACTGTATCAACCCCAACAAAAAAGTATTATAATCCACATAATATTTCCTGTTGCTGCAGGATTATTTTTCTGCTGTAGCAAACTTTGTCATATAAAGATCCTTAATTTAATCTATTTTTGCTCTATTTTCTAACACTGTTATTCATTCATCTGTGTTGAGGTCCACAAATGCCATTTGTTGACTATTGGGAGTACAGTAATACTTCTGGCATATCTGGAAAGCTCAAATTCGCCCCTTTTCAGGGAAACCACAGTTATTTAGGACCTTGACGGTTATGATGGGGAGAAACTCAGAGCTGTAAATTGTTTAACCTGTAGCCAAGACTTTATGGTAGGCCTATATGGTTGACTAAGGCTAGCATTGGTTACAATATGCCACAATATCAATGTTGCCAGCTATGGTATATGAAGGGATAGTAGGCCTAGTTGGACATGGCTATCTGAATGTGTACAGTGGCCTAGATATGACATTATTTAATAGAAAAGAATGCACTGACTATTATGTGACTAAAATGGTGTGACCAAGGGAATGGAATCTATTATGTACAAGATGGAAGGTAAGTTAGAGGTGTGTATGAACTATTTAATAAAACAAAAGAAAACTACAATGACTAAAAACTAGACTTAAATGACTGACTAAAATATGACTTAAATGACTGTGACTAAAACTAGACTTAAATGACTGTGACTAAAACTAGACTTAAATGACTGACTAAAATATGACTTAAATTACTGACTAAAATAGGACTTAAATGACTGACTAAAATAGGACTTAAATGACTGACTAAAATAGGACTTAAATGACTGTGACTAAAACTAGACTTAAATGACTGACTAAAACTAGACTTAAATGACTGTGACTAAAACTAGACTTAAATTACTGACTAAAATAGGACTTAAATGACTGTGACTAAAAACTAGACTTAAATGACTGTGACTAAAACTAGACTTAAATAACTGTGACTAAAACTAGACTTAAATGACTGACTAACATAGGACTTAACAAAAGCAACACTGACACACATGCACATCCAGTACACACGTGCACACACACACACACACACACACACACACACACACACACACACACACACACACACACACACACACACACACACACACACACACACACACACACACACACACACACACACACACACACACACACACACACAGAGGCACCTGCATACCTTTCCAGCCAAGAGGCTGCTAATCTGCTGATCCAGCTGCAGGACAGAATATAGAGAATTTAGGTGGTTCCTCACCACCTAAATATAATTATCTCTGTCTCAGTAAGACAATATATTTATCTCTGTCTCAGTAAGACAATATAAAATCTATACTCTTGTGAATTCTATGGTTTTTACTAGATTACTTGTAGTTTTTATGTTGTTTGTCTGTCATTTTTGTAATGACTCGGTGCTGCCTCCCTTGGCCAGGATGCTCTTGAAAAAGAGATTTTACATCTGAATGAGCCCTTCCTGGTTAAATAAAGGTTAAAATAATAATAATAATAATAATAAAAATATTTATCTCTGTCTCAGTAAGAAAATATAATAATCTCTGTTTTAGTAAGATAATATTTATTTTACCAGGTAAATTGACTGAGAACACGTTCTCTTTTACAGCAACAACCTGGGGAATAGTTACAGGGGAGAGGGATGAATGAGCCAATTGTAAACTGGGGATTATTAGGTGACCGTGATGGTTTGAGGGCCAGATTGAGAATTTAGCCAGGACACTGGGGTTAACACCCCTACTCTTACAATAAGTGCCATGGGATCTTTAATGACCTCAGAGAGTCAGTACACCCGTCCTGAGGAAAGAGTGCCTCCTACTGTCCCATCCAAATGACAGCACCCTACACAGTGCATCACTGCCCTGGGGCATTGGGATATATATATTTTTTAGACCAGAGGAAAGAGTGCCTCCTACTGGCCCTGCAACACCACTTCCAGCAGCATCTGGTCTCCCATCCAGGGACTGACCAGGACCAACCCTGCTTGGCTTCAGAAGCAAGCCAGCAGTGGTATGCAGGGTGGTGTGCTGCTAGCTTGCTGAGATAATATAATCATCTCTGTCTCAGTAAGAAAATATAAACATCTCTGTCTCAGTAAAACAATATAATCATCTCTGTCTCAGTAAAACAATATAAACATCTCTGTCTCAGTAAAACAATATAATCATCTCTGTCTCAGTAAGAAAATATAAACATCTCTGTCTCAGTAAGAAAATATAATCATCTCTGTCTCAGTAAAACAATATAATCATCTCTGTCTCAGTAAAACAATATAAACATCTCTGTCTCAGTAAAACAATATAAAATCATCTGTCTCAGTAAAAACAATATAAACATCTCTGTCTCAAAAAAATATAAACATCTCTGTCTCAGTATAAAACATCATATAAACTCTGTCTCAGTAAGACAATATAAACATCTCTGTCTCAGTAAAACAATATAAACATCTCTGTCTCAGTAAAACAATATAAACATCTCTGTCTCAGTAAGAAAATATAAACATCTCTGTCTCAGTAAGACAATATAAACATCTCTGTCTCAGTAAGAAAATATAAACATCTCTGTCTCAGTAAAACAATATAAACATCTCTGTCTCAGTAAAACAATATAAACATCTCTGTCTCAGTAAGAAAATATAAACATCTCTGTCTCAGTAAGACAATATAAACATCTCTGTCTCAGTAAGAAAATATAAACATCTCTGTCTCAGTAAGAACAATATAAACATCTCTGTCTCAGTAAGAAAATATAAACATCAGTAAGACAATATAAACATCTCTGTCTCAGTAAAACAATATAAACATCTCTGTCTCAGTAAGAAAATATAAACATCTCTGTCTCAGTAAGAAAAAATATAAACATCTCTGTCTCAGTAAGAAAGAGATCAGAGATCAGAGATATCAATAGAGAGACATAAAACGACACTGTCGATGAAAAACGTGTGTCTATTTAAAATGCTGTCTGTCAACTGTGTGCGTGTTCTTCTCTATGGTTGGACAATGTCATAAAATAAATTGTTTGGGAGAAAAAAAACGTTAAAAGTTCATGTTAATGGAGCATGTTTATATCAAGACCTCTATTTGTGTTCCAAAACTTGTTTTTTGAAATGTGCAGATACGTGCAAATTCCTTTTTCTCAATAAGACAATATAAACATCTCTGTCTCAATAAGACAATATAAACATCTCTGTCTCAATAAGACAATATAAACATCTCTGTCTCAATAAGACAATATAAACATCTCTGTCTCAGTAAGACAATATAAACATCTCTGTCTGAAATGTGCAGATACGTGCACATTCCTTTTTATTCCCTTTGTTCCTTTGTACAGGTTAACTAACTCAATCATGTGTTGTGTTGTGTGTTCTCTCAGGTGTAACATAGCAGTGATCTTCATGACAGAGATGGTGGTGGACCACAGTGTGAGAGAGGACTGGGCCCTTCACCTTCCACTACTGCTGCACGCCCTCTTCTTAGGTACAGTACCTTCTCTGTGTCTCTGTTTGTCTGTGTTTGGTCTCGCTCTCGTACGCACACACGCACACGCGCACACACGCACACACACACGCGCACACACACTGAGTGGCGCAGCGGTCTAAGGTACTGCATCTCAGTGTTAGAGGCGTCACTACAGACACCCTGGTTCGATTCCAGGCTGTATCACAACCGGACGTAATTGGGAGTCTCATAGGGCGGCGCACAATTGGCTCAGCATCGTCCGGGTTTGGCCGGTGTAGGCCGTCATTGTCAATAAGAATTTGTTCTTAACTGACTTGCCTAGTTAAATAAAGGTTCAATTAAAAAATACAAAATAATAATAATTCATCCAAACGTGTTGATGATGGACTGCGTGGGCCTGTGTGTGTGAGGTGTATTTGTGAGCGTGTGCGTGCGTGTGTGTGCGTGTGTGTGCGTGCGTGTGTGTGTCTGTGCGTGCGCGTGTGTGTCTGTGCGTGCGCGTGTGTGTGTGTGTGCGTGTGTGTGTGCGTACGTGTGTGTGTGTGTCTGTGTAGTAGTGTGCATTTCTCCTTTGCCAAGATAATCCATCCACCTGACAGGTGTGGCTTGATTAAACAGCATGATCATTACACAGGTGCGCCTTGTGTCGGGGACAATAAAAGACCACTCTAAAATGTGCAGTATTGTCACACAACGCAATGCCACAGATGTCTCAGGTTTTGAAGAAGCGTGCAATTGGCATGCTGACATCAGAAATGTCCACCATAGCTGTTGCCAGAGAATTTAATGTTCATTTCTCTGCCATAAGCCGCCTCCAACGTTGTTTTAGAGAATTTGATAATATGTCCAGCCGGCCTCACAACCGCAGACCACATGTAACCACGCCAGCCCAGGACCTCCACATACAGCCTCTTCACCAGCGGGATTGTCTGAGACCAGACACCCAGACAGCTGATTAAATTGAGTATTTCTGTCTGTAATAAAGTGCTTTTGTGGGGAAACACTCATCCTGATTGGCTGGACCTGGCTCCCGGGTGGCTGCGCCCCTGCCCAGTCATGTGGAATTAATAGATTAGGGTTTAATGAATTTATTTCAGTTGACTGATTCCCTTGTTTAAACTGTTGCATGTTGCGTTTATATTTTTGTCCAGTATAGTTCTATGATCTCACATGTCTATACTGAAGAGCTTCTTTGTGTCATGCATGGGGCCTTTACTGTTTTCTGTCCTGGATCCCTACAGGTCTGGACCCCTACAGGTCTAACTTTCTCTCTATTCTCCAGGTCTGGACCCCTACAGGTCTAACTTTCTCTCTATTCTCCAGGTCTGGACCCCTACAGGTCTGGACCCCTACAGGTCAAACGTTCTCTCTATTCTCCAGGTCTGGACCCCTACAGGTCTGGACCCCTACAGGTCTAACTTTCTCTCTATTCTCCAGGTCTGGACCCCTACAGGTCTGGACCCCTACAGGTCTGGACCCCTACAGGTCTAACTTTCTCTCTATTCTCCAGGTCTGGACCACTACAGGTCAAACATTCTCTCTATTCTCCAGGTCTGGATCCCTACAGGTCTGGACCCCTACAGGTCTGGACCCCTACAGGTCTAACATTCTCTCTATTCTCCAGGTCTGGATCCCTACAGGTCTGGACCCCTACAGGTCTGGACCCCTACAGGTCTGGACCCCTACAGGTCTGGACCCCTACAGGTCTAACGTTGTCTCTATTCTCCAGGTCTGGACCCCTAAAGGTCTGGACCACTACAGGTCTGGACCCCTACAGGTCTAACGTTGTCTCTATTCTCCAGGTCTGGACCCCTACAGGTCTAACGTTGTCTCTATTCTCCAGGTCTGGACCCCTACAGGTCTAACGTTGTCTCTATTCTCCAGGTCTGGACCCCTACAGGTCTAACGTTGTCTCTATTCTCCAGGTCTGGACCCCTACAGGTCTAACGTTGTCTCTATTCTCCAGGTCTGGACCACTACAGGCCAGAGGTGTTTGAACACAGCAAGCGTCTCCTCCTCCACCTCCTCATCGCATTATCCTGCAACAACAACTTCCAGGTATTTCTATTTATTATGGATCCCCATTAGTTCCTGCCAAGGCAGCAGCTACTCTTCCTGGGGTTTATTATGGATCCCCATTAGTTCCTGCCAAGGCAGCAGCTACTCTTCCTGGGGTTTATTATGGATCCCCATTAGTTCCTGCCAAGGCAGCAGCTTCTCATCCTGGGGTTTATTATGGATCCCCATTAGTTCCTGCCAAGGCAGCAGCTACTCTTCCTGGGGTTTAGTATGGATCCCCATTAGTTCCAGCTTATCTTCCTGGGGTCCAGCCAAATTAAGGCAGTTATACATAGTTTTTTAACATTACAATACATTCACTCTGAAATGTTGGGCCCAACGTAGCAAAATGTTTTCCAATGGGAAGCTTTGGCACAAGAGAAGAAGAAGATCAGCATGTTTTTATGGTTGTGTGTAAGATTGTCTGAGTGGTTGTGTGTTTTAGATTCATAGCGTGTGTGTGTGTGTGGGTGGTTGTGTGTGAGAAGTGATTTATGTCTGTAAAACATGCTCCGTCCGTGTGTTTCCAGGTGATAGCCTCTGTGCTGCTGCTCACCAGAGAGATCAGTGACAACAAAACACTCACCATCAAATCCAGCTATCAGCCAGAGTACCAGTACTCAGGTAACACACACACACACACACACACACACACACACACACACACACACACACACACACACACACACACACACACACACACACACACACACACACACACACACACACACACACACACACACACACACACACAGACACAGACACTAGAGGCGTCAACAAAGACATTTGTGGTTAGAGAACGCAGTACTTCAGCATGACCATGTAGTAACAACTCTGTCCGTTCTGTTCAGAATCATCAGCAAGGATCTTATTTAACACTAACCAGTTTTGCCGGGAACACCTGTTCATCTCTGCTGTTCACTTCCTGCTTCCTGTCAGGTGGTCCCGACTTCCTGCGGGAGTGGCAGGCGTCCCCGGTGGCTGACTCTGGCATGAGCTGCTCCTCCAACTCTTCTTCTGCCAGTCTTGGCGGCGGCAGCACGGGGGGCAGTGTGGGTAACCTGCCCATGGTAACCCCCGACGACCTGGAGGACCTAGAGGACACGGCCAGTGAGGCGGACAACAAGACCAACAAACTGATAGAGTTCCTAACTACCAGGTACACACAGACGCAGGCATGCACGCTCACACACACATAATGAGAGAGAGAGAGAGACACCCTCACACACACACACACACACACACACACACACACACACACACACACACACACACACACACACACACACACACACACACACACACACACACACACACACACACACACACACACACACACACACACACACACACACACACAATCACAAACACTTAAGACTGAAACAATGCCGACATTTCAAGTCAAATCTAATTTTATTAGTCACACGTGGAATACAACAGGTGTAGTAGACCCTACAGTGAAATGCTTAATTACGAGCCCCTCAACAGTGCCGTTTCAAAAAATATGGATAAGAATAAGAGATAAAGTAATTAAAGAGCAGCAGTAAAAATTAACAATATTTTCAAGGTAGAGGTCGACCGATTATGATTTTTCAACGATACCAATTATTGGAGGACAAAAAAAGCCTCTACCGATTAATCGGATGATTTTTGTTGTTGTAATAATGACAATGACAACAATACTGAATGAACACTTTTATTTTAACGTAATATAATACGTCAATAAAATAAATTTAGCCTCAAATAAATAATGAAACATGTTACATTTGGTTTAAATATTGCAAAAACAAAGTGTTGGAGAAGAAAGTAAAAGTGCAATATGTGCCATGTAAGAAAGCTAATGTTTGAGTTCCTTGCTCAGAACATGAGAACATATGAAAGCTGGTGGTTCCTTTTAACATGATTCTTCAATATTCCCAGGTAAGAAGTTTTAGGTTGTAGTTATTATAGGAATTATAGGACTATTTCTCTCTATACAATTTGTATTTCATATACCTTTGACTAATGGATGTTCTTATAGGCACTTTAGCATTGCCAGTGTAACAGTATAGCTTCCGTCCCTCTCCTCACCCCTCCCTGGGCTCGAACCAGGAACACAACGACAACAGCCACCCTCGAAGCAGCGTTACCCATGCAGAGCAAGGGGAACAACTACTCCAAGTCTGAGCGAGTGACATTTGAAACGCAATTAGCGCGCACCCAGCTAACTAGCTAGCCATTTCACATCAGTTACACCAGCCTAATGTCGTGAGTTGATAGGCTTGAAGTCATAAACAGCGCTGTGCTTGCAAAGAGCTGCTGGCAAAATGCACGAAAGTGCTGTTTGAATGAATGCTTACAAGCCTGGTGGTGCCTACCACCGCTCAGTCAGACTGCTCTATCAAATCATAGACTTAATTATAACATAATAACACACAGAAATGCGAGCCTTTGGTCATTAACATGGTCCATTCCGGAAACTATCATCTCGAAAACAAGACGTTTATTCTTTCAATGAAATACGGAACCGTTCCGTATTTTATCTAACGGGTGGCATCCATCAGGATTTATTTTAGCTAAATATGCAGGTTTAAAAATATATACTTCTGTGTATTGATTTTAAGAAAGGCATTGGTGTTTATGGTTAGGTACACGTTGGAGCAACGACAGTCCTTTTTCGCGAATGCGCACTGCATCGATTATATGCAACTCAGGACACGCTAGATAAACTAGTAATATCATCAACCATGTGTAGTTATAACTAGTGATTATGATTGATTAAGTTTAATGCTAGTTAACAACTTACCTTGGCTTCTTACTGCATTCACATAACATGATGTTCAGGAGTCTTATGGCTTTGGGGGTAGAAACTGTTTAGAAGCCTCTTGGACCTGGACTTGGCGCTCCGGTACCGAGGTCCTGGATGGAAGGAAGCTTGGCCCCAGTGATGTACTGGACCGTTCGCACTACCCTCTGCAGTGCCTTGCAACCAGTCAGGATGCTCTCAATGGTGCAGCTGTAAAACCTTTTGAGGATCTCAGGACCCATGCCAAATCTTTTCAGTCTCCTGAAGGGGAATAGATTTTGTCGTGCCCTCTTCACGACTGTCTTGGTGTGTTTGGACCATTCTAGTTTGTTGGTGATGTGGACATCAAGGAACTTGGAGCTCTCAACCTGCTCCACTACAGCCAAGTCGATGAGAATGGGGGCGTGCTCAGTCCTCTTTTTCCTGTAGTCCACAATCATCTCCTTAGTCTTGATCACGTTTAGGGAGAGGTTGTTGTCCTGGCACCACACCGCCAGGTCTCTGACCTCCTCCCTATAGGCTGTCTCATCGTTGTCGGTGATCAGTCCTACCACATTTGTGCCATCGGCAAATGTAATGATGGTGTTGGAGTCGTGCCTGGCCGTGCAGTCGTGAGTGAACAGGGAGTACAGGCGGGACTGAGCACGCACCCCTGAGGGGCCCCTGTTTTGAGGCTCAGCGTGGCAGATGTGTTGTTAACCTACCCGTACCACCTGGGGGCGGCCCATTTGTGTATCTGTGAGAGTGTGTGCATATGGGGCAGTGGTTTGTCACCTGTGTGCAGTGTGTCCGTAGATGCATGCGTGTGTTTGTGTGTGTGTAACCTGTGTGTGGTGGTGTGATGGTGGTGGGTACACAGTGCCTGGAGTACTGTTCTCTACATACTCAGAGCGTTTGGCCCGCTGTGGGTCCACGAAGACATCACTCCTAAGAACCCCAACTGTAAGAGCTCTGACCAGCTGTCCAACTTCCTCCGACACGTCATCTCTGTCTTCAAGGAGTCCAAGTCAGGTAACACACCAGCAGATAACTTTATTATTAATAACTTAAACCATCTTTTTGATTTAAAAAATATATATTTTTAAGCATTTTATTGTGTAATATCTCTAAATGTTGTCTGTCACTAGCTGCACCATTTCACCAAGTAACATTCGGAGTGTTAATGTAGTTGGTGAATAAAGGTGATTCTAATACTTGTTTTATCACTAATTTGAAGCATTTTTGTTGTTCCTGAAGCCACATCACCTCTTATGGAGCTCATAGCCTGGTTCCTCTCTAGGTTTCTTCCTAGGTTCTGGCCTTTCTAGGGAGTTTTTCCTAGCCACTTTGCTTCTACACCTGCATTGCTTGTTGTTTGGGGTTTTAGGTTGGGTTTCTGTATAGTACTTTATGATATCAGCTGATGTACGAAGGGCTTTATAAATAAATTTCATTTATTGATATGATGTCATACAAGAGACCTGTGCCCAGATTCACAAAACCTTCTTAAGAAGCAATATAGACTTAAGAAGAAAGTTAAACGAAGTTGCTATTCTTCAAAAAGGTTATTGAAAATGTTCTTGCTATTTCTTATGTTTCTCCTTAAGCAAAAAGTTAAGAAGAAATTTGATTCTTAAATAAAGTTATTGGATTTGTTCTGTATTCCAAGATAGCTAAACCCTCGTCTTAAACTCAGTGAGAGAAACATCTCATGAAAGCAATTGAACCTGTTTAATTCATTCACAAACTTCATCTGAAAGTTTCAGTATTGATTCTTTTAAACCAAAGAACATGTTGAAGAACAGTAATCTCAGTAGGAAATATACCGTTGTTAGCTAGATAGCTAGCTAAACCGGTTGCCTAGCAACAAACATTTTAACAAGATTTGTATGAAGATATTTGAGGAGTTCGTAAGATAATTATTAAATCTTAAGATATTGTTGAGGAATTGTGCTTACGAACTATCTTATGAACTTCTTATTTTATTTATTATTAAGAAAGTGTTTTAAGTTTCTGGAGTATCTGGAGAATCATGACATCTTTTCTAATTATTTTTTTCTATTGGTCAGATTTCCACCTTGAACAGCAGTTGAGTGATGTAGCGTTGCAGACCGCTCTGTGCAGCTCGTCTCGTCACTACGCTGGGCGGAGCTTCCAGATATTCAGAGCTCTCAAACAGCCAATCAACGCTCACGCTGTATCCGACCTGCTCTCACGATTGGTAGAGGTGGTGGGAGAGCACGGGGACGAGGTGCAGGTATGTGTATCAGTGTGTGTTTGTACCTAACGTTAGTGTGTGTGTGTGTGTGTGTGTGTGTGTGTGTGTGTGTGTGTGTGTGTGTGTGTGTGTGTGTGTGTGTGTGTGTGTGTGTGTGTGTGTGTGCGTGCGCGCGTGCGTGCGTGCGTGCGTGCGTGCGTGCGTGCGTGTGTGTGTGCTGCTCAGGGCCATGTGATCAAGGTAACAAATCAAATGGTATTTGTCACATGCGCTAAATACAACAGGTGTTGGTAGAACTTACCGTGAAATGCTTACTTACAAGCCCTTAACCAACAATGCAGTTCAATTTGCACGTCGCTCTGGATAAGAGCGTCTGCTAAATGACTTAAATGTAAATGTTAAATGTAAGAAATAGTACCGGTACAGAGTCAATGTGGAGGCTATATACAGGGTGTACCTGTACTGAGTCAATGTGGAGGCTATATACAGGGGGTACTTGTACTGAGTCAATGTGGAGGCTATAAACAGGGGGTACTTGTACTGAGTCAATGTGGAGGCTATATACAGGGTGTACCTGTACTGAGTCAATGTGGAGGCTATATACAGGGTGTACCTGTACTGAGTCAATGTGGAGGCTATATACAGGGTGTACCGGTACAGAGTCAATGTGGAGGCTATATACAGAGGGTACTTGTACAGAGTCAATGTGGAGGCTATATACAGAGGGTACCGGTACAGAGTCAATGTGGAGGCTATATACAGAGGGTACTTGTACAGAGTCAATGTGGAGGCTATATACAGAGGGTACTTGTACAGAGTCAATGTGGAGGCTATATACAGGGTGTACCGGTACAGAGTCAATGTGGAGGCTATATACAGAGGGTACCGGTACAGAGTCAATGTGGAGGCTATATACAGAGGGTACTTGTACAGAGTCAATGTGGAGGCTATATACAGAGGGTACTTGTACAGAGTCAATGTGGAGGCTATATACAGAGGGTACTTGTACAGAGTCAATGTGGAGGCTATATACAGGGGGTACCTGTACAGAGTCAATGTGGAGGCTATATACAGGGGGGTACCGGTACCGAGTCAATGTGCAAGGGTACATATTAGTCGAGGTAATTTGTAAAGTGACTATGCATAGATAATAAACAGTGAGTAGAAGCAGTGTAAAAACAGTCATGTCTGTGTTCCAGGGCTATGTGATGGAGCTAACAGTAATGTCTGTGTTCCAGGGCTATGTGATGGAGCTAACAGTAATGTCTGTGTTCCAGGGCTATGTGATGGAGCTAACAGTAATGTCTGTGTTCCAGGGCTATGTGATGGAGGTAACAGTAATGTCTGTGTTCCAGGGCTATGTGATGGAGGTAACAGTAATGTCTGTGTTCCAGGGCTATGTGATGCAGCTAACAGTAATGTCTGTGTTCCAGGGCTATGTGATGGAGCAACAGTAATGTCTGTGTTCCAGGGCTATGTGATGGAGGTAACAGTAATGTCTGTGTTCCAGGGCTATGTGATGGAGGTAACAGTAATGTCTGTGTTCCAGGGCTATGTGATGGAGCTAACAGTAATGTCTGTGTTCCAGGGCTATGTGATGGAGGTAACAGTAATGTCTGTGTTCCAGGGCTATGTGATGGAGCTAACAGTAATGTCTGTGTTCCAGGGCTATGTGATGGAGGTAACAGTAATGTCTGTGTTCCAGGGCTATGTGATGGAGCTAACAGTAATGTCTGTGTTCCAGGGCTATGTGATGGAGGTAACAGTAATGTCTGTTCCAGGGCTATGTGATGGAGGTAACAGTAATGTCTGTGTTCCAGGGCTATGTGATGGAGCTAACAGTAATGTCTGTGTTCCAGGGCTATGTGATGGAGGTAACAGTAATGTCTGTGTTCCAGGGCTATGTGATGGAGGTAACAGTAATGTCTGTGTTCCAGGGCTATGTGATGGAGGTAACAGTAATGTCTGTGTTCCAGGGCTATGTGATGGAGGTAACAGTAATATCTGTTCCAGGGCTATGTGATGGAGGTAACAGTAATGTCTGTGTTCCAGGGCTATGTGATGGAGGTAACAGTAATGTCTGTGTTCCAGGGCTATGTGATGGAGGTAACAGTAATGTCTGTGTTCCAGGGCTATGTGATGGAGCTAACAGTAATGTCTGTGTTCCAGGGCTATGTGATGGAGCTAACAGTAATGTCTGTGTTCCAGGGCTATGTGATGGAGCTAACAGTAATGTCTGTTTCCAGGGCTATGTGATGGAGCTAACAGTAATGTCTGTGTTCCAGGGCTATGTGATGGAGCTAACAGTAATGTCTGTGTTCCAGGGCTATGTGATGGAGCTAACAGTAATGTCTGTGTTCCAGGGCTATGTGATGGAGCTAACAGTAATGTCTGTGTTCCAGGGCTATGTGATGGAGCTAACAGTAATGTCTGTTCCAGGGCTATGTGATGGAGCTAACAGTAATGTCTGTGTTCCAGGGCTATGTGATGGAGCTAACAGTAATGTCTGTGTTCCAGGGCTATGTGATGGAGCTAACAGTAATGTCTGTGTTCCAGGGCTATGTGATGGAGCTAACAGTAATGTCTGTGTTCCAGGGCTATGTGATGGAGCTAACAGTAATGTCTGTGTTCCAGGGCTATGTGATGGAGCTAACAGTAATGTCTGTGTTCCAGGGCTATGTGATGGAGCTAACAGTAATGTCTGTGTTCCAGGGCTATGTGATGGAGCTAACAGTAATGTCTGTGTTCCAGGGCTATGTGATGGAGGTAACAGTAATGTCTGTGTTCCAGGGCTATGTGATGGAGGTGTTGCTGACTCTAGAATCCGTGGTGGTGAACCTGGCTGAGTGTCTGAAGAACAGTGATCTGATGGCTGCTCTGACCAGGTAGGAGTTCTATTTCACCTGTCTACACTTTCATCTGTTATGCAGATATGTCTTTATGTTACAGTCTTTATATTACAGTCTTTATGTTACAGTCTTTATGTTACAGTCTTTATGTTATAGTCTTTATGTTAGTCTTTATGTTACAGTCTTTATGTTATAGTCTTTATGTTAGTCTTTATGTTACAGTCTTTATGTTACAGTCTTTATGTTATAGTCTTTATGTTACAGTCTTTATGTTACAGTCTTTATGTTATAGTCTTTATGTTAGTCTTTATGTTAGTCTTTATGTTACAGTCTTTATGTTACAGTCTTTATGTTAGTCTTTATGTTACAGTCTTTATGTTATAGTCTTTATGTTAGTCTTTATGTTACAGTCTTTATGTTACAGTCTTTATGTTATAGTCTTTATGTTAGTCTTTATGTTACAGTCTTTATGTTACAGTCTTTATGTTATAGTCTTTATGTTAGTCTTTATGTTACAGTCTTTATGTTACAGTCTTTATGTTACAGTCTTTATGTTATAGTCTTTATGTTACAGTCTTTATGTTACAGTCTTTATGTTACAGTCTTTATGTTAGTCTTTGTTAGTCTTTATGTTACAGTCTTTATGTTATAGTCTTTATGTTACAGTCTTTATGTTACAGTCTTTATGTTACAGTCTTTATGTTACAGTCTTTATGTTATAGTCTTTATGTTAGTCTTTGTTAGTCTTTATGTTACAGTCTTTATGTTACAGTCTTTATGTTACAGTCTTTATGTTAGTCTTTATGTTACAGTCTTTATGTTACAGTCTTTATGTTACAGTCTTTATGTTACAGTCTTTATGTTAGTCTTTGTTAGTCTTTATGTTACAGTCTTTATGTTATAGTCTTTATGTTACAGTCTTTATGTTACAGTCTTTATGTTACAGTCTTTATGTTATAGTCTTTATGTTAGTCTTTATGTTACAGTCTTTATGTTAGTCTTTGTTAGTCTTTATGTTACAGTCTTTATGTTACAGTCTTTATGTTACAGTCTTTATGTTACAGTCTTTATGTTACAGTCTTTATCTGAATCAGCATAGGAAAGAGCCTACTTAGACAGTTGGTTTAGTTAACAGTATGGTCAACTATTTACTCTAGCTTTGTTCTTTCTAACCCCTCTGTAGGACCTCCTCCCCAGACTTCTTGACCAATGAGAAGCTTGAGAAGCAGTTTAACAGGAAGAGCACTGGCCAGCTCAACCTGCCGGGGGTGGGGCTTAGCGGCCTCTCAGCCGAACGCAGCCGACACCAGCGGTCCTATTCTGTACCCAAAAAGTTTGGTGAGAGCGGCAACCAATCACACGATCCGCCTCGCAGCGCTACCCTTGACCGCATCCAGGCCTGCACCAATCACGGCCTGGGCCGGCCCGGACGGAGTATACACGCCTCCTCGGCGTCGACTAATCGAATTGATCCTAGCGTGCTGTCTGATCCTGCCCACGTGTCCCATCCTTCGTCCCTATTGGCTACCGTGTTCTGGGTGGCGGTGTCACTCATGGAGTCAGATTTTGAGTTTGAGTATCAGATGTCCCTAAGGCTGGTACACAAGCTGCTGTCTAAGGTGGGTCGTGTAAACATGGTCCACAAGCTACTGTCTAATGTGGGTCGTGTAAACATGGTCTACAAGCTACTGTCTAAGGTGGGTCGTGTAAACATGGTACACAAGCTACTGTCTAAGGTGGGTCGTGTAAACATGGTACACAAGCTACTGTCTAAGGTGGGTCGTTTAAACATGGTCTACAAGCTGCTGTCTAAGGTGGGTCGTGTAAACATGGTCCAAAAGCTACTGTCTAAGGTGGGTCGTGTAAACATGGTACACAAGCTACTGTCTAAGGTGGGTCGTTTAAACATGGTCCAAAAGCTACTGTCTAAGGTGGGTCGTGTAAACATGGCATAATACATGATAATTGGTCAATCAAAATGTACATTTGAGTGTCATATTTCACTACACCTGTAAACAAGCTGCTGTCTAAGGTGCTATGGGTTTTGTGATAGAAATGTAATGATAATGCAATGGCTTCATCCACAAGTTACTGCCAAAGGTTGATAATACATGTGATAAGAATGTACCCTGTACATACGTAGAGAACTCTAAAGTTAAACCGGAACTCCATTTCCCAGGTGCCCCTGGACCGGGCGGAGAACCGTGAGCGTTTGGAGAAGCTGCAGGCCCAGCTGAGATGGAGTGGTTTTTCTGGACTACAACAGCTGTTGTTAAAGGGCTTCACCTCCCAGACGACCTCTGACCTCACCCTGCAACTCTTCTGTCAGCTCACACCTGTCTCACGAGTCCCCGTGGTCGACACATCACAGGCTATAGGTAGGTATTGATTAGTCAGTCTGTCAATCAATCAATCAATCTATTGATTAATCAAGGACCATAACGAAACAATCCCATTGGATAAAAGATGTAGAGAGATACATGTAGGATGTACAGCTGGAGGCTTGGAGGGTAGAGGGTTATACTGGTCTATACACTTTGACATTTACCCTCCGTGACATTTACAAAAAACAAGGGAGGAAGAAGAGGGAACAAATTGCATCTGACATAACACACACTGAATGACCAGTATATCCCCTACCCTCCAGGTATAGACCAGTATAGCCCCCTACCCTCCAGGTATAGACCAGTATAGCCCCCTACCCTCCAGGTATAGACCAGTATAGCCCCCTACCCTCCAGGTATAGACCAGTATAGCCCCCTACCCTCCAGGTATAGACCAGTATAGCCCCCTACCCTCCAGGTATAGACCAGTATAGCCCCCTACCCTCCAGGTATAGACCAGTATAGCCCCCTACCCTCCAGGTATAGACCAGTATAGCCCCCTACCCTCCAGGTATAGACCAGTATAGCCCCCTACCCTCCAGGTATAGACCAGTATAGCCCCCTACTCTCCAGGTATAGACCAGTATAGCCCCCTACCCTCCAGGTATAGCCCCCTACCAGGTATAGCCCCCCCTACCCTCCAGGTATAGACCAGTATAGCCCCCTACCCTCCAGGTATAGACCAGTATAACCCTATACCCTCCAGGTATAGACCAGTATAGCCCCCTACCCTCCAGGTATAGACCAGTATAGCCCCCTACCCTCCAGGTATAGCCCCCTACCCTCCAGGTATAGACCAGTATAACCCCCTACCCTCCAGGTATAGACCAGTATAGCCCCCTACCCTCCAGGTATAGACCAGTATAACCCTCTACCCTCCAGGTATAGACCAGTATAACCCTCTACCCTCCAGGTATAGACCAGTATAACCCTCTACCCTCCAGGTATAGACCAGTATAACCCTCTACCCTCCAGGTATAGACCAGTATAACCCTCTACCCTCCAGGTATAGGCCACTACCCTCCAGATATAGACCAGTATAACCCTCTACCCTCCAGGTATAGACCAGTATAACCCTCTTCCCTCCAGGTATAGACCAGTATGACCCCTTACCCTCCAGATATAGACCAGTATAACCCTATGACCCCCTATCCCCTCCCAGGTATCCAGGTACCAGTATAACCCCCTACCCTCAAGGTATAGCCCAGGTAGGTAGACCAGTATAACCCTCTACCCTCCAGGTATAGACCAGTATAACCCTCCACCCTCCAGATATAAACCCTCTACCCTCCAGGTATAGACCAGTATAACCCTCTACCCTCCAGGTATAGACCAGTATAACCCTCTACCCTGCTGGTATAGACCAGTATAACCCTCTACCCTCCAGGTATTGACCAGTATAGCCCCCTACCCTCCAGGTATAGACCAGTATAACCCTCTACCCTCCAGATATAGACCAGTATAACCCTCTACCCTCCAGCTATAGACCAGTATAACCCCCTACCCTCCGTGGGCAGGTATAGACCAGTATAAACCCCTACCCTCCGTGGGCAGGTATAGACCAGTATAAACCCCTACCCTCCGTGGGCAGGTATAGACCAGTATAACCCCCTACCCTCCGTGGGCAGATATAGAGCTCTCCTATTCAAATCTAAGAGAACAGCTTCTGGTTTTGTGCCCAACATCCATCAAACTCATGAGCTTTTGAAGTTTGAATTTGTGTTTGTATATATGTGTATATACCTTGGGATGTGTTTGTATATATGTGTATATAGCTTGGGATGTGTTTGTATATATGTGTATATAGCTTGGGATGTGTTTGTATATATGTGTATATAGCTTGGGATGTGTTTGTATATATGTGTATATACCTTGGGATGTGTTTGTATATATGTGTATATACCTTGGGATGTGTTTGTATATATGTGTATATATCTTGGGATGTGTTTGTATATATGTGTATATACCTTGGGATGTGTTTGTATATATGTGTATATACCTTGGGATGTGTTTGTATATATGTGTATATACTTGTATATATGTGTATATATCTTGGGATGTGTTTGTATATATGTGTATATACCTTGGGATGTGTTTGTATATATGTGTATATATCTTGGGATGTGTTTGTATATATGTGTATATATCTTGGGATGTGTTTGTATATATGTTGGGATGTGTTTGTATATATGTGTATATATCTTGGGATGTGTTTGTATATATGTGTATATACTTGTATATATGTGTATATATCTTGGGATGTGTTTGTATATATGTGTATATACCTTGGGATGTGTTTGTATATATGTGTATATACTTGTATATATGTGTATATATCTTGGGATGTGTTTGTATATATGTGTATATATCTTGGGATGTGTTTGTATATATATACTTGTATATATGTGTATATATCTTGGGATGTGTTTGTATATATGTGTATATATATATATTGGGATGTGTTTGTATATATGTGTATATATCTTGGGATGTGTTTGTATATATGTGTATATATCTTGGGATGTGTTTGTATATATGTGTATATACTTGTATATATGTGTATATATCTTGGGATGTGTTTGTATATATGTGTATATATCTTGGGATGTGTTTGTATATATGTGTATATACTTGTATATATGTGTATATATCTTGGGATGTGTTTGTATATATGTGTATATACTTGTATATATGTGTATATATCTTGGGATGTGTTTGTATATATGTGTATATATCTTGGGATGTGTTTGTATATATGTGTATATATCTTGGTATGTGTTTGTATATATGTGTATATACTTGTATATATGTGTATATATCTTGGGATGTGTTTGTATATATGTGTATATATCTTGGATGTGTATATATATGTGTATATACTTGATGTGTTTGTATATATGTGTATATACTTGTATATATGTGTATATATCTTGGGATGTGTTTGTATATATGTGTATATACTTGTATATATGTGTATATATCTTGGGATGTGTTTGTATATATGTGTATATATCTTGGGATGTGTTTGTATATATGTGTATATATCTTGGGATGTGTTTGTATATATGTGTATATACCTTGGGATGTGTTTGTATATATGTGTATATATCTTGGGATGTGTTTGTATATATGTGTATATATCTTGTATATATTGTATATATCTTGTATATACTTGTATATATGTGTATATATCTTGGGATGTGTTTGTATATATGTGTATATACTTGTATATATGTGTATATATCTTGGGATGTGTTTGTATGTGTTATATCTTGTATATATGTGTGTATATATGGGATGTGTTTGTATATATGTGTATATATCTTGGGATGTGTTTGTATATATGTGTATATACTTGTATATATGTGTATATATCTTGGGATGTGTTTGTATATATGTGTATATATCTTGTGTTTGTATATGTGTTTGTATATATGTGTATATATCTTGGGATGTGTTTGTATATATGTGTATATATCTTGGGATGTGTTTGTATATATGTGTATATATCTTGGGATGTGTTTGTATATATGTGTATATATCTTGGGATGTGTTTGTATATATGTGTATATATCTTGGGATGTGTTTGTATATATGTGTATATATCTTGGGATGTGTTTGATATATTTGTATATATCTTGGTATGTGTTTGTATATATCTTGGGATGTGTTTGTATATATGTGTATATATCTTGAGATGTGTTTGTATATATGTGTATATATCTTGGGATGTGTTTGTATATGTGTTAATACATCTTGGGTTTGCATAGAACCCTTCTAATCCTTAATACTGTAGCCTACATGTGTCATGTGTTGTTATGTGTCGTGTGTGTACCATTCATCACCACACATGAAATTCCCTCCCAGGAAGTAAAAGTTCATTGAATTTAAATTGAATTTCTCTCTCTTTCTATTTCTCTACCACTCTCTCGCTCTCTCTCTCTCTCTCTGCTATCTTTCTCTTCATCCCTCTCTCTCTCTCTCTCTATTTCTCTACCATTCTCTCTCTCCTATCTTTCTCTTCATCCCTCTCTCTCTCTCTCTAGGTTTTCCCCTGAATGTGCTGTGTCTCTTGCCTCATCTGGTGCAACACTTTGGCCACCCCACTCAGTTCTGCAAGGAGAGCGCTGAGAGGATCGCACAGGTAAAACACCAAAATACATTTAAAATGGTCGTACGTTTATAGTGTTATTCCTGTTGGTCTTACGTTTATAGTGTTATTCCTGTCGGTCTTACGTTTATAGTGTTATTCCTGTCGGTCTTACGTTTATAGTGTTATTCCTGTTGGTCTTACGTTTATAGTGTTATTCCTGTTGGTCTTACGTTTATAGTGTTATTCCTGTCGGTCTTACGTTTATAGTGTTATTCCTGTCGGTCTTACGTTTATAGTGTTATTCCTGTTGCAGTTAAAGAGTCTGTTTCATTGTCTTAGATCGTTGTCCACTGGACCGTCCAGCTTCTCTGTTGTTTACCACAGAGTTACATCTCCTCCATCAGTTCCGTAGCTTCCTGTTTCTCTCCCCCTCCCTCCAGGTATGTCTGGAGGAGAACACTTTGACCCCACTCAGTTCTCTCACCTGGCCCATGTAAAACCCTGTATACATTTAAAAGGTCGTACGTTTATAGGACCCCTTCTCCTGGGTCAGCGTCGTGTGTCGCTATCTCCACGAGGCCTTCGCTGACATCACGCTCAACATGGTCACCTATATGGCTGAGGTGAGCATCACACTCAACATGGCCACCTACAGTACCTGAGGTGAGCATCAGTGTTATTCAACATGGCCTTACCTTTATAGTGTTATTCCTGAGGTGAGTCTCACACATTGTCTTAACATGGCCACCTGGACATACCTGAGGTGAGCCTCATCTCCTCCATCAGTTCCACCTACATAGCCTGTTTCTCTCCCCCTCCCTCCAGGTATGTCTGGAGGAGAAGAACACCAAGCTGTCTCACCTGGCCCATGTGATGACCCTGTATAAGAACAGGTGAGCCTCACCTTCAACGATGCCACCTACATACCTGAGGTGACCTCACGCTCAACATGGTCACCTACATGGCTGAGGTGAGCATCACACTCAACATGGCCACCTACATACCTGAGGTGAGCATCACACTCAACATGGCCACCTACATACCTGAGGTGAGCCTCACACTCAACATGGCCACCTACATACCTGAGGTGAGCCTCACACTCAACATGGCCACCTACATACCTGAGGTGAGCCTCACACTCAACATGGCCACCTACATACCTGAGGTGAGCCTCACACTCAACATGGCCACCTACATACCTGAGGTGAGCCTCACACCACCTCAACATGGCCACCTACATACCTGAGGTGAGCCTCACACTCAACATGGCCACCTACATACCTGAGGTGAGCCTCACACTCAACATGGCCACCTACATACCTGAGGTGAGCCACACTCAACATGGCCACCTACATACCTGAGGTGAGCATCACACTCAACATGGCCACCTACCTGATACCTGGCCACCTACATACCTGTGAGGTGAGCATCACACTCAACATGGCCACCTACATACCTGAGGTGAGCCTCACACTCAACATGGCCACCTACATACCTGAGGTGATCATCACACTCAACATGGCCACCTACATACCTGAGGTGAGCCTCACACTCAACATGGCCACCTACATACCTGAGGTGATCATCACACTCAACATGGCCACCTACATACCTGAGGTGAGCCTCACACTCAACATGGCCACCTACATACCTGAGGTGAGCCTCACACTCAACATGGCCACCTACATACCTGAGGTGAGCATCACACTCAACATGGCCACCTACATACCTGAGGTGAGCCTCACACTCAACATGGCCACCTACATACCTGAGGTGAGCCTCATCACACCTACAACATGGCCACCTACATACCTGAGGTGAGCATCACACTCAACATGGCCACCTATATACCTGAGGTGAGCCTCACACTCAACATGGCCACCTACATACCTGAGGTGAGCCTCACACTCAACATGGCCACCTACATACCTGAGGTGAGCCTCACACTCAACATGGCCACCTACATACCTGAGGTGATCATCACACTCAACATGGCCACCTACATACCTGAGGTGAGCCTCACACTCAACATGGCCACCTACATACCTGAGGTGAGCCTCACACTCAACATGGCCACCTATGTGGCTACATGGAAAAGGCTTTAAATTCACCAATATGCACATTTCCACCCAGTGTTACAAATACCTTTATCAGTCTGAGGTCCTACAAATAATCTACATTTTTTAAAACGGAATAAATGACCCATATCAAATCAAAATCGAATTGTTTTTAATTGTATTAGTCACATGCTTCATAAACAACAGGTGTAGACTAACAGGGAAATGCTCCCTGGCTGGTCGTAAACAACAGGTGTAGACTAACAGGGAAATGCTCCCTGGCTGGTCATAAACAACAGGTGTAGACTAACAGGGAAATGCTCCCTGGCTGGTCGTAAACAACAGGTGTACACTAACAGGGAAATGCTCCCTGGCTGGTCATAAACAACAGGTGTAGACTAACAGGTGTAGACTAACAGGTGTAGACTAACAGGGAAATGCTCCCTGGCTGGTCGTAAACAACAGGTGTAGACTAACAGGGAAATGCTCCCTGGCTGGTCGTAAACAACAGGTGTAGACTAACAGGGAAATGCTCCCTGGCTGGTCATAAACAACAGGTGTAGACTAACAGGGAAATGCTCCCTGGCTGGTCGTAAACAACAGGTGTAAACTAACAGGGAAATGCTCCCTGGCTGGTCGTAAACAACAGGTGTAAACTAACAGGGAAATGCTCCCTGGCTGGTCGTAAACAACAGGTGTAGACTAACAGGGAAATGCTCCCTGGCTGGTCGTAAACAACAGGTGTAAACTAACAGGGAAATGCTCCCTGGCTGGTCGTAAACAACAGGTGTAAACTAACAGGGAAATGCTCCCTGGCTGGTCGTAAACAACAGGTGTACACTAACAGGGAAATGCTCCCTGGCTGGTCGTAAACAACAGGTGTAGACTAACAGGTGTAGACTAACAGGTGTAGACTAACAGGGAAATGCTCCCTGGCTGGTCGTAAACAACAGGTGTAGACTAACAGGAAAATGCTGACTCAGGGCCTTTCCCAACAATGCAGAGAGAAAGAAAATAAAATAAAATACAGAAATAATAGAAAAGTAATAACATGTAACAATAAATACACAAAATAAAATAAAATACAGGGGTAATAATGAGTCAATAATAACATATAACAATAAATACCAATGAGTAACGTGGTTATATACAGGAAGTACCAGTACTGAATCAATGATAACTATATACAGGAAGTACCAGGTAATAACGTGGTTATATACAGGAAGTACCAGGTAATAACGTGGCTGTATACACGGGGTACCAGTACTGAATCAATGATAACTATATACAGGAAGTACCAGGTAATAACGTGGTTATATACAGGAAGTACCAGGTAATAACGTGGCTGTATACACGGGTACCAGTACTGAATCAATGATAACTATATACAGGAAGTACCAGGTAATAACGTGGTTATATACAGGAAGTACCAGGTAATAACGTGGCTGTATACACGGGGTACCAGTACTGAATCAATGATAACTATATACAGGAAGTACCAGGTAATAACGTGGCTGTATACACGGGTACCAGTACTGAATCAATGATAACTATATACAGGAAGTACCAGGTAATAACGTGGTTATATACAGGAAGTACCAGGTAATAACTATATACAGGAAGTACCAGGTAATGAATCAATGATAACTATATACAGGAAGTACCAGGTAATAACGTGGCTGTATACACGGGTACCAGTACTGAATCAATGATAACTATATACAGGAAGTACCAGGTAATAACGTGGTTATATACAGGAAGTACCAGGTAATAACGTGGCTGTATACACGGGGTACCAGTACTGAGTCAATGATAACTATATACAGGAAGTACCAGGTAATAACTTGGCTATATACACGGGTACCAGTACTGAGTCAATGATAACTAGGTTATATACAGGAAGTACCAGGTAATAACGTGGTTATATACAGGAAGTACCAGTCAATGATAACTAATATGGCTGTATACAGGAAGTACCAGGTACTTACAGTCAACGTGCATACATTCTACAGGGTGGTCCCAGGTAATAACCCACTATCCCTGGCATTACAAACGGGTAACTGAGCTACAGTCACCCTGTGCTAACTATTATATACAGGAAGTACCAGGTAATAACGTGGCTATATACACGGGTACCAGTACTGAGTCAATGATAACTAGGTTATATACAGGAAGTACCAGGTAATAACGTGGCTATATACACGGGTACCAGTACTGAGTCAATGATAACTAGGTTATATACAGGAAGTACCAGGTAATAACGTGGCTATATACACGGGTACCAGTACTGAGTCAATGATAACTAGGTTATATACAGGAAGTACCAGGTAATAACGTGGCTATATACACGGGTACCAGTACTGAGTCAATGATAACTAGGTTATATACAGGAAGTACCAGGTAATAACGTGGCTATATACACGGGTACCACTACTGAGTCAATGATAACTATATACAGGAAGTACCAGGTAATAACTTGGCTGTATACACAGTGGGTACCAGTACTGAGTCAATGATAACTATATACAGGAAGTACCAGGTAATAACTTGGCTGTATACACGGGTACCAGTACTGAGTCAATGATAACTAGGTTACATACAGGAAGTACCAGGTAATAACGTCGCTATATACAGGAAGTACCAGGTAATAACGTGGTTATATACAGGAAGTACCAGGTAATAACTTGGCTGTATACACGGGGTACCAGTACTGAGTCAATGATAACTAGGTTATATACAGGAAGTACCAGGTAATAACTTGGCTGTATACACGGGGTACCAGTACTGAGTCAATAATAACTATATAGAGGAAGTACCAGGTAATAACTTGGCTGTATACACGGGGTACCAGTACTGAGTCAATGATAACTAGGTTACATACAGGAAGTACCAGGTAATAACTTGGCTGTATACACGGGTACCAGTACTGAGTCAATGATAACTAGGTTACATACAGGAAGTACCAGGTAATAACTTGGTTATATACAGGAAGTACCAGGTAATAACTTGGCTATATACACGGGGTACCAGTACTGAGTCAATGATAACTAGGTTATATACAGGAAGTACCAGGTAATGGCAACTGCTCGGCATCTGACCGTAACAGCACTACAGAGGGAAGTGTGAATGGCCCAGTACATTGGGGCCAAGCTTCCTGCCACCCAGGACCAATATAATAGGCGGTGTCAGAGGAAATCCCATAAAATTGTCAAGAGACCGGAGCACCTAGTCTAGGACCATCAACAGCTTCTACCCCCAAGCCATAAGACTGCTGAACAATTAACATACTTTTGGCAATGTAGTGTATGTGTATGTAACTAGGAATAACGTTACAGATGATGAACAGTAACAGCAGCATATGTGATGAGTACATTTACATTTAAGTCATTTAGCAGACGCTCTTATCCAGAGCGACTTACAAATTGGAGTAAAAAAGTTATTGCAAAAATTGTCAATGCAGATAGTCTAAGTAGCTACAGTGGGAGAACAAGAATTTGATACACTGCCGATTTTGCAGGTTTTCCTACTTACAAAGCATGTAGAGGTCTGTAATTTTTATCATAGGTACACTTCAACTGTGAGAGACGGAATCTAAAACAAAATCCAGAAAATCACATTGTATGATTTTTAAGTAATCGCTGCATCTTTGTGTCTGTAGTAGAGGTGATCTAGAGTTTTTTTTTATTTTGCCTCTAGTTGCACAGGTGACAAGCTGGTAGAAATGAGGTAAGACAGATTTCAGTTTTCCTGCATTAACATCACTAGGATGAGCTTTGCTTATGGCCCTATTCAGCTCGTTGAGTACAGTCTTAGTGGCAGCATCGGTTTGTGGTGACAAATAGACAGCAATGAAAACTATAGATGAAAACTCTCTTGGTAAATAGTATGGTCTACAGCTTATCATCTATCTCTCTCTCCCCCTCTCCCTCCCCCACTCTCTCTGCTGTAGCTCCTGGACAAGGGCCTACCCAGCATGCAACAGTCATTGCTACAGATCATCTACTGTCTGTTGAGCCACATGGACATGACGGTTGTCCAGGTCAGACAGTTCAATGCTGACGTCCTGAAGACCATCGAGAAGTTTGTACAGGTCAGTCCTCTACCCTACCCCAATACCTACTGTACCACAATACCTACCCTACCCCAATACCTACTGTACCACAATACCTACCCTACCCCAATACCTACTGTACAGGTCAGAGTCCTCTACCCTACCCCAATACCTACTGTACAGGTCAGAGTCCTCTACCCTACCCCAATACCTACTGTACAGGTCAGAGTCCTCTACCAATACCCCAATACCTACTGTACAGGTCAGAGTCCTCTACCCTACCCCAATACCTACTGTACAGGTCAGAGTCCTCTACCCTACCCCAATACCTACTGTACAGGTCAGAGTCCTCTACCTACCTAGTGATACCTCAATACCTACTGTACCACAATACAGGTCAGAGTCCTCTACCTACCTAGTGATACCTCAATACCTACTGTACCACAATACAGGTCAGAGTCCTCTACCTACCTAGTGATACCTCAATACATACTACAGGTCAGAGTCCTCTACCTACCTAGTGATACCTCAATACCTACTGTACCACAATACTGGTCAGAGTCCTCTACCTACCTAGTGATACCTCAATACCTACTGTACCACAATACAGGTCAGAGTCCTCTACCTACCTAGCAATCTCAATACCTACTGTACCTCAATACAGGTCAGTCCTCTACCTACCTAGCAACCTCAATACCTACTGTACCTCAATACAGGTCAGTCCTCTACCTACCTAGCAACCTCAATACCCTCCCTAATTCAGGTCAGTCCTCTACCTACCTAGCAACCTCAATACCCTCCCTAATACAGGTCAGAGTCCTCTACCTACCTAGCAACCTCAATTCAGGTCAGTCCTCTACCTACCTAGCAACCTCACAGGTCAGAGTCCTCTACCTACCTAGCAACCTCAATACCCTCCCTAATACAGGTCAGTCCTCTACCTACCTAGCAACCTCAATACCCTCCCTAATACAGGTCAGTCCTCTACCTAACTAGCAACCTCAATACCTACTGTACCACAATACAGGTCAGTCCTCTACCTACCTAGCGCCCTCAATACCTACTGTACCACAATACAGGTCAGTCCTCTACCTACCTAGCGCCCTCAATACCTACTGTACCGCAATACAGGTCAGTCCTCTACCTACCGAGCTACCTCAATACCTGCCCCAATACAGGTCAGAGTCCTCTACCTACCTAGCAACCTCAATACCCTCCCTAATACAGGTCAGTGTCCTCTACCTACCTAGCAACCTCAATACCCTCCCTAATACAAGTCAGTCCTCTACCTACCTAGCAACCTCAATACCTACTGTACCACAATACAGGTCAGTCCTCTACCTACCTAGCGCCCTCAATACCTACTGTACCACAATACAGGTCAGTCCTCTACCTACCTAGCGCCCTCAATACCTACTGTACCACAATACAGGTCAGTCCTCTACCTACCTAGCGCCCTCAATACCTACTGTACCGCAATACAGGTCAGTCCTCTACCTACCTAGCGCCCTCAATACCTGCCCCAATACAGGTCAGTCCTCTACCTACCTAGCGCCCTCAATACCTGCCCCAATACAGGTCAGTCCTCTACCTACCTAGCGACCTCAATACCTGCCCCAATACAGGTCAGTCCTCTACCTACCTAGCGACCTCAATACCTGCCCCAATACAGGTCAGTCCTCTACCTACCTAGCGACCTCAATACCTGCCCCAATACAGGTCAGTCCTCTACCTACCTAGCGACCTCAATACCTGCCCCAATACAGGTCAGTCCTCTACCTACCTAGCACCTCAATACCTGCCCTAATACAGGTCAGTCCTCTACCTACCTAGCGACCTCAATACCTGCCCCTATACAGGTCAGTCCTCTACCTACCCAGCGACCTCAATACCTACTGTAGCACAATACCCTCCCTAATACAGGTCAGTCCTCTACCTACCTAGCGACCTCAATACCTGCCCCAATACGGGTCAGTCCTGTATCTACCTACCCTCAATACCTGCCCCAATACAGGTCAGTCCTCTACCTACCTAGCGACCTCAATACCTACTGTAGCACAATACCCTCCCTAATATCTACCTACCTAGCGATCAATACCTGCAAATAACCTACCTAGCGACCTCAATACCTGCCCCAATACCGCAATACCCTCCCTAATACAGGTCAGTCCTCTACCTACCTAGCGACCTCAATACCTGCCCCAATACCGCGATACCCTCCCTAATATTGCAATACCTGCCCCAATACCCCATAATATCTACCCCATATACTGCAATAACTGCCCCAATTCTGCAATACCTGCCCCATATACTGCAATATCCTACATTTGTGTGTGTGTGTGTGTGTGTGCGTGCGCGCGCGTGCGTGCGTGCGTGTGTGTGTGTGTGCGTGCGTGTGCGTGTGTGTGTGTATAACCCTCTCTATCTCTGTCCATCAGACGGTCCACTGGAAGGATGCGTTAAACATTCTGAAGCTGGTGGTGTCTCGGTCAGCCAGTCTGGTCCACCCAGCTTATAGCCACGCCCACGGTGACCTCTCTAACCTGGAGGTCAGTAGGATCTGGGACGGATCAGCCAAGGCCCTGCCCGGCAAGACACTGGACTTCACCTTTGACATATCAGAGGTGGGAGAGCCATCGAACACAGACACGCATCTCTCTCTCTCTCTCTCTCTCTCTCTCTCTCTCTCTCTGTCTGTCTGTCTGTCTGTCTGTCTGTCTGTCTGTCTGTCTGTCTGTCTGTCTGTCTGTCTGTCTGTCTGTCTGTCTGTCTGTCTGTCTGTCTGTCTGTCTGTCTGTCTGTCTGTCTGTCTGTCTGTCTGTCTGTCTGTCTGTCTGTCTGTCTGTCTGTCTGTCTGTCTGTCTGTCTGTCTGTCTGTCTCTCTTTCTCTCTTTCTCGTTCTCGTTCTTTCTTTCTGTCTCTCTCACTCTCGCTCACTCTCTCTCACTCTCTCTCACTCTCTCTCTCTCTCTCTCTCCCACTCTCTCTCTCTCTCTCTCTCTCTCTCTCTCCTAGACTCCAGTGATCGGGCGGAGGTTTGATGAGCTGCAGGGGTCAGGGGGTAGAGAGGGGAAGGCCAGGGCTGTGACCCGTAGCACCTCCTCCACCTCCTCTGGTTCTAACTCCAACACCGTCCTAGTGCCTGTCAGCTGGAGGAGACCTCAGTCCTCACAGGTAACACACCAGTCAGTCAGTTAGTTAGGTAACACGGTTGTTTCCTTCTGGTAGTTTGTTGTTGGTTTGTCTCATTGAGATTTTTTGTTGTTGTTGCAAGAGAGATGTGTTCAGTTGTTTGGTTGTGAAGTGTTTGTTGAAGGTTGTTTCATTGTGGTACTGTAACTATGCTAGAGGGTGTCGTTGGAGAAGATGATCCATAATATAGAAACGTTAAAGCTGTGGTTCATATGTTCAATAACACCTCCTCCTCCTCTCCCTCCTCCTCTCCCTCCTCCTCTCCCTCCTGCAGAAGAGAACTAGAGAGAAGCTGGTGAACGTTCTGTCTCTGTGTGGACAAGAGGTTGGCCTCACCAAAAACCCCTCGGTGAGTCAACACACTGTCGCCTCTTCCTTACCTGTCCCTACAGGTGGTCTGGGGCTGATGGAGGTTCAGACTGTTATGACACTGTTATAAACCTGTCGTCATGGTTACCTGTCCCTACAGGTGATCTTCTCGTCCTGTGGGGACCTGGACATGATGATGGAGGTTCAGGGGAGTGGCGTGTCTTCGGAGGAGGGAGGAACCAGAGAAGACACGCTGGATGACACGGCGTCTGAGCAGCAGTTCAGAGTGTTCCGAGACTTTGACTTCCTGGATGTAGAGCTGGAGGACGGAGAGGTGAGACAGTTACCATGGAGACAGAGACACACCCACGCTAAGGGTAACCATGGACACAGGCCACATCCTCCCATACGGTTACTAAGGAGACAGGCCACACCCACTTAGACAGCACCAGGCCTCTCCCACACTGACGTTACTCATGTACATCTTTGCTTTTACAAATGTATATACAGTGTTCTCCCTTTCTCTCTTTCTTTCTCTATTGTGTATGTCTGTCTTCTCTCTAGCTCTCTCTGTCCCTAACACACTGTTTCTGTTCTTCTTCTCTCTCTCTTCCCCCATCTCTCTCTCTCTCTCTCTCTCTGTAACTCTGTATTTCTCTCTCTCCCCTCTGCTGCATTAGGAGCTCCAGGTAAGCTCTGTCTCACGCTGTGAATGTGGCGCTCTGAGCGTGTGCAGTAGGCAGCACTAATGATGTCACACTTAAATGCCTGTTGCTAGGGTGATCCAGTCAGCCGTTCTGTGCATGAGCTCATAACAGTGTGTGGTGTTGTTATGGTAACTTACAGATGCTGATATTCATAGGTTGCACCTCCGTAACGCGGTCGCGTCGTGCCATTGTTATGAGCTTTCTCAAGCCGTCCTCTATCGGCGGCGCCATCGTGGTGCCCTAAAGTGGCGATAAGCCTAGTCATTGTGGACAGAGGCTAAATAAATGCTTTGTTTAAATTACACTATAGTGCCTGGAAATACAATGTAATTGCTAAAGTAGTCAAATATTTAGAAGGAAACAACTTTGCCAAGCATTATCATTGTCGTCAAATTTACTTAAGACCGATGGCAATGTTGTCAATAGCTAGCAAAGTTTGTCAAAAAAAATTGCTAGCAATGCTAACGCCAGCTAGCTAAAAATCTGGTGGCCTTCCCCTCAATCTTAGCGAGCTAGTTAACGTTAAACTGCATCGAAAGTCAATCTGATGGCCTCCCCTCAATCTTAGCGAGCTAGTTAACGTTAAACTGCATCGAAAGTCAATCTGATGGCCTCCCCTCAATCTTAGCGAGCTAGTTAACGTTAAACTGCATCGAAAGTCAATCTGATGGCCTCCACTCAATCTTAGCCAGCTAGTTAACGATAAACTGCATCGAAAGTCAATCTGATGGCCTCCCCTCAATCTTAGCGAGCTAGTTAACGTTAAACTGCATCGAAAGTCAATCTGATGGCCTCCCCTCAATCTTAGCGAGCTAGTTAACGTTAAACTGCATCGAAAGTCAATCTGATGGCCTCCCCTCAATCTTAGCGAGCTAGTTAACGTTAAACTGCATCGAAAGTCAATCTGATGGCCTCCCCTCAATCTTAGCGAGCTAGTTAACGATAAACTGCATCGAAAGTCAATCTGATGGCCTCCCCTCAATCTTAGCGAGCTAGTTAACGTTAAACTGCATCGAAAGTCAATCTGATGGCCTCCCCTCAATCTTAGCGAGCTAGTTAACGTTAAACTGCATCGAAAGTCAATCTGGTGACATCGAAATAATGACGAAAGGTTTTCTTACTAAGTATTTGCCTCCTATTGAAATGTCATTGTGTTTCCAAGCAACTGTAAAAATACTGTAAATACACTTTAGATGAAATCTTCATCAACGCTCATTGTCGATGTGTTACAATGCTCAATCGGGTATCAGTCCAAAACAATATTGTGAGGAAACATGCAGTCCATGAATAGGTAAAGTGATAGTTCACCCAGAATTTCAAAATTACATTGACATGTTTTTCTGTGTGTTTTTTTTTCACCAAAGTAACTCTGTAACTTCTGTGAATGATCCTTTTCAGTCTGATGACATTTGTGTGCCGTTTTGAACAAATGCATGCCAGATATGAGTTTTGCAGAGGAGCACTGCTTAAATTGTGTGTGTGTGTGTGTGTGTGTGTGTGTGTGTGTGTGTGTGTGTGTGTGTGTGTGTGTGTGTGTGTGTGTGTGTGTGTGTGTGTGTGTGTGTGTGTGTGTGTGTGTGTGTGTGTGTGTGTGTGTGTGTGTGTGTGTGTGTGTGTGTGTGTGTGTGTGTTTTCAGGGCGAGAGCGTGGATAACTTTAACTGGGGTGTACGGAGGCGTTCCCTGGACAGCACAGAGCTTGGTGACCTGTTAGAGGAGAGTCAACACTCAGGCAGCACCCCCAGTCTGGGACAAGAAGACCCACAGGACTCTGACCAATCATCAGAGGAAGAAGAGTCCTCTACCAGTCAGAGTCTGTCTCACTCACAACTGGTTAGTACTGACGATGAGACGAACATAGCACAACCTCAACACACCACAACTACACTCACAACTGGTTAGTACTGACCATGAGACGTACATAGCACAACCTCAACACACCACAACTACACTCACAACTGGTTAGTACTGACCATGAGACGAACATAGCACAACCTAAACACACCACAACTACACTCACAACTGGTTAGTACTGACCATGAGACGAACATAGCACAACCTCAACACACCACAACTACACTCTCAACTGGTTAGTACTGACCATGAGACGAACATAGCACAACCTCAACACACCACAACTACACTCACAACTGGTTAGTACTGACCATGAGACGTACATAGCACAACCTCAACACACCACAACTACACTCGCAACTGGTTAGTACTGACCATGAGACGAACATAGCACAACCTCAACAGAACACAACATGAATATCACTAAAACGGCCAAGTACGGCCATAATCTTAAAACTGACCCCAGGATTTGGAAACATGGAGTCCTCGGGACAGGGTTTGAGGTGTCCTGTATGTTTAGGATTCATTGTTCGTTTCAGAAAATGAGATGTCTTATGTTGCCTTACCCTGCAGACTAATCTCTCTCCGTCAGAGGAGACCAACCACACGGACTCTCTCTCTACGTCGTGCGACACCACGTCAGCCGACCCACAATCCCTCAACGCCACCACACCAGGTACCAGCCAGGGACCTCCACACGACGAGCAGGGAGGACTACGGGTTAGTATATATACACACACACACACACACACACACATATACACACACACACACATATACACACACACACACATACACACACACGTAAAGACTTCAAAACCACAATTAGACAAAGGCCTTGGACCTCTCTCCCCCCCCCCCACTCCTCCTCCTCCAGGGTGGTGATGATGAAGACACCCAGGGGCAGGACGATGACCTGTCTCTGAGTGTAAACGACCTTCCCCAGGGCCAGGACGATGACCTGTCTCTCAGTGTGAATGACCTTCCCCAGGGCCTGGGATCTGACCTGTCTCTCAGTGTGAATGACCTTCCCCAGGCCCTGGGATCTGACTGTTGGGAGGGGGAGAGCTTCACTCTGGACCTGGAACACCACGGTCACCATGGACACAGCATGGAGCTCTGTAGACCCCCGCTGGGGTTTCTAGACCCTAGCTGTCTGCCCAGGTACTGGAACACACACACACATAGCAGCCAGGCCCAGAAACCTATAGAGCCCTGCTAGCTGTCTGCCCAGGTACTGGAACACACACACACACACACACACACACACACACACACACACACACACACACACACACACACACACACACACACACACACACACACACACACACACACACACACACACACACACACACACACACACACACACACACACACACACACACACACACACACATAGCAACCAGGCCCAGAAATCTATAGAGCCCTGCTAGCTGTCTGCCCAGGTACTGGAACACACACACACACACACATAGCAACCAGGCCCAGAAACCTATAGAGCCCTGCTAGCTGTCTGCCCAGGTACTGGAACACAAACACACACACACACACACACACACACACACACACACACACACACACACACACACACACACACACACACACACACACACACACACACACACACACACACACACACACACACACACACACACACACACACACACACACACACACACACACACACACATATAGCAACCAGGCCCAGAAACCTATAGAGCCCTGCTAGATGTCTGCCTAGGTACTGGAACACACACACACACACACACACACACACACACACATAGCAACCAGGCCCAGAAACCTATAGAGCCCTGCTAGCTGACTGCCCAGGTACTGGAACACACACACACACACACACACAGCAGCCAGGCCCAGAAACCTATAGAGCCCTGCTAGCTGTCTGCCCAGGTACTGGAACACACACACACACACACACACACACACACACACACACACACACACACACACACACACACACACACACACACACACACACACACACACACACACACACACACACACACACATAGCAGCCAGGCCCAGAAACCTATAGAGCCCTGCTAGCTGTCTGCCCAGGTCCTATATCAATGAGTAGTGGTTGTATCACACCTATATAAATGAGTAGTGATACAACCACTCCTCATTGATATAGGTTTCTGGTTGCTATGTGTGTGTGTGTTCCAGTACCTGGGCAGACAGCTATCACTCCTATATCAATGAGTTGTTGTTGTATCACTCCTATATCAATGAGTAGTGGGGATATCAGTCCTAAATCAATGTCTAACTTACTGTGTGCCTGTCCAATTCTTGTCTCTCCCTTCACTGTGTTGACAGTCTCCGTGATGACGTGGATGACCTAGAGGACCTTGGTTTTCCTCCTCCCCCCTCACCGTTCTTCTCCGCCATCTTGGCTGCGTTCCAGCCCACTGTTTGTGACGACGCTGAGGAGGCATGGCGTTGCCATATCAACCAGCTGGTAACCGACTCAGACGGATCCTGTGCCGTCTATACTTTCCACGTCTTCTCATCGCTCTTCCAGGTAATCAATCAGTCGATTGATCAGTCAGTCAGTCAATCAATAAATCAACTGATCAAACTCTGGAAATGTCTATGCAGTCATTGGTGTAACAGTCATTGGTGTAACAGTCATTGGTGTAACAGTCATTGGTGTAACAGTCATTGGGGGTGATGTCATTGGTGTAACAGTCATTGGTGTAACAGTCATTGGTGTAACAGTCATTGGTGTAACAGTCATTGGGGGTGATGTCATTGGTGTAACAGTCATTGGTGTAACAGTCATTGGGGGTGATGTCATTGGTGTAACAGTCATTGGTGTAACAGTCATTGGTGTAACAGTCATTGGGGGTGATGTCATTGGTGTAACAGTCATTGTAACATTCATTGGTGTAACAGTCATTGTGGGTGATGTCATTGGGGGTGATGTCATTGGTGTAACAGTCATTGTAACATTCATTGGTGTAACAGTCATTGGTGTAACAGTCATTGTGGGTGATGTCATTGGTGTAACAGTCATTGGTGTAACAGTCATTGTGGGTGATGTCATTGGTGTAACAGTCATTGGTGTAACAGTCATTGGTGTAACAGTCATTGGTGTAACAGTCATTGGGGGTGATGTCATTGGTGTAACAGTCATTGGTGTAACAGTCATTGGGGGTGATGTCATTGGTGTAACAGTCATTGTAACATTCATTGGTGTAACAGTCATTGTGGGTGATGTCATTGGTGTAACAGTCATTGGTGTAACAGTCATTGTGGGTGATGTCATTGGTGTAACAGTCATTGGTGTAACAGTCATTGGTGTAACAGTCATTGGGGGTGATGTCATTGGTGTAACAGTCATTGTGGGTGATGTCATTGGTGTAACAGTCATTGGGGGTGATGTCATTGGTGTAACAGTCATTGTGGGTGATGTCATTGGTGTAACAGTCATTGGTGATGTCATTGGTGTAACAGTCATTGTGGGTGATGTCATTAGTGTAACAGTCATTGTGGGTGATGTCATTAGTGTAACAGTCATTGTGGGTGATGTCATTAGTGTAACAGTCATTGTGGGTGATGTCATTAGTGTAACAGTCATTGTGGGTGATGTCATTAGTGTAACAGTCATTGTGGGTGATGTCATTGGTGTAACAGTCATTGGTGATGTCATTGGTGCTTTTACACCTGCATTGTTTGCTGTTTGGGGTTTTAGGCTGGGTTTCTGTACAGCACTTTGAGATATCAGCTGATGTCCGAAGGGCTATATAAATAAATTTGATTTGATTTGATTTGATTGGTGTAACTGTTTTATATAACATTAAATGTCTCCTCCTCTTTCTTTCTCTCTTTCTCTCTCTTCTCTTCTCAGAACATCCAAACTAAGTTCTGTTCCCTGACCAGTGACGCAGCTGGTTACCTAGGAGATGGCCTGAGGGGCATCGGGTCAAAGTTTGTGAGGTCATCTGAGATGTTGACAACGTGTTCCGACTGCCCCACGCTCTACGTAGACGCTGATACGGTGAGTAGGGCTGACTCGACTCAAACCATAGCATTTGTATGACTGAAAATATAGCAATTTATTTGGTGTTTTCATAGAAATATCAAACAATAATGTCCATTGATTGTAATCAGTAAGTAATGTCAAACTTTTAGGTTTGAGTTGGTACTAGTGTTGCAAGGTTTACCAAAACGTCTACACTCTCTCGTACTATAATTTGTTACTTTCAGTTCTTCTGTAAAATGTCTGATGGATCAAGCCTTTATCAGCACAGCCTGCCTACCCCCATTATAGCACACACCCTGTCTGCTCCACTTACCCACTGGGAGTCTGGGCTGCATCATGTTAGCTCCACTTACCCACTGCTAGTCTGGGCTGGGAGTCTGGGCTGGGAGTCTGGGCTGGGAGTCTGGGCTGGGCTGGGAGTCTGGGCTGGGCTGGGAGTCTGGGCTGGGCTGGGAGTCTGGACTGGGAGTCTGGACTGGGAGTCTGGGCTGGGAGTCTGGGCTCGGAGTCTGGGCTGGGAGTCTGGGCTGCATCATGTTTGCTCCACTTACCCACTGGAAGTCTGGCTGGGAGTCTGGGCTGGGAGTCTGGGCTGGGAGTCTGGGCTGGGAGTCTGGATTGGGAGTCTGGGCTGGGAGTCTGGGCTGCATCATGTTAGCTCCACTTACCCACTGGGAGTCTGGACTGGGAGTCTGGACTGGGAGTCTGGGCTGCATCATGTTAGCTCCACTTACCCACTGGGAGTCTGGACTGGGAGTCTGGGCTGGGAGTCTGGGCTGGGAGTCTGGACTGGGAGTCTGGGCTGCATCATGTTAGCTCCACTTACCCACTGGAAGTCTGGCTGGGAGTCTGGATTGGGAGTCTGGGCTGGGAGTCTGGGCTGGGAGTCTGGGCTGGGAGTCTGGATTGGGAGTCTGGGCTGGGAGTCTGGATTGGGAGTCTGGGCTGGGAGTCTGGGCTGGGAGTCTGGATTGGGAGTCTGGGCTGGGAGTCTGGGCTGGGAGTCTGGATTGGGAGTCTGGATTGGGAGTCTGGCTGGGAGTCTGGCTGGGAGTCTGGATTGGGAGTCTGGGCTGGGCGTCTGGGCTGGGAGTCTGGGCTGCATCATGTTAAAGCCCCACATTTGAGTAATGCTACACCCAACCACGTCGAAGGAGCTGTAGTGGAGCGGGTTGAGAGCTTCAAGTTCCTCAGTGTCCACATCACTACGGAATTTTCCTGGCCCACACACACCAACACAGTTGTGAAGAGGGCACGACAACGCCTCTATCTGTAAAATGCTTACAATTATGTTGTTATGTAGTTAGATTGTTAAAAACAAAACAAAGTCTAATTAATTGTATGATTGTATAATTTTTTCGTTAATGCATACATGGCTGTCTGAAAAAATGTTGATGTACATTTTTTTTTTTATTGAATGATAATGAACTCAAAATTGTATCTGTCTGCATCAACTGCCGTTCTCTGACTGGTTAATGCCTTCTCTTTTGCCATGGTATTGTTTTGGTATGGAGTATGGTGACGGTATGGAGAATCCTGATACTAAACCTGGTATTGGTATTTAAGTCTAAATTCTGGTATGGTGAGAACTCTAGTTGATACATGAACAACTTATCATATATTTAACTCTTTCCCTCCCGCCTCTCCTCCTGCATCTTACACCTCTCTTTCTCCTTCTCCTCTCCTCCTGCATCTTACACCTCTCTTTCTCCTTCTCCTCTCCTCCTGCATCTTACACCTCTCTTTCTCCTTCTCCTCTCCTCCTGCATCTTACACCTCTCTTTCTCCTTCTCCTCTCCTCCTGCATCTTACAACTCTCTTTCTCCTTCTCCTCTCCTCCTACATCTTACACCTCTCTTTCTCCTCTCCTCCCGCATCTTACACCTCTCTTTCTCCTTCTCCTCTCCTCCTGCATCTTACACCCCTTTCTCCTTTCTCCTTCTTCACCTCCTCCTCTCCTCTCCTCCTGCATCTTACACCTCTCTTTCTCCTCTCCTCCTCCTGCATCTTACACCTCTCTTTCTCCCTTCTCCTCTCCTCCCTGCATCTTACACCTCTCTTTCTCCTTCTCCTCTCCTCCTGCATCTTACACCTCTCTTTCTCCTTCTCCTCTCCTCCCGCCTCTCCTCTCCTCCTACATCTTACACCTCTCTTTCTCCTTCTCCTCCTCCCGCCTCTCTCTCCTCCTGCATCTTCTTTCTCCTTCTCTTTCTCCTTCTCCTCTCCTCCTGCATCTTACACCTCCTCCTCTCCTCTCCTCCTACATCTTACACCTCTCTTTCTCCTCTCCTCCCGCCTCTCCTCCCTCCTACATCTTACACCTCTCTTTCTCCTCCTCTCCTCCCGCCTCCTCTCCTCCTGCATCTTACACCTCTCTTTCTCCTTCTCCTCTCCTCCTGCATCTTACAACTCCCTTTCTCCTTCTCCTCTCCTCCTGCATCTTACACCTCCTCCTTCTCCTCTCTCCCGCCTCCTCTCCTCCTACATCTTACACCTCTCTTTCTCCTCCTCTCCTCCCGCCTCTCCTCTCCTCCTACATCTTACACCTCTTTTCTCCTCCTCTCCTCCCGCCTCCTCTCCTCCTACATCTTACACCTCCTTCTCCTCTCCTCCCGCCTCTCCTCTCCTCCTGCATCTTACACCTCTCTTTCTCCTTCTCCTCTCCTCCTGCATCTTACAACTCCCTTTCTCCTTCTCCTCTCCTCCTACATCTTACACCTCTCTCCTTCTCCTCTCCTCCCGCCTCTCCTCTCCTCCTACATCTTACACCTCTCTTTCTCCTTCTCCTCTCCTCCCGCCTCTCCTCTCCTCCTACATCTTACACCTCTCTTTCTCCTTCTCCTCTCCTCCCGCCTCTCCTCTCCTCCTACATCTTACACCTCTCTTTCTCCTTCTCCTCTCCTCCTCTCCTCCTCCTACATCTTACACCTCTCTTTCTCCTTCTCTCTCCTCCCGCCTCTCCTCTCCTCCTACATCTTACACCTCTCTTTCTCCTTCTCCTCTCCTCCCGCCTCTCCTCTCCTCCTACATCTTACACCTCTCTTTCTCCTCCTCTCCTCCCGCCTCTCCTCTCCTCCTGCATCTTACACCTCTCTTTCTCCTTCTCCTCTCCTCCCGCCTCTATCCTCCTCTCCTATCCTTCTCCTTTGCTCCCGCCTCTCCTCCTCTCTTCTCCTCCCAACTCTCCTATCCTCCTCTCCTATCCTCCTCTCCTATCCTTCTCCTTTGCTCCCGCCTCTCCTCCTCTCTTCTCCTCCCAACTCTCCTATCCTCCTCTCCTATCCTCCTCTCCTATCCTTCTCCTTTGCTCCCGCCTCTCCTCCTCTCCTCTCAACTCTCCTATCCTTCTCCTCTCCTATCCTTTCCTATCCCTCTCCTTCTCCTCACCTCCCGCCTCTCCTCTCCTTCTCTCCACTCTTTCTCCTCTCCTCTCCTCCTACCTCTCCTATCTCTCGCCTCTCCTCTCCTCCCACCTCTTTCCTATCCTTCTCCTCCTACCTCTCCTATCCTTTTCTCCCCTCTGCTCTCCTCTCCTCCTGCCTCTCCTATCCTTGTCCACTACTCCCCTCTTCTCCTCTTCTGTTCCCTCACTCCAGATCATCTCCTATGGTTTACTAGAGAAGATGAAGTTCAGTGTGTTGGAGCTGCAGGAGTATCTGGACACCTACAACAACAGAGAAGAGGCCGCTGTCTCAGTAAGACACTAAATACCCATACCGATACTTACTTTGAGCTGTTAAGACACTACCACCTATAACGATACTGACTATGATCTGTGTAGACATTACAACCCATAAAGATACAGACTTTGATTGATCTGGCAATGATGACCTTTATCTAATTCCCCAGAGTCAGATGACCTTGTGGAGACCATTTTTATGCTAATGCTAGTAGATACCCATAGACTTCCAGTCATTGTGCTAACGCTCAGTTAGCATTGGCTCATGAAACTACCTGTAACTTCCTTCATACTCAACACAGAGACATAAAAATGGTATCCACAAGTTCATCTGATTCTGGGGAAGTAGATACAGTGTCTTCGGAAAGTATTCAGACCCCTTGACTTTTTCCACATTTTGTTACGTTACAGCCTTATTCTAAAATGGATTCAATTGTTTTTTTCCCTCATCAATCTACACACAATACTCCATAATGACATCACAATATCCCATAATGACATCACAATACCCCACAATGACAAAGCAACAACAGGTTATTAGATATTTTGGCAAATTTATAAAAAATATAAAACTGAATTATCACATTCACATAATTATTCAGACCCTTTACTCAGTACTTTGTTGAAGTGCCTTGTGCAGAAATTACAGCCTTGAGTCTTCTTGGGTATGATGCTACAAGCTTGGCACACCTGTATTTGCAGAGTTTCTCCCATTCTTCTCTGCAGATCCTCTCAAGCTCTGTCAGGTTGGATGGGGAGCGTCGCTGCACAGCTATTTTCAGATCTCTCCAGAGATGTTAGATCTGGTTCACGTCCGGGCTTTTGTGCCACTCAAGGACATTCAGAGACTTGTCCCGAAGCCACTTCTGCATTGTCTTGGCTGTGTGCTTACGGTCGTTGTCCCGTTGAAAGGTGAACCTTCGCCCTAGTCTGAGCTCCTGAGCAGGTTTTCATCAAGAATCACTCTGTACTTTGCTCCGTTCATCTTTCAGTCGATCCTAACTAGTCTCCCAGTCCCTGCTGCTGAAAAACATCCCCACAGCATGATGCTGCCACCACCATGCTTCACCGTAGGGATGGTGCCAGGTTTTCTCCAGACGTGACGCTTGGCATTCAGATCAAAGAGTTCAATCTTGGTTTCATCAGACCAGAGAATCTTGTTTCTCATAGTCTGAGAGTCATTAGGTGCCTTTTGGCAAACTCCAAGGAGGCTGTCATGTGCCTTTTACTGAGGAGTGGCATCCGTCTGGCCACTCTACCATATAGGCCTGGTTGGTGGAGTGCTGCACAGATGGTTGTCCTTCTGGAAGGTTCTCCCATCTCCACAGAGGAACTCTGGAGCTCTGTCAGAGTGACCATTGGGTTCTTGGTCTCCTCCCTTCTCCCCTGATTGCTCAGTTTGGCCTTGGCGGACAGCTCTAGGAAGAGTCTTGGTTGTTCCAAACTTCTTCCATTTAAGAGTGATGGAGGCCACTGTGTTTTTGGGGACCTTCAATGCTGCAGACATTTTTTGGTACCCTTCCCCAGATCTGTGCCTCGACACAATCCTGTCTCAGACCTCTACGGACAATTCCTTCAATGTCATGACTTGATTTTTGCTCTGACATGCACTGTCAACTGTAGGGACCTTATATAGACAGATGTGTTCCTTTCCAAATCATGTCCAATCAGTTGAATTTACCACAGGTGGACTCCAATCAAGTGGTAGAAACATCTAAGCTCAATTTCGAGTCTCATAGTAAAGGGTTTGAATACTTACGTAAATAAGGTATTTCTGCTTTTTATTTTTAATACATTTGCAAAAATGTCCTAACACCAGTTTTTGCTTTGTCATTATGGGGTATTGTGATGTCATTATGGGGTATTGTGATGTCATTATGGGGTATTGTGTGTAGATTGATGAGGATTTAAAAATATATATATTTTAGAATAAGGCTGTAACGTAACAATATGTGGAAAAAGTCAAGGGATCTGACATTTTTTCTAAATGCACTGTAACGGGCCTCATTGCCAAAATCTTGAAGTATCCTTTTAAGTCACTGCTACCCATAACGGTAATGACTAATAAGCTCTTTTCACAAACCCAAGGTGCTACAGATACCCCTATGATAAGGAGACACTGTAGTGTTATCATAGAGTTATCTGTAGCACCTTGGCCAGTCTAACAAGCCTGATAAGTAACACTCCTCCCCTCTCTCTTTTTTTTTCTCTCTTCCCCTCCTTTTCACTTTCTCTTCTTCATTTCCAGTGGCTGAGGAACTGTAAGGACACGTTTCCCAGGTGCCCTGGCGATGGCGTGATTACCTGTCAGCCAGGAGACTCAGAGGAGAAGGTAAGGAATCAATAAGTCCCCTTGACAACACACACCTGTCTCACTGCAGTTTAAAACAATAAACTGATCACACACTCCTCTCTCCCCCTCTTTCTCTAGGTGTATTTAATGTCCTTGTGTAGGGGGACCATACACTATACTCTATGCTATACATTATACTACAATATATGCTATAAACTACACTATACTACAATACACTATACCTTTATTTAAATAAGGCAAGTCAGTTAAGAACAAATTCTTATTTCCAATGACGTAAACATTGGGTTAACTGCCTTGTTCAGGGGCAGAACGACAGATTTGTACCTTGTCAGCACAGGGATTTGAACTTGCAACCTTTCAGTTACTAGGCTACCCTGCCGCCCTAAAATATACACTATACTATACAGTATACTATAATATACTCCATACTATGCACTATGTACTATATGCTATACTATACACTATACTATACTACACACCTTATACTATACTCTATTACACACTATACTATACATTATATACTATACTACACACCTTATACTATACTCTATTACACACTATACTATACATTATATACTATACTCCACTATGCACTATACTCTACGCTACTACACACTATACTATACACTATACTATACTACACACCTTATACTATACTCTATTACACACTATACTATGCACTGTACTATACTATACACTATATACTATACTATACACTACACTATACACTATGCTCCACTATACTATGCACTATACACTATACTATACTATGCACTATACTCTACGCTACTACACACTATACTATACACTATGCTCTACTGCACACTATACTATACTACGCTATACTACACTATACTATACACAATACACTGTACTATACTGCAATGCACTATACATCATAGTATATACGATGCTACACTGTATACTATACTATACACTATACTATACTATACATTATACGAATCACTATACTCTACTGCACACTATACTCTACTACATACCATACTATACACTACACTATACACCATACTATACACTGCACTATACACCATACTACACACTGCACTATACACTGCACTATACACCATACTACACACTGCACTATACACCATACTATACACTACACTACACTATACACTATACACTGCACCATGCTATGCACTATACTATGCACCATGCTATGCACTATACTATACACTATACTCTACTGATATATGCCATTTAGCAGACGCTTTTATCCAAAGCGACTTACAGTCATGTGTGCATACATTCTACGTATGGGTGGTCCCGGGAATCGAACCCACTACCCTGGCGTTACAAGCGCCATGCTCTACCAACTGAGCTACAGAAGGACCATACTATACTACATACTATGCTATACTATACACAACACGATACTATACTCTACTACCTGCTATACTACCCACTATGCTACAGTGCACTATACTATACTATGCTGTGCTATACTCTACTCCACTGCATGTGTTTGATTGATGTGTGATTCTCGCCTTCCTCTCTCTCTCTTTCGCCTCGTAACATGCTCTCTCGCTGTGTAGCAAATGGAATCTCTGGCAGTAAGTCCTTTACTAAGTCCTTTACTAAGTGCTATCTACTATGATTTACTATGATATACTATGATTTAATAGGATCTACTATGATCTACTATGATTTAATAGGATCTACTATTATTTAATAGGATCTACTATGATTTAATATGATCTACTATGATTTAATAGGATCTACTATGATCTCCTATGATTTAATATGATCTACTATGATTTAATAGGATCTACTATGATCTACTATGATTTAATATGATCTACTATGATTTAATAGGATCTACTATGATCTACTATGATTTAATATGATCTACTAATATGATCTACTATGATTTAATATGACCTACTATGATCTACTATTGATTTAATATGATCTACTATGATCTACTATTGATTTAATAGGATCTACTATGATTTAATATGATCTACTATGATTTAATATGATCTACTATGATTTAATATGACCTACTATGGTCTACTATTGATTTAATATGATCTACTATGATCTACTATTGATTTAATAGGATCTACTATGATTTAATATGATCTACTATGATCTACTATGATTTAATATGATCTACTATGATCTACTATTGATTTAATAGGATCTACTATGATTTAATAGGATCTACTATGATTTAATATGATCTACTATGATTTAATAGGATCTACTATGATCTACTATGATTTAATATGATCTACTATTGATTTAATAGGATATACTATGATTTAATAGGATCTACTATGATTTAATATGATCTACTATGATTTAATAGGATCTACTATGATCTACTATGATTTAATAGGATCTACTATGATCTACTATGATTTAATATGATCTACTATGATTTAATAGGATCTACTATGATTTAATAGGATCTACTATGATTTAATAGGATCTACTATGATTTAATAGGATCTACTATGATCTACAATGACTTAATAGGATCTACTATGATCTACTATGATTTAATATGATCTACTATGATTTAATAGGATCTACTATGATTTAATATGATCTACTATTGATTTAATAGGATCTACTATGATCTACTATGATTTAATATGATCTACTATTGATTTAATAGGATCTACTATGATCTACTATGATTTAATAGGATCTACTATGATTTAATATGATCTATGTTTTCTCACTTCACCCTTTAGTGTTCCTTTTCAGTAACTGCTGATTCTACTGCCACCAATATAACCAACACAACAATACAATGTATTAATTGATTTAGATGGCTCAGGTTGAGGATTGTATGTGTGTCCTGTACTGTACTGTCTATAAATCCGTCCTCTCTCTCCTCTCAGCAACTGGAGTTGTGTCAGCGTCTCTACAAGCTTCACTTCCAACTGCTCCTCCTCTTCCAGTCCTACTGCAAGCTGATTGGACAGGTCCATGCTGTCAGCGCTGTGCCTGAGGTAAGAGAAGGACTGCGATTGGATGTTTCAGAAGCGACCTAGAGACAATTCTATAAACAGACAAACACTTGTATTTTGTTAGTCAGCTTTGTTAGCTGTTGTGTACCTGTTGAAGATGAATCAAGAGATTATTTTAGCTTTTTTTTCATTTCTTCCTCTCTTTACGTTGATCCGTTGATTTGTTTTCACAAAAGTAATATATATGGGCACACACTCATCTCCCTCCCGCTCTCTTTCCCTCTTCCCCTCCTTCTCTCCCTCCCTCTCTCTACACGTCCCCCCTCCCTCTCCCCTCTGTCTCGCCCTCCCTCTCGCCCCCTATTTACCCCCTCCCTCCATCTCTCCCTCCCTCTCTCCGCCTCCCTCCCTATCTCTCCCTGCCTCCCTCCCTCTCTCCACCTCTCTCTCGCTCCCATTCTCCCTCCCTCCCCCTCTCCCTTCCTCCCTCCCCCTCTCCCTTCCTATCTCTCCCCCATCTCTCTACCTTTCCATCTCTCTCTCGCTCCCATTGTCCCTCCCTCTCCCTTCCTCCCTCCCCTTCCTATCTCTCCCTGCCTCCCTCCCCCTTCCTATCTCTCCCTGCCTCCCTCCCCCTTCCTATCTCTCCCTGCCTCCCTATCTCTCTCGCTCCCCCATTCTCCCTCCCTCCCTCTACCTCTCCATCCCTCCCTCCCTCTACCTCTCCATCCCTCTCTCCCCCCTCTCCCTTCCTCTCTCCCCTCTGTAGCTGCTTAACATGTCTCGAGAGCTGAGTGACCTAAAGACCAGTCTAAGAGCAGCAGAGGCAGCGGTGGCTAGCAACCTGGAACACACACACCTGGCCCACACCCAGACCCAGGCCTCTGCCGCCCTGCCCAACTTCAGCTCCCCCGAGGCAGCCGTACAGGCCATCCTGGAGTGCCTCAACAACCAGGAGTTCAGCAAGGCCATACGCTACATCCACGAGTGCAGGTGAGATACAAAACAAGCATGCATAGACACACACACATTCTCACACACAGACATTCACACACACACATTCTCACACACACACACAAACAGTCACACACACACACACACAAACAGTCAAACAGTCACACACACACACACACACACACACACACACACACACACACACACACACACACACACACACACACACACACACACACACACACACGCACACAAACATTCACATTCACACACGCACACAGACATTCACATTCACACACACACACAGACATTCACACACACACACAGACATTCACACACACACACACACACACACACACAGACATTCACACACACATTCAGACACATATTCACACACACTATTTTGTTATGTTGCTGAGAATAAAAACTCTGTCCTCAGTGGTGTAAAGACAGACTGAGAAAGATCACAAAACTTTTACAATACTCATTTTGATCACTGATCCTTCTCTCTTCCCCTTCCCCCCTCCAGGAGGCTGTGGCCTAACGGTGTGTTTGGCGGTGGGTCAGAGAGCGAGGTGCAGACCCTCCTCAATGTCTACTTCCGACACCAGACCCTGGGCCAGACGGGGACCATCGCCCTGGTTGGGTCACGCCAAGACCTCAGCCTTATCTGTTCCAAGCTGCTGGAGCTCAACGGGGAGATCCGGGACATGATTCGTCGCGCTCAGGGATACCGGGTGGTCAACACCTACCTCCCCGACTCCTCTGCCTCAGGGACAAGCCTCTGACAGCAGCACAGGAGCCCCCCTCGTACCCCTCATCCACCCTTATTAGCCTTGACCCGACAAACCTCATCCTCCCCGTCACCCCTATTGCCCCTGATCTCGTCGCAGATGGTGCTGTTACCCCCGACAAAAACACCACTACCACCATCTCTACTGCCCCAAACCCAGCCTCACTTCTGGCCTCTCCCTCCAGCTCAACCATAGACTTGTCTCTGCCCTTACTCATAGACTTCTACTGGCCTCCCCCAGACCTCTCCAGACCCCACTGTGAGTGCACAAACATACATCAGGCCTCTCACACACACTCGTTACAGTGCATTCCAAACCTCAGCCCTAACACACACACTCCACTCAAACCAGGTAACACATTGCCCGACCTTACGCACACACACACATTTCCTGCTATCCCACCTCGTGGACCTCACCCCCCGTACTCCCCTTACACACATCCAGAACCAGTCTTAGACACACAAGGTCTGGCCCCTCTCCTTCCTCCTCTTCCTCCTGACCCAGCCCAAGGTGCAGAGGTGGGGTGGGGGTGCTGCTGCGCCATCGGATGGGGTGGTACACCCCTGTCCCGTTACCTGGGGAAGGTGGGTCACACCGCCTGGCCCCTACTCAGAGTGGGGGGGCTCCTGAACCCTAAACAACCCTCTGGTGTTCACACCTGAGGGTTAATATACCTGATAGACTCACCTGATGATGCTGGTCATACCTGATGATGCTGGCCACACCTGAAGATTTCAACCACACCTGATGATTCTGAACATACCTGATGCTGACCACACCTGATGCTGACCACACCTGATGATGCTGGCCACACCTGATGATGCTGACCATACCTGAAGATTTCAACCACACCTGATGATGCTGACCACACCTGAAGATCTCAACCACTCCTGATGATGCTGGCCACACCTGAAGATCTCAACCACTCCTCATGATGCTGGCCACACCTGAAGATCTCAACCACTCCTGATGATGCTGGCCACACCTGTGGATTAAAAGACCTAAGTCCCCGAGAGAGACCAAAGGACATACGTGAAACACCTGATGAACCTGAGGATTTACCTGATCTCAGTGAAACCTTAGGATGGGGGAAGTATCTACCTGTTACCACCAGGTAACCTGGGGATCCACTTCCAGACGCCTCACCTGTGGGTGAATGTCCCAGAGTCATAGCTTCTATTGCACTAACATGGACTTCTGAGAGGAGAGGAGGAGCCGTTACTACTGAGACATTCAATCATGCTGTTTATCTGTGAGAGAGAGAGATCGAGGCCAAGGACTGGAAGGTTGTATATCTCTCACCACGTGTGTATCTACTGTTTAAAGAGTTTCTTTAGGGGAAAATGTGCACCGCTTGACCTAGAGGAAAGCTGTATTCTAGAATCCACAGACTCTACTTCGCATTGGTTACCCGGACGATGTTTAGTTCTACAACTGACAGAAGTGGGCATTCACAATAAAGACTGTTAGGATCCGTCTGCATCGCTGCCCCTCCACATGGAGCTGCATCGTGTGAAGAGACAGGACACAGACTAGTATTCATGCGTTTAATCTTGTTGCCTGGTTTTCTGAACCTGAACGCTCCTCGAGACCACTAAGACTAGCCTACCTTAGACGATTATATTGATTAGTATGTACACACTGGCTATACGGTGTAGCATATTGTGGGTCTACGTATACACACACACACACCATTTGTTACCGTGACCATCCTATATTGTGATGTGTAACTGTGGCAGGGGGAAAGAGTACAGTTGTACACACTAAATACTGTCATATGGATGTGTGCTGACATCCACTGGTTTAAATGTTCTTAACTAAACATGAGCTACTGTTCAAATACCTGCTGGGCCCTGTTCCAATACTTTAAGTCCTTAACTTCCATCCCGTCTTGAAGGAATCACTGACCAGGGTGGTTAAGGTTCAAATACTAGAGGTTTGATACTAGTAAGGTCTGATCAGTGGCCAAGGAAGGATGCATTTTTAAAGTATTGGAACAGGGCCATAGACACTTCCTGTGGTGGTCAGTCACTTGTGATTCCTTTCTACACGAGTTCAGTCTAGTCTTATCTATACCCGATTAAGCTCTATCCTATTCCTGACCAGCTTTAATAGATTTCCCCCCACGTTCCTTCAATTCAAACTGATTTAACTGCCATGCATGTGTATATTGTAATGGACAACATGTATTCAGAAGACTCATGTTTGTATGAGATACAAAAGGTTTGCGCGCCAGAGAGTGTGCATCAAGAAAAAGAAAAGCACATTTTTAAAGCGTTGTAGAGGAAGACAGTTTTCACTTTGTAAATAGTTTTACAGCTTTGTGAAGTCATTGAGTTGATGCCATGTCTCTAAATAAAGACCTCAAAAAAAAATTTGTTTGTGCCCTTTCGGTTCACTTCTGTTGATAGGAATCAAAAGTCGTACAGCTCAGTTGTGTTCTCGTTGCCCTGGTAAAGGACTCCCCAAACAGTCACATTACACCAGTAAAATGACCTGTTAGCTGTATTAGTGCATTGGATGAGCTAGTTCATGAACCCCACAACAAGCAGAGTGCATTGGATGAGCTAGTTCATGAACCCCACAACAAGCAGAGTGCATTGGATGAGCTAGTTCATGAACCCCACAACAAGCAGAGTGCATTGGATGAGCTAGTTCATGAACCCCACAACAAGCAGAGTGCATTGGATGAGCTAGTTCATGAACACCACAACAAGCAGAGTGCATTGGATGAGCTAGTTCATGAACCCCACAACAAGCAGAGTGCATTGGATGAGCTAGTTCACGAACCCCACAACAAGCAGAGTGCATTGGATGAGCTAGTTCATGAACCCCACAACAAGCAGAGTGCATTGGATGAGCTAGTTCATGAACCCCACAACAAGCAGAGTGCATTGGATGAGCTAGTTCATGAACCCCACAACAAGCAGAGTGCATTGGATGAGCTAGTTCATGAACCCCACAACAAGCAGAGTGCATTGGATGAGCTAGTTCATGAACCCCACAACAAGCAGAGTGCATTGGATGAGCTAGTTCATGAACCCCATTGGATGAGCTAGTTCAAACAAGCAGAGAGTGCATTGGATGAGCTAGTTCATGAACCCCACAACAAGCAGAGTGCATTGGATGAGCTAGTTCATGAACCCCACAACAAGCAGAGTCATGAACCATGACCACCACAACAAGCAGAGTGCATTGGATGAGCTAGTTCATGAACCCCACAACAAGCAGAGTGCATTGGATGAGCTAGTTCATGAACCCCACAACAAGCAGAGTGCATTGGATGAGCTAGTTCATGAACCCCACAACAAGCAGAGTGCATTGGATGAGCTAGTTCATGAACCCCACAACAAGCAGAGTGCATTGGATGAGCTAGTTCATGAACCCCACAACAAGCAGAGTGCATTGGATGAGCTAGTTCATGAACCCCACAAAACAAGAAAAGCCATGAAAACAAATAAGTTTTAATGCTGCAATAAATTTATTTCATATTTACAAAAAAAGTTGAGTCACTCAGTTGATCACGGTGGAAAGAGTATAAAAGTTATGAGGCAGGCTATTTAAGACATGGACACGAACTTGGCAGGTAAGAAACAAGTCGACCACTGCACCTCCCTAACAACCGTGGATAGGATTGGAGGAAGGTTGACCTGATCCTAGATATGTGGTTACGGTCAACTTCTACCTCTGTGGCATAGTGTTGTTTAGCCTGCCATGTGGGAAGGCTCAGAGTAGGATACTGTGGCCCTAGATACTGGTATAAGGTCAGGTTGTGCATCCCACCAAGGGCAGTAAGTTTAGGATTGGCAGTTCCCTAATCAGGTCCTAGATCTGTGCTTACAGCAAAGGGGGTGCACATGTATCGTTTGCCATAGCGCTAACATCCAATTAAATTCATCAACTCAACTATATTCATTGAGTCAGGTGTTAAAGCATAGGCAAAAAAAACATGCACCCCTTCAAGTGCAGGATTAGAAAACTGGTTTTACATCCATCTTCCACTAACCACTGATCTAAATTCAGATATGTCAATCAAAAGGTTATGGATGACGATGGGCCTCAATCTGATCCTAGTTCTGTAGTTAGGCCTGTAGCAGGGATTGTTTAATTTCAGACAATGTATTTGTAGCTATAGGTAGTGTCACAGGAAATCCTCTTTCCCCGGCAGCGGCCACACAGGTCCTGTCTATGAGGTCTCTTCATGTCAATGTGCCTCTCCTTCTGCTCACAGCAGCACCGGGTCTGGGAACACACCTGAGAGACAGGATAATAATTACAGCAACATTGACCCCTGCTGGTGAATGGTGGGTAGACATGTCAGTTCACCTGTAGGTCATGTATCCATAACATAAGACAATGAAAGTAAAGCTACATAATCTAGAAAGTCCCCCCTTGTTTTAATGCATGGCCTCAGAGGCTAAAGGGGCATAGGCACCATGCAGAGCACCATGCAGAGCACCTGCCCCCCCCCCACACCTCTCACCTTGCACTGGATAGACTCCACTCTGTAGGGGTTAAATCCATTCTGGCACTTACGACAGAGCTGCTTGAAGTACACCTGAGTTCACAGAGGGGGGGGGGTAATGAGACAACCATGTTAAAGAGGAAACAAGTCATTCATTAAACTTAATAAATATTTGAAGGACAGTCCAGAAAAGGCAGAGTGTTACTGTCTACTCATGTTCCTCAGAACAAAAAGCAGTGCACATGAAGGCTTATTGAGCAGAACTTTAAACTCATTTTTCCGTTGGCAGAGACACACAGTGACTGATCCGTTACCTTACTAGTTCCAGAGATGCACCACACGTAGGCACTCTCCCAACGGACGTTACACTGGCTGCAGTGGAAAAATCCGTACTTCTGCTCCAGAAACTACAGACGAAACAAGGGAATCATTCGAATCGAAAGTTCTAAATATGCAACATCCTATACAGGATGACTGGCATTTCAAATAGAAGTGAATTAAAAATAAAAAGGCATATTGGACGCATTGCAAACACTACACAGTACAAGATATTCCTCAATTCATGTTTCAGAATCGATTACATTGTGAATTCGTATTCTCCCCTAGTATAAACCCCGGGAACGACTGACCTGAAAGTTGAACCCTTTGGGCGTCTGGTGTAGGGGTTTCCTGACAACCTCACGCGGGATCTCCAGTCTAACCTGGTCCTCCGTTTTCTGCTCGGTAACGTCGGCCTCGCCATCCTCATCACTAGCCCCGTTACCGCCACCTTCTCCTCCCTCACGACACACGCTGTCATCCTGCGCTTTCACCGGCAGCGCGAAGAACCGGCGATCAAACACCGGAGAATAAATAGCGAGGGGTCGCGAGAAGCGCACGTTGTTTACCGGAGTGCTCGGCAACGCTTTCGGGTCCAGAGAAGAAGCCGCCGAGGGACTCTGCTGGCACTTTACAGGCGACTTCGAAAATACCGAAAATTTCCTCTCCCGGTAGAACAGCGTCTTGGGTCCGAGGGAGCACTGGACCATCGCGTCGACCTGGGCGTTGACCTGAACCCCGAACTCCTTGGTGTTTGCCTTCCGGAGACGAGGGGTAAGGTTGGGGTTCACCTGAGACAGGATGGCCTTCAGCTGGGCCCGTTTACACACGTCAAGGTAGTCCAGCGCTTCGGGAGGCACGTAGATGCTCCCCTTGCCCCAGGTGTGAGGCTTGAACTTCGGGTTGCCGTGGAGGATAGGAGCCATCATGGGACCGCAGCCCGGATAGCCATTAAAGTTGTATGGAGAAAACATAAACCCCTCCATCGTGTATAGAAGACAAGGTGAGCCTGCTGTGGTTTAAATGTGCACGTCAGCCCTCCAGTCAAGACGTAACCCACAGCGCTAATTGGGCCCGACCTATTGGATGATTAGCCGGTCACGTGAAGACAGGTGTGCGCACTGGGAACCGCGCTTAGAGAGGGGACGCTCAGGCTGTGTTTGAATATTTCCAGTGTATCCTCCCTTTAGTCATCTTCATAATTTTGTTATTTTTCCTTTCCTTCATTTAAAAAAAATATTATTAAAAAAATACCTTTATTTAACTAGGTGTTTTTTTGAACAAATTCTCACTGAAGAAACAACAATAAAGCATCTGTTTGGAAAATGTAGTGGAAAATGACCTACTTGAATTTGTTTCAGTGAATAAAAAAATCAAGACATTGTTTTGCAGGCCATCTAATAATTTGTCCAGGTAAAAAATGTATTTGAATGCGAATTTCACTATGACATACTGGTAGCCTATCTATTTGGAATTTACATGGGAGATGTGCAATTTGTCATGTGCTATGTCTATTTTTAAACATTTTCAACAAAGAGCCGTTTGGGAGCCAAATGAGCCGGCTCCTTTACGTGAACGGAGCCAAATGAGCCGGCTCACCGAAATAATCGGAATGCCCATCACTAGTGAACTATGGCAGAATTTCATTAGTCTAAAGAAGCTTCTCCTCCTTCTGTTTCCTTTCCTTAATCTGCACTGGTCTGAAATCATTTCATTAAAATGACAAGTAGCTATTTAATAGCACCTAATCATACGAAATACAGACGGGCTATACAATACTTACTTGCGTGTAATCAGCATCGACATTAGACTGATGTGAATCCAGAACGGTTATGGGGGTTTGGTTTCACTTATTTTGTTGGTTTCAGCTCTTGGGCGGGAGGGCGTATCTTGTAAACAGTACAGCTGCGGTTGTGCTGTGTATTGTAGTTGGTGGTGAAGCAGTCTGAAGTAAAAGACAAATGGCGAGAGGGAGAAGACAAAATCGATACATGAAGAAACTGCAGAGACGGCAAAGTAAGCTAATCAATCCAAACTATTGGGAGCCTGCTTTATCCCAAGTCTTTTTTTTGTTGTCAAAATATGTATTGTTTTGAGATCGTGGGTTCATTTTCTGAAGTATCACCTAAACACTTTTTTAATATTGCTAATATTGAAGATTGTGGCTTCTATCAATCAAAAGTTTGGTCGCACCTACTCATTCCTGTGGTTTGTCTTTATTTGTATTATTTTATACATTGTATAATAATAGTGAAGGTGTCAAAACTATGAAGTAACACATATGGGATCATGTAGTAACCAAAAAGTGTTAAACAAATCTAAATATATTTGAGATTTTTCAAGTAGCCACCCTTTGCCTTGATGACAGCTTTGCACACTCTTGGCATTCTCTCAACCAGCTTAATGAGGTAGTCACCTGGAATTCATTTAAACTAACAGGTGTGTCTTGTTAACTGTGGAATTTCTTTCCTTCGTGATGCGTTTGAGCAAATCAGTTGTGTTGTGACAAGGTAAGGGTGGTATACAAAATATTGCCCTATTTGGTAAAAGACCAAGTCCATATTATGGCAAGAACAGCTCAAATAAGCAAAGAGAAAAGACAGTCCATCATTACTTTAAGACATGAAGGTCAGTCAATCTGGAAAATTTTCTTCAAGTGCAGTCTCAAAAACCATCAAGCGCTATGATGAAACTGGCTCTCATGAAGAGTTACCTCTGCTGCAGAGGATAAGTTCATTTGAGTTACCAGACTCAGAAACTGCAGCCCAAATAAATGCTTCACGGAGTTCAAGTAACAGACACATCTCAACATCAACTGTTCAGAGGAGACTGCGTGAATCAGGCCTTCGTGGTCGAATTGCTGCAACGAAACCACTACTAAAGGACACCAATAAGAAGAAGAGACTTGCTTGGGCCAAGAAACATGAGCAATGGACATTAGACTGGTGGAAATCTGTCCTTTGGTCTGATGAGTCCAAATTTGCGATTTTGGGTTCCAACCACCGTGTCTTTGTAATACACAGAGTAGATTAATGGATGATCTCTGCATGTGTGGTTCCCACAAAGCATGGAGGAGGAGGTGTGATTGTGGGGGGGTGCTTTGCTGGTGACACAGTCCGTGATTTATTTAGAATTCAAGGCACACTTAACCAGGATGGTTGTAATTTTGAATAGACTGAAACAATTTATTTGAAATATATAAATATCTAATGAAATGATTTCCTTTTTTGCTTTCCAGAAAACTCTGGGACGAATATGCAAGACTTGGACTGAAAGGAGACATTTTCTCTGCTGACAGGTACCATGAAAGAACCAACTATACCAAAGGAAACTTTCAGCTCAACCATCAGCAGAATAGAGAGGACTGTGTGTATTGTGGTGGCTGGGGGCAAAATCAGAAAAATCTGCTCATCATGTCATTACACACACATCGTTTGTTCTTCTTTAAAGTACTGGTACTCTGGCTTGTGTTGACAGTTTTTAAAGCCATGAACAGAGGTTGTGGATCATGATCATCGTTGACAACACAAACATTTCTCTTTGGGAGATGTGGCCCTATATCCACATGGTGAGGATGTGTGTGTGTGTGTGTGTGTGTGTGTGTGTGTGTGTGTGTGTGTGTGTGTGTGTGTGTGTGTGTGTGTGTGTGTGTGTGTGTGTGTGTGTGTGTGTGTGTGTGTGTTTGAAATGCGTATGATTTCTAATTTAGTTAGTCCCAGCTACCAGGCATTGCAGAGACATTTCAATGTTATTTTTTGTAACGCTCCACTTATTTTCTAGTCATTGTCACATCCTTTGTACTTGTGAACCGAAACGGCATCTGACTAACTACAAGACTGGTTGAAGCTGGTTTCCAGATGACTTCCTACTAGGTGGTGCTAGTGGCAGATGTCATAATAAAATATTCTTTCTCTCAGGGGATTGGACAGAAGAACTATTACATCATAATGGTGGAACTGCCTAAAGGCAGGGGATTGGACAGAAGAACTATTACATCATAATGGTGGAACTGCCTAAAGGCAGGGGATTGGACAGAAGAACTATTACATCATAATGGTGGAACTGCCTAAAGGCAGGGGATTGGACAGAAGAACTATTACATCATAATGGTCCACAAGCGTAAGTGTTATCTCCCTGTAGACGGTGTCGTGGTAACATCCACAAGCGTAAGTGTTATCTCCCTGTAGACGGTGTCGTGGTAACATCCACAAGCGTAAGTGTTATCTCCCTGTAGACGGTGTCGTGGTAACATCCACAAGCGTAAGTGTTATCTCCCTGTAGACGGTGTCGTGGTAACATCCACAAGTTCAGTAAGTTCAGTAAGTTCAGTAAGTTCAGGTCCTTTGAAGCTCGCTGGAAAAAAGCTTTGTGACTAAAACAGATGGGAGGCGAGGCAGATTAAGAAGTTAATATGTTTTTGGTGGTATTATATTTGTATTTATTATAGATCCAGATGAGTTCCTGCCAAGGCATGAGCTATTTTTCCTAGGGACCGGCTAAATTAAAGCAGTCCTAGAATTTTTTTTAACATTTACAATGCATTCTGTCATGTTTTGTCTTAGATTGTCTTGTCATTTTGCTTTTCCCTCTGTTCATTTTCCCCCTGCTGGTCTTTTTAGGTTCGTTCCCCTTTTTCTCTCTCCCTTCCTCTCTCTCTTCTCTCTATCGTTCCATTCCTGCTCCCAGCTGTTCCTATTCCCCTAATCAATCATTTAGTCTTCCCACACCTGTTCCTTATCTTTTCCCCTGATTAGAGTCCCTATTTCTTCCCTTGTTTTCCGTTCCTGTCCTGTCGGATCCTTGTCTATTGTTCACCGTGCTGTGTCTGTGTATCGCCCTGTCGTGTCGTGTTTCCCTCAGATGCTGCGTGGAGAGCAGGTGTCTGAGTCTGCTAGGTTCAAGTGCCTTCCCGAGGCAACCTGCAGTTCTTGATCGAGTCTCCAGTCTGTTCTCGTCATTACGAGTGGAATTATGTCTTATGTTTGTAGAATTACGTTACTGGATTAAAGACTCTGTTTTCGCCAAGTCGCTTTTGGGTCCTCATTCACCTGCATGACACATTCATAACAGATTTCACAACACACTAAGTGTGTGCCCTGTGGCCCCTACTCAACTACCACATATCTACGTCACAATATCCATGTGTACGTGTGTGTATAGTTCGTATGTTATTGTGTGTGTGTATGCATGTGTCTGTGCCTTTGTTTGTGTTGCGTCACAGTCCGGCTGTTCCATAAGGTGTATTTCTACCTGTTTTTAATGTAATTATACGGCTTGCATCAGTTACCTGACCCATGCCAAATCTTTTCAGTCTCCTGGGGAGGAAAACGTGTTGTCGTGCCCTCTTCACAACAGTCTTGGTGTGTTTAGACCATGATGGTGATGTTAATGGGGGCCGGTTCAGCCCTCCTTTTCCTGTAGTCCACGATCAGCTCCTTTGTCTTCCTCACATTGAGGGAGAGGTTGTTGTCGTCGAACCACACTGTCAGGTCTTTGACCTCCTCCCCTATAGGCTGTCTCATCATTGTCGGTGATTAGGCCTACCACTGTCGTGTCGTCAGCAAACTTAATGATGGTGTTGGCCACGCAGTCGTGGGTGAACAGGGAGTACAGGAAGGGACTAAGCACAAAGCTTATCATGAGGTGTTCTACCTCGGGCGAGCAATACCTCAAGACTTCTTTAATATTAAACATTGCACAACCAGCAGTTATTGACAAATAGACACACACCCCCACCCTTCGTCTTACCAGATGTAGCTGCTCTGTCCTGCCGATACACAGAGAAGCCAGCCAGCTCTATATTATCCGTGTTGTCGTTCAGCCACATATGAGATATTACAGTTTTTAATGTCCTTTTGATAGGATTGTCTTAATCATTCAGTTTGTTTTCCAATGATTGCACGTTGCCTAATAATATTATTGAGGATTTTGCACGCCCAATTTTTCAGTTTTTGATTTGTTAAAAAAGTTTGAAATATCCAATAAATGTCGTTCCACTTCATGATTGTGTCCCACTTGTTGTTGATTCTTCACAAAAAAATACAGTTTTATATCTTTATGTTTGAAGCCTGAAATGTGGCAAAAGGTTGCAAAGTTCAAGGGGGCCGAATACTTTCGCAAGGCACTGTAGGTAGCCTGGGTTTCACTGTGAATTTTGTGGGTGATTGTTCCTGTCTCTGTGTTAGTTGTTCACCAGACAGGCTGTATAGGTTTTCACGTTCCGTTTGTTGTTTTGTATATATTTATAGTTATTTCATGTATCGTTCAGTTTCAGTAAAGAACATGAGTAACCATCACGCTGCATTTTGGTCCGACTCTCCTTCAACAGACGAACACCGTTACAGAATCACCCACCACACCCGGACCAAGCAGCGTGGTAACAGGCAGCGACAGCAGGAGCAGCGAAAGGAGGAATGGACATGGGAGGACGTTATGGACAGCAGGAGTATAGAGTATACGACTTGGGAGGAAATAGACAGGTGGGCGGTCGACCCAGAGAGAGTGCCGGAGCCCGCCTGGGATTCGCTGGAGCAGTGCGAAGAGGGCTATAGGAGAATGGAGTCGAAGAGAAAAACACGGCGGCGCAGAAAGAAACCCGAAAGTCAGCCCCAAAAATGTATTAGGGGGGGGCTCAGGGAGAGTGTGGCAGAGTCAGGGTTCAGATCTGAGCCAACACCCCCTGTTAATCGTGAGGAGCAGCGATCAAAGGACTTCTGGACTTGGGAGGAGATATTGGACGGAAAAGGACCCTGTGCACAGCCTGGTGAATATCGACGCCCCAAAGAAGAACTGGAGACGGAACAAAGTGGAGAGGCGCTGGTATGAAGAGGCAGCACGGCGACGCGGATGGAGGCCTGAGAGTCAGCCCCAAAAATGTATTGGTGGGGGGCTCACAGGGAGTATGGCTATGCCAGGTAGGAGACCTGCACAAACTCCCTGTGCTTACCGGGGGGCTAGAGAGACCGGGTAGGCACCGTGTTATGCTATGGAGCGCACGGTGTCTCCAGTGCGGGTGCATAGCCCGGTGCGGTACATACCAGCTCTTCGTATTGGCCGGGCTAGAGTGGGCATCGAGCCAGGTAAGGTTGGGCAGGCTTGGTGCTCAAGAGCTCCAGTGCGCCTGCACGGTCCGGTCTATCCAGAGCCACCTCCACACACCAGTCCTCCGGTGGCAGCTCCCCGCACCAGGCTTCCTGTGCGTGTCCTCTATCCAGTACCACCAGTTCCAGCACCACGCACCAGGCCTTCAGTGCGCCTCGCCTGTTCAGCACAGTCAGCGCTTTCCTCCTCTCCTGCGCTGCCGGAGTCTCCCGCCTGTTCAGCGCAGCCAGCGCTGTCCTCCTCCCCTGCGCTGCCGGAGTCTCCCGCCTGTTTAGCGCAGCCAGAGCTTTCCTCCTCTCCTGCGCTGCTGGAATTTCCTGCCTGCATAGAGCAGCCAGAGCTGCCAGTCTGCATGGAGCAGCCAGAGCTGCCAGTCTGCATGGAGCAGCCAGAGCTGCCAGTCTGCATGGAGCAGCCAGAGCTGCCAGTCTGCATGGAGCAGCCAGAGCTGCCAGTCTGCATGGAGCAGCCAGAGCTGCCAGTCTGCATGGAGCAGCCAGAGCTGCCAGTCTGCATGGAGCAGCCAGAGCAGCTAGATCCGCCAGTCAGCCATGATCTTCCAGATCTGCCAGTCAGCCAGATTCTTCCAGATCTGCCAGTCAACCAGACTCTTTCAGATCCGCCAGCCAGCCAGGATCTGCCGGAGCCAACTACCTGCCTGAGCTTCCTCTCAGTACTGGGCTTCCTCTCAGTACTGGGCTTCCTCTCAGTCTCGGGCTTCCCTTCAGTCCCGAGCTTCCCCCCAGTCCCGAGCTTCCCCTCAGTCCCGAGCTTCCACCTCAGTCCCGAGCTGCCCCTCAGTCTAGTGGGGTCCTTGGTGAGGGTTATTAGGCCAAGGTCGGCGGAGAGGGTCGCCAATCAAAGGACGCATTACAGGGGGACTAAGACTTGGTTGGAGTGGGGTCCACGTCCCGAGCTGGAGCCGCCACCATGGACAGACGCCCACCCGGAACCTCCCCTATGGGTTTTTGGTGTGCGGCCGGGAGTCCGCACCTTGGGGGGGGGGGTTCCGTCACGCCTTGGTCTTAGTATTTTGTGTTTTCGTTATTATTTTGGTCAGGTCAGGGTGTGACATGGGTTTATTGGGATTGGGATTGCGGCAGAGTAGGGGTGTCTAGCCTATGCTTGGCTGCCTGAGGCGGTTCTCAATCAGTCAGGTGATTCTCGTTGTCTCTGATTAGGAACCATATTTAGGTAGCCTGGGTTTCACTGTGTATTTTCTGGGTGATTGTTCCTGTCTCTGTGTTAGTTGTTCACCAGACAGGCTGTATAGGTTTTCACGTTCCGTTTGTTGTTTTGTATATATTTATAGTTATTTCATGTATCGTTCAGTTTCATGAAAGAACATGAGTAACCATCACGCTGCATTAATTTCCACCTGTTGTCTATCCCATTTGCACAACAGCATGTGAAATGTGTTATCAATCAGTGTTGCTTCCTAAGTGGACAGTTTGATTTCACAGAAGTGTGATTGACTTGGAGTTACATTGTGTTGTTTAAGTGTTCCCTTTATTTTTTTTGAGCAGTGTGTTTACACTTGGGTCCTGTTTCAGTAAAATGACATCAGACCTTATTGTTGAGTATCTAATAATCTGCTATTTTTAAAAGAGTGGATAAAACATGCTAGTAACAGTCCTCTGAGTACATAAACAAATGTTTGGTGTACCTGGTATGCCATCCTGCCCCTGAGTTTTCCCGGAATTTAAATCTTTAATTTAATCAAGAATTTCCTCCTATGTAATTTTGCCTTGAGTCTGAGTCTGTTAATATTACAATATTAACAGTGAAACAATCCTTACAATTAACGTTGGTTAGTGGAGATGGAGGAGACTGAAATGAAAAGCTATGTGTCAGGATTTGGCCAGGGTTGTTTCGGTTTTTGGTCACTAGATGCCCCCATTGTGGCTTTTGACCTTTTGTTTTCCCTTGATCCCCATTATTATTTGCACCTGTGCCTCGTTTCCCCTGATTGTATTTAAACCCTTTGTTTTACTCAGTTCTTTGCTCTGTGTTTGTATGTTAGCACCCAGCCCTAGTTCTCTGTGAACTCTTGTTGATCCCGGTGGACTCTCTTGTGGAATTCTGTTTTTTGTTCTTGTTTGTTTGTTTTTGAGTATCTTTTGAGGCTTTTTGTGCTATACCTTCCACCTTGTGGATTTACCTTTTTGTCTTGGAGGATTACCTTTGTTCTTGTGGAATTCCTTTTGAGGTTGTGGAGTTACATGTTTTCCTGAAGAACTTCACTTTTTACTTCATTAAATACACCGTCTCAAGTACTGCTGTGTCTGCCTCATCTTCTGGGTTCTGCTGACTATTCGTGGCTCAGTTGGTTTAGTGACTGTTTCTCACTCCGGAGACCCGGATTCGTAACCGGGTCCTGACACTATGCTTAATTAAAAGTACTTTGATCCTCTTTCAAAAAATTGTTTGGTAAATCATCGGTGACGCTGTCATTTGTGACAAGTTTCAGTAAATTATTTTTGATTTATTTCTATGTTGAATATTGAAGGGAAAAAAATGCATTTTCCCCCATAATCCATCCAGTTTGATTTATTTTTCTTTCTTTCTTGAGTAATTTCCTGCATTTCTTTTTATTTTTCCTCTAACATATTCTGAGCCTCTATGATAACTGTTTTTATTGCTGTCTATCTGTTCTGAAAGAGCTTCTATTTCCTTTGTTAGCATGGAGCCTTTTTACCTATATTTCTCTTGCATGGCCTCTAAACGCACATTTAAAAGTGTCCCATGCAATAAAGGGATCTGCTCTACCTATGTTATGCAGGAAAAAGTCAGTTATTAATTCTTCTTTCCTGGTTAAATACAAGTTGTCATCCAACAAGCTTTGATTACATTTCCAAAATTCTCACACACGTGAAAATTCAATAAGAATAATTTTTATTTTACCTTTATTTAACTAGGCAAGTCAGTTAAAAGAACAAATTCTTATTTTCAATGACAGCCTAGGAACAGTGGGTTAACTGCCTGTTCAGGGGTAGAACAACAGATTTGTACCTAGTCAGCTCGGGAACTTGCAACCTTCCGGTTACTAGTCCAACGCTCTAACCACTAGGCTACCCTGCCACCCCTATATGTATATGCCAATTGGCCTGTCAGTTGTACGGTGGGGAGAGTATTAATAGCATGGATGGTTGTGTCCTGCCATGCAGTGACAAGAGCAATAGTGTGCTGACTGAACCTGCTGTTGTGACATGGTGGGATGAATATCATTTCACATCACATGTAATTAAGGAAGAAAAAAAACACAGCTGGATTGTTGTTTTGTTCTTCTGTCAGGACTTCCTGACCTTAAAAACAATATGGTTTCCTACCCTGATTGAACCTTAAAAAGCTTTTTCTTCTCAGCTTTTTCTTCATCCTACCCTGATTGAGAATACTGTAATTTCCATAGTCATGCCAACTTTGTGTAAGAGATATTGAAGATTCTTGGTGGTTCCAAACTTCTTCCATTTAAGAATGATGGAGGCCACTGTGTTCTTGGGGACCTTCAATGCTGCAGAATGATGGAGGCCACTGTGTTCTTGGGGACCTTCAATGCTGCAGAATGATGGAGGCCACTGTGTTCTTGGGGAACTTCAATGCTGCAGAATGATGGAGGCCACTGTGTTCTTGGGGACCTTCAATGCTGCAGAATGATGGAGGCCACTGTGTTCTTGGGGACCTTCAATGCTGCAGAATGATGGAGGCCACTGTGTTCTTGGGGAACTTCAATGCTGCAGACATTTTTGAACATCTTGGCCATGTTCTGTTATAATCTCAACCCGGCACAGCCAGAAGAGGACTGGCCAGCCCTCATAACCTGGTTCCTCTCTAGGTTTCTTCCTAGGTTTTGGCCTTTCTAGGGAGTTTTTCCTAGCCACTGTGCTTCTACACCTGCATTGCTTGCTGTTTGGGGTTTTAGGCTGGGTTTCTGTACAGCACTTTGAGATATTAGCTGATGTAAGAAGGGCTTTAGAAATAAATTTGATTTGATCTGAGGATTAAAAATACCTCTGTTTTCAAAGATGTCGACTACAATGCAATACTCCTTAGAATGTTAACGAGAAAACAACTCCTTGGCCTACATTAGAACACCACCACAGAAGCTTCACGATTGGCATCTTCCCAATGAAGTAAGTTGCTGTTTGGCTACTTGAAGAGAACTATGGCCTATAACTTGCAGCCCACCTCTTCCAATGCATTGTGGAAAAGTGTTCATCGAATTCTACTATACATATACCGATGAAGAGCCGAAATGAGTATAACATCCTGAAATTAAACCCTAGGCTACTATAAAACCTTCTATTGTGGCATAGTGAGAATGCTTCATGCGCAATTGCGTTGTTTTTGTGTTATTGGTTAATTTCGATAGCATATTCCCATATCTGATTTTCAACTGTTGTCAAAGCCGAAATGAGTATGACATATTGGCATTTAAAGAATACAACATTTTTTAAATGTCACATAGCCTACCATAAAAAAAAAACATTTTTTTTAGGATACTCAAATTGCAAACTATTTAGGACGCGTGTATAGGATTTTGGACATGGCTACGAGCGTTGAATATGGGTATTTTACAAATCCCGAGAAGAAATCACTTTTCTCCCGCTTAACCCGTTATTTTCCGACAAAAACATTACACGCCACAGGAAAAAACAAAAAAGCACATAGATGTAGCCATGCTCTCTTGCGTAAATAAATTAAACAAGCTAGGCTAATCTTTTTTAGTATAAACTGTATTATTGTACTGTATTGTATTATACTGTTTTATAAGGACTGGAATTATGCACCTCGTTCAAACTATGATAAAGCAGGGAGAGAACATGCGATTCTGTTGCAGCACATGCGGCCTATAGGCTAGCGAATATATATATTTTGAAATAATATTTCCCCTGTTATTAGGCTACCTCCTCTTTCTCGCTATAGTGTTGCTTCCTTGCTTTCGACAGTTAAATTAAATAAGGTTTGTTGTCCTTATCTTGATCATTCTGATGACATGCTTGAATAATATAGGACTAGAATTGGATGCAAAAGGCATTCACTTCTCTATAAATTAGACGCGCATTCACGAAGATTAAATGGTTATGGGTCTAGGCAATGAACCATATATGTTTCAAATCATCCCTTTAAATCCGTTGGAAATATACAACGACAAAAAAAACTACGAATTATATATTTTTTGACTGAAATAGGTCGTGCTGGTGTCAGAGGTCGCGTACAATAAACATGTTTTATTTGGCTCTCTCAGTTGTGGCTTTACCAGTAAAAAATAAAAACATAGCTACAAAGAGAGGACCATTAGGACAATTCAAGTTGCTTTAGCAATGGAAAATATACTTCAAATGAGTAGGCAACACTCAACACCCATCCATCCTCAACAGCTTCCTCCTGCAGTGAGTTCCGCTTCCGCTTGGCCACATTGCCACCACATTCAGCAGCATCTTTATGCTGATGATTGCCTCCAAAACATTGGCTCATTGAGGGCTGTGAGATACAGATCGTTAAGGTCCCGCTGAAAAGTGCCCGTTGCCAAAAAAACCCGAGGGTGGATAGCACTTGGATGTAGATCTTATATCTTCTCAAAAATCCTGTAAAATTGTTTTTTGGGAAACAATATCTGATTAGCCAATCTGTACTTTCTGCAAAAAAAACACCTATAAAAATGCGCGTTTCAAACAGCAAGATCAGCCATCTCTCATTCGATTTCCCATTATCTCAGTCTTCTATATTTCGCACGTGCCTTTAATTTATCAAATTACGGTACTTTATATGGATTATTATCATAACAAATGGACTGTGATCAAATTATATGAAATAGCCTGTCATGAATTCACAATATAAGTAGAATGAAATCGAAAACTGACTATATGACTACTTTCACAATTTCACACATTTTCAACATATATTTTCCCCATTTTTAATTTTGACAAGCAGTTGCCTTATTCCACCACTTAGCATTGCGTATACGCATGGTCAAGGCTGTGCGTGAATTTACACACACTCTCAAGCAAACGTTCATATTGATAAATCTCACACTTTGCGTAGAAATGATCCAGCGCATGGTTTACGCACATATTTGTTGCCTAAGCATGATTAATAAATGAGGCCTCCTGTAGTCATCCCCAGGGACCAGTTTTCTTCATGTGGAACTGACAGCGTTTTAGTAACATTACATCTTATTCAAATCTGTTCATATAAAACCCTATGAAGAATATATATATTTTTTTTAATTGACAAGCAAGCACTTAGATTTGGTCATTTTCATGTTTTCATAAATTCTTAGAATGTTTGGGAATTACATAGAGTAAGGCATTTCTGAAAATTCTATAGCAATATATAGTGGGAAAGCGGCCCTGCATTTGGACAATTAATAGACAAGGCAGTAAATACAACCTAATAAAAACAACTATCTCATCCAGGACCAGAGTCTCTGCAGACCGGTGCACGATAGCCAATCAGAGCGTCAATAGGCCTTTATGCAAATAAGCCATTTGCCACATCATTCACTTTGAACTGGACTGTGTTTACAGGCAGTTGGGCCTGTCATTCATTCACTTTGAACTGGACTGTGTTTACAGGCAGTTGGGCCTGCCATCATTCACTTTGAACTGGACTGTGTTTACAGGCAGTTGGGCCTGCCATCATTCACTCTGAACTGGACTGTGTTTACAGGCAGTTGGGCCTGCCATCATTCACTTTGAACTGGACTGTGTTTACAGGCAGTTGGGCCTGCCATCATTCACTTTGAACTGGACTGTGTTTACAGGCAGTTGGGCCTGCCATCATTCATTCACTTTGAACTGGACTGTGTTTACAGGCAGTTGGGCCTGCACTTTGAACTGGACTGTGTGTACAGGCAGTTGGGCATCATTCACTGAACTGGACTGTGTTTACTACCACCATTCACTTTGAACTGGACTGTGTTTACAGGCAGTTGGGCCTGCCATCATTAACAAATATGGTGACAATGATGTAGGCCGTGTGCAGTGGTTATGATATGGTTTTGCTTTTTAAAGTTTTTTTTCACTTGGTCACATACAGCTGATGGGTTGTGCATTGAAGTCCACAAATGAAAGGAAAAGCAGAGCGGAGGAGAGCGCATCGGTACGAGAAGAAATACAACGTGGCTGCCAAGAACTGTGTTTACCCGCGATCAGTGGTGTGGTGTATTCATTCCGCCAATTTCGGTTTGAAAAAAAAAAAATGTTTCTTAAACAAAACGGGGATAAACATGCCTGCGTTTGTTGAATAGAAACTCTCGTTTGCAACTGTTGGACCAATGATTACACCCTAGATCAGGTAGATGCAAGCAAGAGTGTGCAAGGCGGTATTGGATGTGTCACTATCTGTCCATGTGTCACTGTCTTGTCACCTCAAAATGTTCTCTCCACCTGTGTGCACCCATGCTGTAGACTTCATTCAGAGTATCATGTAGTAGCCTAAACCTATTGATATTACATTGAACTGGGTACATGGAATATGAATGACAGTCATCCAATATGCTGTAATAGAAATAAGGCCATGCTCATGAAAAACAAAAACGTCCTCCCTCGTCATAAACATCGCCGACCGCCACTGCCTTACTCTGACCATTTTACTCGCCCTAGCAGAGCTGGTTAGGCTGTTTACATGTTATCTAGAGCGTCCGCCTGAAGGGGGGAACTGATAATCAGAGAGAAGTACATGGGAGGGGCTTGAAGCCATCTTATGCACTTGTCTGATAAGGTTTGGTTAAAAACACTGTCTGCAGAGAGGGATGCTGCCTCTCACAGTCATTCATAACCTTCAAAACATTATTGTCCTTTAGCAGACACTCTTATCCAGAGGAGCAATTACAGGAGCAATTAGTATGAAGGGCCTTGCTCAAGGGCACATCGACTGATTTTTCACCTTGTCTTTTCAGGGTTCCATGGCCATTTGTGTCATTTTGTTTATTACTCATTTTAACTGAGCCTTATGGCTGTTTTTACAATTCTGATCTTATTGTCTTTTGACCAATTACATCACATCTTTGGCCAATAATGGGGTTTAAATGCTATGGAATGTTTAAATGATATGGAATGTTTAAATGATATGGAATGTTATCTATATAAATCTAGGAATTGAATGGTGTTTCCATGGGATGTAAATGTAAATGATATGAATGTTTAAATGAGAAACCAGTAAATTATAATACATTATTATCATGAACAGCATGGCATGAAATGAAACTATTAAATGATATGGAATGTTTAAATGATATGGAATGTTTAAATGATATGGAATGTTTAAATGATATGGAATGTTTAAATGATATGGAATGTTTAAATGATATGGAATGTTTAAATGATATGGAATGTTTAAATGATATGGAATGTTTAAATGATATGGAATGTTTAAATGATATGGAATGTTTAAATGATATGGAATGTTTAAATGATATGGAATGTTTAAATGATATGGAATGTTTAAATGATATGGAATGTTTAAATGATATGGAATGTTTAAATGATATGGAATGTTTAAATGTGGTCTGCATGATGAATCATCAACGCTCAGGGTGGCAGCCAATCTCAGTATGGAGCGCAGACTTCACAGACCTAGCATCTCATCATGGTATAAATATAATTTTAATTTTTAATTTAAATTTGATTTATCCTTTATTTAACTAGGCAAGTCAATTAAGAACAAATTCTTCTTTTCAATGACGGCCTACCCCGGGCCAAACCTGGACGATGCTGGGCCAATTGTGCGCCGCCCAATGGGACTCCCAATCACAGTCTGATGTGATACAGCCTGGATATCAGACTGTATACCACAAGCCCTGAATGCTGAGTGGCTGACAGACGTGGTATATCAGACTGTATACCACGAGCCCTGAATGCTGAGTGGCTGACAGACGTGGTATATCAGACTGTATACCACAAGCCCTGAATGCTGAGTGGCTGACAGACGTGGTATATCAGACTGTATACCACGAGCCCTGAATGCTGAGTGGCTGACAGACGTGGTATATCAGACTGTATACCACGAGCCCTGAATGCTGAGTGGCTGACAGACGTGGTATATCAGACTGTATACCACGAGCCCTGAATGCTGAGTGGCTGACAGACGTGGTATATCAGACTGTATACCACGAGCCCTGAATGCTGAGTGGCTGACAGACGTGGTATATCAGACTGTATACCACGAGCCCTGAATGCTGAGTGGCTGACAGACGTATATCGTGGTATATCAGACTGTATACCACGAGCCCTGAATGCTGAGTGGCTGACAGACGTGGTATATCAGACTGTATACCACGAGCCCTGAATGCTGAGTGGCTGACAGACGTGGTATATCAGACTGTATACCACGAGCCCTGAATGCTGAGTGGCTGACAGACGTGGTATATCAGACTGTATACCACGAGCCCTGAATGCTGAGTGGCTGACAGACATGGGATATCAGACTGTATACCACGAGCCCTGAATGCTGAGTGGCTGACAGACGTGGTATATCAGACTGTATACCACGAGCCCTGAATGCTGAGTGGCTGACAGACGTGGTATATCAGACTGTATACCACGAGCCCTGAATGCTGAGTGGCTGACAGACATGGTATATCAGACTGTATACCACGAGCCCTGAATGCTGAGTGGCTGACAGACGTGGTATATCAGACTGTATACCACGAGCCCTGAATGCTGAGTGGCTGACAGACGTGGTATATCAGACTGTATACCACGAGCCCTGAATGCTGAGTGGCTGACAGACGTGGTATATCAGACTGTATACCACGGGCCAAAACTGAATGCTGAGTGGCTGATTAGACGTGGTATATCAGACTGTATACCACGAGCCCAGAATGCTGAGTGGCTGACAGACGTGGTATATCAGACTGTATACCAGGCCCTGAATGCTGAGTCTGACAGACTAAGAACAGCCTTGGCTGACAGTGGTATATCAGACTGTATACCACGAGCCCTAATGCTGAAATGGTATAATGACAATAAGGTACAGTAATATATCAGACTGTAAAAAATTTGCCACGGGTATAACAAAACTAGTATTTTTACTGCTCTAATTAAGTTGGTAACCAGTTTATAATAACAATAAGGAACCTCAGAGGTTTGTGGTATATGGTCAATATACTGCGGCTAAGGGCTGTATCCAGGCACACTGTGTTGCGTCTTGACTAAGAACAGCCTTTAGCCGTGGTATATTGGCCATATACCACACTCCCTAGTGCTTAAATACAGTATAATACAATAAGGTACAGTAATATAGTTCACACTCAAAAAAATTTGCCTACTGGAGCTAGTTTAATTTATTTACCCAAGAGAGCATATAGCTAGCTATATCTATGGGCTTTTATGTTTGTCTGTTATTCATAATGTGCAGTAGCCTACATCATGTATGTAGCCTATTGGATAATGTATTTAATGTAGGGCTCATTATAAGTATTTAATGTAGGGCTCATTATATGTATTTAATGTAGGGCTCATTATATGTCTTTAATGTAGGGCTCATTATATGTCTTTAATGTAGGGCTCATTATATGTCTTTAATGTAGGGCTCATTATATGTCTTTAATGTAGGGCTCATTATATGTCTTTAATGTAGGGCTCATTATATGTCTTTAATGTAGGGCTCATTATATGTCTTTAATGTAGGGCTCATCAGAGTCAGGTAACATCAGGTTTGAATTTTCAGACAAATCTCTAAACAAATCCAGACATATACAGTCGGCTGATTGATACCCTTTATAATGCCTTTGAATGACCTTTCCAGTTTTTGCGGGAAATCCAGGTTACTGTGAGAAAAGTGATTTATTCTCGGTATGGAACATTTGTAAAATACCCGGAGACATATTCAACCCTAACTACAATCCATATAGACATTCAAACTGTTACGAGCAAAAAACTCCCATCCTTGTGTTATGGAAGTGTTGTGGCTATACTTCAGAAGAGGTGTTGTAGTTAAGTTAACAACAGAAGAGTAGGTTTAGACTCAGTTCTCCTGACCCTCTAGCTCAGCGTTTCCCAAACTCGGTCCTCGGGACCCCGATGGGTCCACGTTTCAGTTCCCCCCCTAGCACTACACAGCTGATTCAAATGATCAAAGCTTGATGATTAGTTGATTATTTAAATCAATCCAAAAACAAAATGTGCACCCAGAGTTTTGAAACGTTGCTGTAGACAAAGCTGGGTCTTATCAACCCTGTGCCCCTGGAAGAGAAGGGTGGCTATAGTAGGGTCACTGCAACCCCCCTCCCCAACCAGGGTACTATAAGGGAACTAGAGTGTGATGTCAGACCCCTAGTGGTCTCCTGAGTAGTATCATCTCACAGGTATAGTCACCGCGCATGCACACACACACACACACACACAGTTCTCTATACACGCTGTGTATGTGTTCTGTCTGAGTAGATGTTGAGTGTGAGTGTGTGTTTTCTACAGTAATATATTGGAGATGTATGGTTCTGGAGAAGCCTTCAGCACAGATGACTACTTCAGGGTGGACGGGAAGATGGTTGGGTTCCTCGATACATCCCTGTCACGTAGAGTAGGCCAGAAGGCTAAACTGGATAACCTAACCTCTATTAAAATAAAAAGATGGCGGAGCCGCAAAAGTTCTTCTGTGCAAAGGTGTTTATTTACAAGTGATTCCGGAACAAAAAACAACAGTACTGCCATCAACGTCTACCTTATGGGACAGCTTAAAAACAATGCTGCCCCATCCACAGCTCAACTCTCCCCATGACTGAAAGAGAGGCTCCTTTTGTAGGGCTAGCCCCTCCCCTCAGAACAATTAACCCTAATTAATTAATCAATTAACAATACAAACCTACATTTTCCATGAACTAAACATACTAAAGGATATACATTGCAACACGGTTTTAAACAATATCACAACATAACATTTACAACATTACATCACTACTGACAATATCTTTCAATATGCCCATATGCATTAATGAGCCATTTGGGACAGGCACTATAAAGCCAACCCAATTCCCTTAGCTTGGGTCCTTTTCCAGCATACCCGGAAGCTACAGAGATGGAGAGAGAGGAACAGAACAAACAAACAATGCGCTCATCCACAACATTGATAAGTATAATAATTATTGTATCTCTCAAATATGAACATTGACAAGTGTGAAATGCATGCACCAAGACAGAAGTTAATTTGTGTGTCGACCCACATTGTTAACTTATCTTATAATGGCGCAGGGAGGAGTGATGAATATGTGTGTGCGTTAAAGAACCAAATGCTGCCCGCGGCCAGTGACGGACTTCTACGTCACATTACCTTCCTCCTCTCCTGAAGCGACCATGTTCGGGAGCCTTGATAGGTAGTCCACAGTAATGTTCTCTTTTCCTGCCCTGTGACGGACACAGAACCTGAAGGGCTGGAGCTCCAGATACCACCTGGTCACACGAGAATTCCGATCCTTCATGGTCTGGATCCAGGTCAGTGCTCTGTGGTCCGTGTGCAGGTCAAATTCCCTCCCAAGAAGGTAGTAACGGAGGCTATCCAGGGCCCACTTTATAGCCAGGCACTCCTTTTCGATTGTAGAATACCTGGTTTCCCTGGGCAACAGCTTCCGAATTTCTTTCTCTCTCTCGGAGGACCTGAGCCCTAGAACCATGCCCCAGGACTACCTGACATGATGACTCCTTGCTGTCCCCAGTCCACCTGGCCATGCTGCTGCTCCAGTTTCAACTGGCCTGGGCCCTAGGACCATGTCCCAGGACTACCTGACATGAGAGACTCCTTGCTGTCCCCAGTCCACCTGGCCATGCTCCTGCTCCAGTTTCAACTGTTCTGCCTTACTATTATTCAACCATGCTGGTCATTTATGAACATTTGAACATCTTGGCCACGTTCTGTTATAATCTCCACCCGGCACAGCCAGAAGAGGACTGGCCACCCCACATATGCTCTCTCTAATTCTCTCTTTCTTTCTCTCTCTCGGAGGACCTGAGCCCTAGGACCGTGCCCCAGGACTACCTGACATGATGGCTCCTTGCTGTCCCCAGTCCACCTGACTGTGCTGCTGCTCCAGTTTCAACTGTTCTGCCTTATTATTATTTGACCATGCTGGTCATTTATGAACATTTGAACATCTTGGTCATGTTCTGTTATAATCTCTACCCGGCACAGCCAGAAGAGGACTGGCCACCCCACATAGCCCGGTTCCTCTCTAGGTTTCTTCCTAGGTTTTGGCCTTTCTAGGGAGTTTTTCCTAGCCACCGTGCTTTTACACCTGCATTGTTTGCTGTTTGGGGTTTTAGGCTGGGTTTCTGTACAGCACTTTGAGATATCAGCTGATGTACGAAGGGCTATATAAATAAATTTGATTTGATTTGATTTGGTACAGCACAGGAAGCTCTTCTCTTGGCTCCCCTTGGTCCAGTACAGCTCCAATTCCTACAGCCGAAGCGTCCACCTGCACGAGAAATCTCTTCTGAAAATCAGGGGTCTGGAGAACAGGGAATGAGCACAGTCGGTTTTTCAGTGTCATGAAGGCTTCCTCACACTCCCCAGTCCACTTCACAGGGTTGCTGGCCCCCTTCGAAGTGAGGTTGGTCAGAGGGACAGCGATGGTCGAAAACTGTGGAATGAATCTCCGGTACCACCCTGCCAGACCTAGGAAGGACTTTACCTGTGTCTTGGTTCTGGGTTGAGGGCTATTCCTGATGGACTCCACTTTCTCCACCTGAGGCCGAACTTCACCCTTACCCAGCTGGTAACCCAGGTACTTTGTCTCCTGTTTCGCCCACTCACACTTCAGGAGGTTAAGCGTGAGGCCTGCTTCATGGATCTTCCCCAGGACTTTGCTAAGATGCTGTATGTGCTCCTCCCAGGAGTGGCTGTAGATCACCACGTCGTCCAAGTAAGCAGCACAGTAATCGTCACAGTCCTGGAGGACCTTGTCCCTCAGCCTCTGGAAAGTCGCAGGGGCCCCATGAAGGCCAAACGGCATGACCTTGAACTGGAACAGGCCCATTGGCGTCCGGAATGCAGTGTAGGCCTTGGATTGTTCATCCAGGGGCACCTGGAACAAAGCTCATGTATGGAACCGCAACAGAGGTAGGTATAGGAATTACTGGTTAATATGTTTATCGATTCATTTATTAATTCATTTATTGATCTATTAATTTATTGTATTAGATTTCCAAAACACTATATATACCAATTTCTCACATTTGTGTTTAAAAAAAAAATCAGAAATGTATGCTCATGGGCATTCTGTGTCAAATATTACTGTCCTCAGATGGTTTTTATTCATAGATGTTAGATGTGTATTACAATTGGTTTGGTTCCAAACACTATGTATCCATTGTCTAGTTGGAATGTAATGTTTGTTTGCTGTATATTTAACATACACTCTTAGAAAAAAGGCTTCCAAAAGTTTATTTTAGGGTTCTACGAAGAACTGTTTTGATCAGAAGGACACTTTTTGGAAGACAAGGGTTCTTAGTAAGGCAAAGGGTTCTACCGAGAACCTTTAACATCATAAGAACTGTTTTTGAAAGAAAGGGTTCTTTGATGATTCTTTTGAAGGCAAGAAAGGTTCTACATAGAACCATATGTAATATTTCCCAGCATGCTCTATTGAAGGGAGATTTTCACAATTGTTTGTTTAACTGTAATAGCTGTGTTTTTTCATGTACATTGATTGGTTGATTAATTTTATGCTACACAGAAATATAAATAACATAGAGTTTCATAGAGGGTTCTATGTAGAACCATATACTGTACAGGGGGTTCTTTGAAGAAACCTACATAGAGAATTCTAGATAGAACCCTCTGCAAAGGGTTCTACCCTCTATGGGGACAAATCAAAGAACCCTGTATGGTTCTAGTTAGCACTTTTCTTTCTTAGTGTATAAATTCAACTCATCATAAATCTAGCCTCATTCTATAGTGATTGTTTGTCTCTGAAATGTCGCCATCTAGTGGTAGGTTTCAAAATAATACATGTCTGTAATTTAAAAACAAACTTTTCTTTAACCTTTCTTTAACTAGACAAGTCTTTTAACATCCACATGCCTTGAGGGGAAAAACACGCCAATCACTTTCATAAGTTATTAATACCAAACAAATCTAATTTACTATAATTTTTGAAAATGGATATATAGTGTTTTGGAATGAAACTCTTCATGTTTTATAAATGGATTAATTGTTTGTTTGATTGATTAATTAGTGAATTTGACCATTAATTGTGTGATGGATTAATTGATTGGTTGATTGATTAATTAGTGAATTTAATCATTAATTGTGTGATGGATTAATTGATTGGTTGATTGATTAATTAGTGAATTTAATCATTAATTGTGTGATGGATGAATGTTTATGTGTATGAGTTGCTCCTTGCAGTTCTTCAAAAATAAAGTCCATCCGATCGTAATTGACAAAACCAATCTGCAGAAATGGGAGATGTGGCCTTATGTCCGAATGGTGAGGACTACTTTTGCCTGTGTGTGTGTGTGTGTGTGTGTGTGTGTGTGTGGGTGTGGGTGTGGGCGTGGGCGTGGGCGGTCGTGGGCGGGGACACGTGTGTGTGGACACGTGTGTGTGGACGCGTGTGTGTGGACGCGTGTGTGTGGACGCGTGTGTGTGGACGCGTGTGTGTGGACGTGTGTGTGTGGACGCGTGTGTGTGGACGCGTGTGTGTGGACGCGTGTGTGTGGACGCGTGTGTGTGGACGCGTGTGTGTGGACGCGTGTGTGTGGACGCGTGTGTGTGGACGCGTGTGTGTGGACGCGTGTGTGTGGACGCGTGTGTGTGGACGCGTGTGTGTGGACGTGTGTGTGGACGGTGTGTGGGACGCGTGTGTGTGGACGTGTGGTGGACGTGTGTGGGTGTGGACGCGTGTGTGGGACGCGTGTGGACGCGTGTGTGGGTGTGTGTGGACGCGTGTGTGGGTGTGGACGCGTGTGTGGACGCGTGTGTGGACGTGTGTGGGTGTGGCGTGTGTGGGTGTGGGACGTGTGTGTGGGTGTGTGGACGACGTGTGTGGGTGTGTGTGTGGACGTGTGGTGACGTGTGTGTGTGTGGACGCGTGTGTGGGTGTGGTGTGGACGCGTGTGGTGTGGACGCGCGTGTGTGGCGCGTGTGTGTGGACGCGTGTGTGTGTGGACGTGTGTGTGGGCGTGTGGGGGCGCGCGTGTGTGGACGCGCGTGTGTGGACGCGCGTGTGTGGACGCGCGTGTGTGGACGCGCGTGTGTGGACGCGCGTGTGTGGTGGACGCGCGTGTGTGTGGACGCGCGTGTGTGTGGACGCGCGTGTGTGTGGACGCGCGTGTGTGTGGACGCGCGTGTGTGTGGACGCGCGTGTGTGTGGACGCGCGTGTGTGTGTGTGGACGCGTGTGTGTGTGTGGACGCGCGTGTGTGTGTGTGGACGCGCGTGTGTGTGTGGACGCGCGTGTGTGTGTGTGGACGCGCGTGTGTGTGTGTGGACGCGCGTGTGTGTGCGTGGACGCGCGTGTGTGTGCGTGGACGCGCGTGTGGGTGGACGTGTGTGTGCGTGGACGCGCGTGTGTGTGCGTGGACGCGCGTGTGTGTGCGTGGACGCGCGTGTGTGTGCGTGGACGCGCGTGTGTGTGCGTGGGCGCGCGTGTGTGTGCGTGTGTGTGTGTGTGGACGTGGTGTTATGACAATACTGTGTTTGTCTCTTCCAGGCGTTTCGCCGTGGCTACTGGATCGAGTTTCAGGATCTCCCTGTCCTTCCATTAGAGATTCTCAACAGGTGTTGATGAGAAGAGAAACCAAAGCACAATTGTGCTTGTACCATCTGACACGTACAGTTAACACACACACACACACACACACACACACACACACACACACACACACACACACACACACACACACACACACACACACACACACACACACACACACACACACACAATTGAATCCATATCTACGTTTACAGAAATACAGAAATCATCCCTGTTATGATGCAAAATGCAGCATCATATAATGTAAAATGCCTCATACGGGGATGATTATTCTATTTTGAAAGTTAAATATCTTAAAAACGTTGCTGACTTCCAAAAAAACATTTTGGGACTATGTCAACAATTTACTAATGGAACAAATACCAAAATAAAACATTTGAGTAGAGTTTTCCTTTAACTGTTAACTCAGATAGTTCTTAACTGTTAACAGTCTGATGGTTCTTAACTGTTAACAGTCTGATGGTTCTTAACTGTTAACACACTGATGGTTCTTAACTGTTAACACACTGATGGTTCTTAACTGTTAACACACTGATGGTTCTTAACTGTTAACACTCTGATGGTTCTTAACTGTTAACACTCTGATGGTTCTTAACTGTTAACACTGATGGTTCTTAACTGTTAACACTCTGATGGTTCTTAACTGTTAACACTCTGATGGTTCTTAACTGTTAACACTCTGATGGTTCTTAACTGTTAACACTGATGGTTCTTAACTGTTAACACTCTGATGGTTCTTAACTGTTAACACTCTGATGGTTCTTAACTGTTAACACTCTGATGGTTCTTAACTGTTAACACTCTGATGGTTCTTAACTGTTAACACTCTGATGGTTCTTAACTGTTAACACTGATGGTTCTTAACTGTTAACACTCTGATGGTTCTTAACTGTTAACACTGATGGTTCTTAACTGTTAACACTGATGGTTCTTAACTGTTAACACTGATGGTTCTTAACTGTTAACACTGATGGTTCTTAACTGTTAACACTGATGGTTCTTAACTGTTAACACTGATGGTTCTTAACTGTTAACACTGATGGTTCTTAACTGTTAACACTGATGGTTCTTAACTGTTAACACTGATGGTTCTTAACTGTTAACACTCTGATGGTTCTTAACTGTTAACACTTTCTGATTTTGTGGTTAAGAGAAATGCTTCTATTGTAGGAAATGTTTCCTTTCCAGATTGGATTGCAGTGCCAAGTTTTGTAAAACAAAAGTTTAGTTTTCTTTGGAATAATTCAGACACATAATATACCTCTTTTCTGCTCCCTTCTATCCATGTTTACATCACATAAAAATGTGTATTGAATCTGTGTTGAGAATATTGCTTTACAAGTCAGGGAGTAAAGAGTTAGTAGCTGTTTTACATGTGCTTTTCTACCCGTTGCTTTGTGCTCACATTTCAGATGTTGTTCAATTAAATGAAAACCCTTGTAAAAAAAAAGGTTTTGTGTGTTTTATTTACTCCTTTTTTCGATCTTGTCTCATCGCCTCCCCAATGGGCTTGGGAGGTGAAGGTCGAGTCATGCGTTGTGATACAGCCCGGGATCAAACTTGGGTCTGTAGTAATCCCTCAGACCCCTGGCATTAGATCCCTGCACTACTTGGGAGGCCCAAATTGTCTGTTTTTGTCCGAATTATTACATGATTTAAAGCGATTGCAAATACTGTACATTTAAACATAATCAGTGTCCTAAGTTTTTGAAATGTATTTTTTATGCTAATTTGTGAATATAAATGTCTCTGCATATGGTGTGGCTGGTTCACTGGCTGCTCCTTTTCCTCTACTTCCTCTTCTTCACCTGGAGAGGGCCGGGCACAGTCGGGTAGAGAAGCAGTCCTTCTTCTTCTTCCACCTCGTCTTTTTTTCCCCGTATTCATCTTCTCTGCCGGAACCCCACAAAGGGTTCTATTTGGAACTCGAAAGGGTTCTATCTGGAACCTAAAAGGGTTTTCCTATGGGGACAGTTGAAGAACCCTTTTGGAAGCCTTTTTTCTAAGAGTATATGAAGACAGTAGCTATTAAGATAGTTGGTATGAAGATACTAGCTATTAAGATAGTTGGTATGAAGATACTAGCTATTAAGATAGTTGGTATGAAAACACTAGCTATTAAGATAGTTGGTATGAAGATACTAGCTATTAAGATAGTCGGTATGAAGATAGTAGCTATTAAGAGAGTTGGTATGAAGATAGTTAAGAACAATTTGACAAAGACTTGAATCCAAGTTTAGAATATTTACCATAACTAACATAGGCCTTGAGCATAGCTCTAACGTGTAACCCACAAGGATATTAAACACACATACAGTATGAAACATACGGACTATATGGTTTTATAAACTAGGTGGATCGAGCCCTGAATGCTGATTGGCTGAAAGCCGTGGGATATTACGTTGTATACCACAGGTTTATTTGTACTGTTCTAATTACGTTAGTAACCAGTTTATAATAGCAATAAGGCACCTCAGTGGTTTGTGCTATATGGATAATATACCACGGCCAAGGGCTGTATCCAGGCACTCTGTGTTGTGTCGAGCTTAACAGCCCTTGGCCGTGGTATATTGGCCATATACCACACCCCTTCGTGTCTTATTGCTCTTATAAACTGGTTAACGTAATTAGAACAGTACAAATAAACCTGTGGTATACAATGCACTTATATTCTTTCTTGAGCACAAAATTAAAAGGCAACGAGTCATCTAATAGTGAAATGGTTATTTAAGCAAAAATGCCAGAGGGGGTGTGGAATACGGCCAATATATATAAAACAAATCACAATATATTTTAAGTTTAAAAAGCTACAACAAAAATCTTCTTCCAGCAGACGACAGGTTCTTCCAGCTCATACTGTAGATAATAATAATAATATATGCCATTTAGCAGACGCTTTTATCCAAAGCGACTTACAGATCATTTTATTATTTTATAACCTCCATTTTCCTTTCTGCTAACTCATGGTGGTTAACACCTACTCTAACGACACATCTAGTGGTGAACATCGAATGCTGTCCTCGTTAAAAAAAGGTGCTTTTTCAGCCTCCTTAGGCCCCACTTTTCACCTAAGCAGGACTTCCATCCGCTTCACCCCTAACCGTTCTAACTTGGGGATTTCCAGATCAAGCTAACATCCTTAATGTACCTTATTATAAACCTTAACTTTTAAACATTCATTCTTAAACATTATTCTTCCTTAGCCCACTCAATTACAATCTTACTCCAACTCAATGTATCACTCCCTTTACATATTTAACTTCCACCAATTTAAACATTTCATCATTATAACAGTTGAACATTATAACCTTCTAAGCTTTAACGAACCTAGTCTATATGCATCGTACCTTAAAGCAAACAACATTTTAACATTGTTAACCATTTACTGCATTCCTCTATTCACCTTTTAATAATATCTTTCACTATACATTTCCCCCAATGCTTTCAAACTTTAACATATTCAACCTAATAATTATTTATGCAAATTATTTATCCTAATCATTATTTATGTAAATTATTTAACCTAATCATTATTTATGTAAATTAGTTAACCTAATCATTATTTATGTACATTATTTATCCTAATCATTATTTATGTACATTCCAGTCCCAATTTATTTATGTAACTTATTTTTCTATTTTTTCAATGTCAATTGTCTCTCAACATTCATTCCTTGTACTCAGTGTGTGTGTGTGTGTGTGTGTGTGTGTGTGTGTGTGTGTGTGTGTGTGTGTGTGTGTGTGTGTGTGTGTGTGTGTGTGTGTGTGTGTGTGTGTGTGTGAGTGCGCGCGTGTGTGAGTGCGCGCGTGTGTGTGCGCGCGCGTGTGTGTGCGTGCGCGTGTGTGTGCGCGTGTGTGTGAAAGTGGAGCTTCATCGTGTGTGTGCGTGGGTATATGCAAATGTGTCTCTAAAATGTCACAGAGAACTGGACCTTAGCCCACTGCTCTTGACAGCCTTATTGCTTAATTATAAAATGGGTGATTCGAGCCCTGAATGCTGAGTGGCTGACAGACATGGTATATCAGACCGTATAGCACAAGTATGACAAAACAAGTATTTTTACTGCTCTAATTACGTTGGTAACAAGTTTATAACAGCAATAAGGCACATTGGAGGTTTGTGGTATATGACCAATATACCACGGCTAAGGGCTGTAGTATCCAGGCACTCCGTGTTGCGTCTTAAGAGTGGTATATTGTCCATATACCACACCCCCTCTGGCCTTTTTGCTTAGATAACCATTCATTTCACTATTGGATGACTCCTTGCTTTTTAATGTTGTGCTCAAGAAAGAATATAAGTGCTTCTGTTGAATGACAGGTTCCAGATTTGATTGCTTAAGTGTAGACCATGCTACAGTTTAAATAATGAAAAGTTTTGTTTTTAGAATTCTTTTCTGCTTTTCCCTTCTATTCAGTCTATTCAATTCGTATTAAAACTCTCTGTGGAAAATTGCCGTAATAAGCAGTCGCAGTAATACATGTGAATCTGTTGTAGAGGTGTTTTCTCCATGTATGTGTATTGAAACTGTCTGTGGAACAGTGCAGTAATACATGTGAATCTGTTGTAGAGGTGTTTTCTCCATGTATGTGTATTGAAACTGTCTGTGGAACAGTGCAGTAATACATGTGAATCTGTTGTAGAGGTGTTTTCTCCATGTATGTGTATTGAAACTGTCTGTGGAACAGTGCAGTAATACATGTGAATCTGTTGTAGAGGTGTTTTCTCCATGTATGTGTATTGAAACTGTCTGTGGAACAGTGCAGTAATACATGTGAGTCTGTTGTAGAGGTGTTTTCTCCATGTATGTGTATTGAAACTGTCTGTGGAACAGTGCAGTAATACATGTGAGTCTGTTGTAGAGGTGTTTTCTCCATGTATGTGTATTGAAACTGTCTGTGGAACAGTGCAGTAATACATGTGAATCTGTTGTAGAGGTGTTTTCTCCATGTATGTGTATTGAAACTGTCTGTGGAACAGTGCAGTAATACATGTGAATCTGTTGTAGAGGTGTTTTCTCCATGTATGTGTATTGAAACTGTCTGTGGAACAGTGCAGTAATACATGTGAATCTGTTGTAGAGGTGTTTTCTCCATGTATGTGTATTGAAACTGTCTGTGGAACAGTGCAGTAATACATGTGAGTCTGTTGTAGAGGTGTTTTCTCCATGTATGTGTATTGAAACTGTCTGTGGAACAGTGC